>NW_015554106.1:355032-370004 GCF_001515605.1 Sinocyclocheilus anshuiensis | reverse complement strand
TTTTTTATTTATTTTTTTTTTTTTCCCCACAATTACATTTTTGCATACATTTTTACAGATTTTTAATTTTACACAAAATTATGTATATAATACCCCTAATTCAATGGTTAAAATACTTCAAGTATGTGGACCTGCATGTCTACAGTTACAAATATATTACAGTTATATAAAAGTACAGTGTGTATTAAAAAAAAAACACCTTTGGCCTCATAAGGAGCGAAAAGAGAGAAAAAAAAATGCAAGTACACTGTGAAAATGAAACTAATTTTGATACTAAATCCCTCTTCCAGCCATTCCACACACATTAGTTGACAGGCAGCTGGGGGGGAAGTTGAAAACCTGTAATTTCCTCGGTTTCAAAAAAGAGCACAGCTGACAAGTGTGTGTATGTGTATGTAAGCAGGAGAGAGTGAGAAAAAATGATTTTTATTCATTTTTCCAATCATCACTAGAAGTTAACGCCGCCTGTCTGACAGCTGTGCTGCCGTATCTCTCTCTCTCACTGGCGACAGGTGATGCTTTAATTCCACTCATCAGTTAAGCTTTATGATCCTAATTAATCTCATTGGTCATAAAAACAAGGCGTTCTGCTCCAAGCGCTGAAAAATACTCAATCCATCCACACTTAATAGGGAAGATTTATCTCTGTTTCTCCATGGTTCATCTACTGCTTTTTTTCGCTGTCTTTCTTTCATCGTGTCATAATTCAGGGCTTGTCAGTCATGTTTATGATGGGGAAACCATCCGTTCAGTGACCCCCGTACGCCGAATGTCCCATTCGCTGTCAAATTTGTGATAGAATCATATATTTATGACTAAGACATAAATGTTTCTGCAGTTCGTTCTGCAATTTGGTTTTAGGACATAATGGCTTTGTCTCAAAACCTAGTGAGCTGCCATAGCAAGTACATACAAATGATCAAATCGTAAATTTTTTGGTCATCATAAGCAAGTACAAAAGTTTAAATCTCACCTATTTTTGGGCCCATTCAAATATTCATAATAAATCTTTTTTGAGGTTCACAGATACATCTGAATGCTCAAACTACATGCTTTGAGTGTCGTAGGCCCATATGAACGTATGCATTCTTGGGCATCATAATCTGTTCGAACATTCACACCAAACAAATTTTTGGGGCATCATGTGCACATAAGAACATTTAACCATGCGCGTTTTTGGCGACATAGGCCTGTACAAAGGTTCAAACCGTACACATTTTTTAGGCATTGTAGTCTGTGCGAATATTTTAATCCTACACAAACTTTCAAATCGTACACATTTTTTTAGGGCATCGTAGGCACGTATTAACGTTTAAATCGTATGCGTTTTTGGCCAATGTAGGTAGGTCCATAAATACACTGAACAAAATTATAAACGCAACACTTTTGTTTTTGCCCCCATTTTTCATGAGCTGAACTCAAAGATCTAAGACTTTTTCTATGTACACAAAAGGCCTATTTCTCTCAAATATTGTTCACAAATCTGTCTAAATCTGTGTTAGTGAGCACTTCTCCTTTGCCAAGATAATCCATCCACCTCACAGGTGTGGCATATCAAGATGCTGATTAAACAGCATGATTATTGCACAGGTGTGCCTTAGGCTGGCCACAATAAAAGGCCACTCTAAAATGTGCAGTTTTATCACACAGCAAAATGCCACAGATGTCGCAAGTTTTGAGGGAGCGTGCAATTGGCATGCTGACTGCAGGAATGTCCACCAGAGCTGTTGCCCGTGAACTGAATGTTCATTTCTCTACCATAAGCCGTCTCCAAAGGCGTTTCAGAGAATTTGGCAGTACATCCAACCGGCCTCACAACCGCAGACCACGTGTAACCACACCAGCCCAGGACCTCCACATCCAGCATCTTCACCTCCAAGATCGTCTGAGACCAGCCACCAAAAATACAGCTGCTGCAACAATCGGTTTGCATAACCAACGAGTTCAGCCCATGAAAAATGGGGGCAAAAACAAAAGTGTTGCATTTATAATTTTGTTCAGTATATGTCCAAGCTGTACACATTTTCTTAGCCATTGTAGTCTGTTCAAACATTAAAAATAACAATTTTTTTTGTTTGTTTTGGCATCATAGGCACTAGGGCTGTCAAAAAAAATTTGAATTCCGAATATTCGTCGAATTCAAAAAAAAAAATTCCACGTGGAGAAGATGTTGTTTATGTCAAAACTGAAACCAAGCCGTTCACACAGAACGCATATTTATCTTATTTTCTAGAGGGACGTCTATCAGCGTTGCACTCGCGTCTCGCACAAGAGAGTGGCATGTTTAGAAAGCCATGTAAAATTAATGCAAGTTCAACTTATAAAAAACGTGTCTGAAGACGTTATGGCGGTTTTTCCCCATCCCACTCTATCTCATGTTTTTAAACGAAGAAAGTAGCCTACTCTTTGTGATTGGTTTTCGGTCCTTTGTATTAAACTATACATACATGCATGGTGCCGTTTTTTTTTTCTAATTAAGCAACTTTATTAATTATATATGGTTTATAAACATTATTTTAAACATTATGCACTTTTATTCAGAGATAGTCGTGTTATTTTATTACGCTTTGAAGAAACGTATGCGCCCTCTTGTGGCCTCAGGAGAGAAGCCAAAAGCTTTTTTCCCCCCTAACTGAAATTATGCCTTTTAAATTCGAACATAATTAGAATTTTGATAATATTTAAGTAGAAAATTCTAAGTTAGTTTTTCAGTCATTTTGACAGCCCTAATAGGCACATATGAACGCTTAAATCCTATGCATTTTGGGGCAACATAGGCACGTACCAACATTCAAACAGTGCACATGTTAGGCAATGTAGGCTGTGCGAATGTTGTGCAATATGTGAACGTAAAATTCGTACACATTATTTATTTAGACATCTCAGACTGAAATTGTAGGCATGTAGGCATTAACATTTAAACCATATCCTTTTTTAGATGTTGTAGGCCCATATAAAAATTAAAACTGTACACATTTTTATCCATCGTTGTGAACATTCAAATGGTACACATTTTTGGGTGTTGTAGCCATGTTCATACTTTTAACTTGTATGTATTTTTTGCATTATTGGGCATCATCAGTATGTTCAAACTGCTTTCAAACCTGTCAATCTTCAAACTCGCTTATGAATTCCTAAAATGCTGTGTAAGTAGGCAGCTCACTAGGATTTGAAACAGCCAATGATGAGCATTTGTCCTTTCATATGTCCTCCTGACCAAGATAGGTAGACTTAACCACACACACACACACACACACACACACACACACACACACACACACACACACACACAAATCTCACACATCAAGGTCAGACAGGCAAGTGTGACTCCAGGAAGATGTTTCCTGTCATCACTTTCGTCAACTGTCAGGGAGATGTCAAACTCTGACTATATTTAGAAAAAAAATCACCTAGGACAAACTCTTTTTTGTAAACATCGCATACAAAGTCAGTTTACAACAAAGAAAACCTACAAAATAAAAAGAGAATCATTTTTCAAGGTCTGAGCGGAGATATTTCCAACCAGTCAAAAACACACAGGCGAAAAAAAAAACCATGCCAGCTTAACTGCGAAGAATGGCAGGCATCGGCACGTGTGAGCGAGCGCATGTGTACAAAACTGTTCTGTTAATCACTCCACTTGTTAAAAGTGTGAAGGGGAGGTGGGTGCTATAGAAGTTTCCATGGTAACTCTTGAAACGCCAGGCGCCGATGATGACAGTATTTTCATTTTTGGGTGAACTATCCCTTTAAAATCTAGTCATATTAGGATCTCATATAGCCTACTACTACACACATGCTTTATAGGACAAGCTCAAATCAGAAAATTAACACTGGGCTCTGAAAAGTTTTACTGACTTTTTCTTTGCTGGCAAATCTTAAAAATGACAAGAAATCAAAACGGACCTTATTTCCTTTCTTGATAAATGTCCCCTCGTCTTGTTCTGCACATTTCATCAATGCGTAATGTTTTGAAGAACAAAAAAAGTTTACAATTTCTCCTCCTCTGAAACTTTATAAAATGTTCTCCTGATGAAATTAAGGCCATGCAGGCAGTAAAACATTTTGCAGTGAATAACATCAAGCCACGTCCTACATTATTATTATTATTACTTTTGATTCAGATGTGTTATATTACAGAAAAAAATACATAAATTGCAAAAATCTATTTCATATAAACTTTAATGATGCACACACTCAAGTTTACGAAACAATACTAGATAATAGATGAAAAATGCTTAGTCGTGCAACTAAAGGTTTATGCTTCTGATAAAAATCTAAATCATTCGCCATTATCATCAGAATGTGGATGGCCACCTTCACAAAACTAACATTGTATTGAATAATCAAAAGTCAAATCAATATAATATGGTGTATTATGAAAATTGTGATTTACTGTTAATGTGTAAGGTGTTGAGTGTTCATTTTAAAGACTTGCCAACTTTAACGATAAACCTGATAATTAAGAATGGACAACGATGGAAAAGTATTGGCAGAAAATATCCGTCAAACCAATTACGGTAACACTTTAGAATAGGGAACACATTTTCAGTATTAATTGAGAGTTTTCACTCAATAAACTCCTAATTTGCTGCTTATTAGTTAGTAAGGTAGTAGTTTAGGTATGGGGTAGGTTTAAGAGACCTAAAACATGTTCATGCAAAAATAAGGCATTAATATGTGCTTTATAAGTACTAATAAACAGCCAATATGCTAGTGATATGCATGCTAATAAGCAGCTAGTTAATAGTGAGAATTCATCCTTAAAATAAAGTTTTAGCCCGATTGCTAGTCTATATCTTGTTCATTCTGATGCAACTTGTGAGGCTGAGTAAATGACAGTATTTTCATTTTTGGGTGAACTATCCCTTTAAAATCTCATCATATTAGGATTTCATATAGTCTACTACTACACATGCTTTATATTTAACTATTAACGTTCATTTAAGACAGAAATTACTGTGTTGACGAGGAGACATTTTGACACATAACTGTGCATTTGAATGTTTAAGCACAAGGCGCGAAAAATAACTCAAGTTTAGACTGGCACTGTACGAGCAGATGCGCACCACGCGAGTCAGGCTGAAACCGCAACGCGCCCATTTGCCAAAGTGAATTCTGCCCCACTGCTTAATGTCCCTGAAAAGTTAAATTTGTTTTTAAACCACAATGCTTAAAATGCGTTTAAATTAAACTTTATAAGTACTAATAAACAGCCAATATGCTAGTGATATGCATGCTAATAAGCAGCTAGTTAATAGTGAGAATTCATCCTTAAAATAAAGTTTTAGCCCGATTGCTAGTCTATATCTTGTTCATTCTGATGCTGTGATTGTTTTCCAGCCTTTCCATCACACAAACTCAGTCCGTCTTAAAGTATGCATGTGCGCAGTACTCAGGGCCGCATTAAGACCTTACAGGCCCCCGGGGCTATGACTTACTGCAGGGCCCCCTATTACAAATATAATTTCAAACGTTACGTTTTAATCTCTAAAGGTAATGCATGGAATATATGGAAAAGCTCCACTAAATAATAGCGCTAATATGTGAGGGGCGGGGCTTTGGCAATCGGCGCTACCGATGACCAGTCAAAATACCCCACAGCCAATCACGGGCCCCCTCCTTGTCCGGGCCTAGCCCAATGGTTAATGCGGCCCTGGCAGTACTCCCATCCTCCTACAAAGTGCTGAAACAAAGCAGCCATGTTTCCTCGCAAATGTTTATGGACTGAAGTGCTTAAGTGGAAAAGTGCTCCTCAAATGACACTAAACACTGTGCACTTAAACTCGCAGTTCCACACACTTTTGCTGCTGAAAGCGGCTTGAGTGGAAATCTGAGGCAATAGTGTGACAGGATTGCCAAAATCCTGCCAACACAAACGCTGTTTTTTTTTTTTATTGCCTTCCTGTTGCTATGGAAACCGGGTGGAGCTGGGGACAAGCGATGGTGCGAATGGATGATGTGAATGGAGTCGGGCCGTCCGTACAGCTCCAAATGACACACACATACAGGAAGAGGATGCTGCGTTATGGGCTGTCATCCAGTACTAGAGGGGTTTGACTCGGGTATCAGCAAGCATGTCGAGCTGTGCGTGTGTGTATGTGTGTGTGTCGCTTGCAGGGAGACAGCAGGTGCAGAAGGTGGAGTATATCAAACATCAGGAGCAATCATAATTACCACGAGTTGGACCACCATCAAACTTCTACAGGTCAGCACATCCCGGCCCGAGGTTCACCTGTGTGTATGTGTGTGTGTGTGTGTGTGTGTGTGTGTGTGTGAGCATCTGGATGGCAGGTCCTTCATCTGACAACACCCCATCTGCTCAACTGTCTCACTCTCAATTCTTCTCTATCACCCTTTCATTTCCTTTACAGTCCGTAAATCCTTTATATAATGTCTGAAACTATTGGAAGTTCAAACATGGGACGCATTTTCACAGCTGGAAGCCTGAAAGCACAATTCAAAGTGTCCCATCTGCTAATGGAGAGTGTTCATTTCGGTTCGGGAAACCTTTTTAAAAATAGTTATCATTTATATGCTTTGGCGACCCCAGTGGTGCGAATATTACACACTTCAACTTTACAGACACATTCATAAAAGACTTCTTTGTTGAAATAAATGGCATTTTAATTAAAATTTGTTACAAATAACAGTATTGTTATCTTTAGTATGTGGGTCAAATAAGTGTGATTAAGATAAAAGAAAGGTCAAATCTTTAAAAATCTAGTTTAAAGCACATGCCAAGATCTTAAAAACAAACTCTTTGTATTCATTTTTGAAAAAAAACAAAAACAAGAAATTTAAATATAAATGACTCTAAAAATGTGATGTGGTGTAATTGTCAAGTAAAACGTAATAACAATTTCATTATAGCTTGAATACATGTGAGTGTACACATCTTAATTATTATTTTCAATAAGAAAAAAGTTCTTAATACGTTTTTCAAGGTGGAAAAAGTTGTTTTTACACAAATGTTGTTAATTATTAAATTACATATGTTATAATCATTTTAGGGAGCTGTACCACATGACATTTCACAGCCCGAACTAACCTTGCCTTGTCATAAAAAGGCAAAGGTTTTTAAACTATCTATCTATCTATCTATCTATCTGTCTATCTATCTATCTATCTATCTATAATAAAAGATTATGCCAAACTACATAAGTGTTTTTTTTTTTTACTTGAATACACATTATTAATGAAAATTCATAAAACTGTCCAAGTATCATAATAATTAGAATCATTACAATGTACAATGAAACTTTTATTTTTATTATAATACCTGGACAGTTTCATGAATTTTCATTCAAAACGTGCATTCGAGTAATTGTATGGTTGAATAGCACTTTTAATCTGTTTTTGAATAAATTAATACATCCAAACAAATAAAATGAGTGTCATGTCACCGACCCATGTGGTTCACCCCACTGTTCCCGGTTTACTCCTCTCTTACAGCTCTTTTCTAAACAGAGAGAAGATACTTTTGCAGAAAACCCTACTGATTGCCAAGCACAAAAGAAAACATTTGATTTGCTCCAGTGACGCGTTCAGTTAAATTACTCCTTCTTGTGAATTAAACCACAATGCATGCCTTCAATCGGCTACAAAACGCAGAACAGATGAGCTGTCTTCCCTCAAAGGAAGAGTGTGCCACCCTCCCTCCGTTCGGTCATGTCTTCCTCTCTACAGGTGCCACGATTCTTAGGACATTCAGATCCCTCCAGATGCCTTAATTAGACAGGGCCTAACTTCATCATGGCTCGCCAAATACAACACACAGCTAGAGCGATCATTTAAAAACCGAATGGGAATGGACTCAAGCATGTTGGTTTAATTCAAAACGTCAATAAATGAAATGAACAAAGCTGCGCCCATGCTGTGCAGTAGCCCGTATTTCCCCGGGCGTCGAAAGCTGTATCAGGCCGGTGAGTCACGGCAGGATTAGCCAACGCCGCGAGCTAGTCTTTCACAGCCCTTTTGTTCTTCCTCCCTCCGCTTCGTCTATCATCAGTGCCGAAGAGTGTCGCAAATTTCGCATCTCGGTTTTTTCAAAAACAAAAATGGGGTAAAAGTGGGTGCTAACTGCCAGTCAGCATCTGTGTCGAACTTTCTTAAGCGACTAGCTTTACAAACAAAGACACGTTCTCCCATAATGCTGTTTATTAGGGAGGTGTGTGAAAATGTTTCATTAGGGCGCATTAGGGGAGGTCTTCGTTTTCATTACCGTTTATGGGACAGAAAAACACAATCATGCGTCGCAATTAACATCTGAACAGATGGTGGAGACTAGACTAGGTGTCGATCTCTCAAGTTCTCCTTCGCAAGAACCACCTCCGTGTTTTCACACTCATCTGCGAGAAACAGAGCGGTACTGGCAGAAGAGGATGTAGAGGGAGAAAGGGAAGGAATAAACGCACACGCAGGGCAAAAAGAAAAGAAAACACGCGAGTCAATAAAATAAACAGCGGTAAGTGAGCTTGACGTGATTGAGCTCTGGTGTGCATGAGCTGGCCAAATTACTCCAGCGAGGACCGCAGCATCACACACAACACAATGCTATGACCCGAAGAGAATGAAAATGCTCTGAACATTTCGCTTCAGAGGCTGTAGCCGAAAAGAGCCATATGCTGACAATATGTCAGAGGGGAACCAAGAACACACACACAAAAATGTGAAAAGAAAATTTAACGACAGACAGACAGACAGACAGATAGATAGATAGATAGATTTTTGGTCATGTGATAGCCCTAGCTCAAACACTTGGTCTGACACTCAGGTGTCTGACACTGAGTTGGTGTTCGCAGCTGTATCTGGGATCTCTGTGTGTGTGTGTGGGACAGGTGCGTATTGGTTGTGTTTGTGTCTCTTTATCCATGGCCCAGCGCGTTTGAAAGGAAGAGAGGAGAAAGACCGCGCACTCGTCTAAACGCCACATTGATCTTTCGCTCTAAGAATTCAGACAACCACATTAGAATTCGACATCAGAGACGGCACTGAACACAGACTGCAGATTACAGCCGCTGACAGAGCGTGTGCATGTGTGTGTGTATGTGTGCGTGTGTGAGAGCGATATGGACCTGGAGGGTCTAAATATAGAAATGTATTCCATTATAATCCCATTATCTCATTAACAGAGTGAACAACAGACAGTATCAGCAGACTAAACATATTGTACACATTATCTTACACACATACACATCTGTACCAGTGTTTACGGCACTACCATTTAGCATGGCTGCTGTTATAAATATATATATTTTTTCTTTCAAGTAGACTCTATATTTGCTCTTTGAAGTGGTTCTTTTTAATGATTCAGTCTGAACTGATTCTCAAATCAGTCTAAGTCAAACTCACAGGTTATCAAATGCAAAAACAGATGGAACGGTTATAAAAACACATACCGTATTGGCCCGAATATAAGACGACCCCCCCTTTTTCCAGATGTTTTACTCGCGATCTTTACAACACGCATTACATTACGTATTTCATGGCACACTCGTTTTATGCGTATTTGGCGCCACCTATTGTTGTGGGTGTATTATTGACATGTCAAAGTCTAGACCCTGAATATAAGACGACCACGTTTTTTCAGATTTATTTCCAAGAAAACAACATTGTCTTATATTCGGGTCAATACGGTATATAATTTGAAAAACGCAAGCATTGGATTTTGACATCAAATCATAAGTCTTTCAGAGCTGTTTGAAGAAGAGAATGATTAGATGAAGAGGAACAACCAGCAAACGACAGTTCTTTAAAAATGGTATGAAATAGCATTCACAACTTGTTTAACTTACATAATGTCATGAATTTTCAGTGGGGGGAACAGAAGTTCAAAAGAAAAACAGAAGTTCATTTTATCTGGGATCTTTATCTTGATTTTCAGGGATCTGACTGAATAATTTACCAGGATATTATTGGTTAATATTATTCTTCCCCTCCCACACTGTCTTGATTTCATAAACAGAAATTAAAAATCTTTTTTTATGAAAGATTACTAAGCATTTTAACAACTCTTTTAACAAGTCTTTTGAGCTGGTTCTTTTTAATGAATCAGCCAAACTGATTCCCAAATCAGTCTGAATCAAACTCATAGTTTTGCAGTATAAAAACAGTTCGAATGATTACAAAAACACACCCAAGTAAAAAAAAAAAAAAAACGGTAAATTATAATTTTTTAAGAATGGAAATCAGACAAAGTGGAAAAACTGTTGAACAAGAGTAAGTAGGTGTAACAGCCTTCAAAAAAACATTATGAAATAGCTTTAACTTACATAATACAGTGAATTTTCAGTGAAAAACATAATATAGGACAGGACTTGGTTTTATTCACTGGGATCTGAATGAATTATATGATATTATTGGTTAATACTATTGTTCCCTGCCCACATATACCTGAATACATCAGCAGAAAAGAGAAAATAAATAATTGAAGAGAAAGTTACTACTTTTTATGAAAGATTATTAATCATTTTAACATTTATTAAGGAAGTAAATGGGGTTTATTTTGATTTCATGTTGTTTAGTGGAAGTCAAGAGTGAGCTAAATATAAGGGACTGCAATGGGCCGGAAGGGAGCAGGGAATGAAAGAAGAAAAAAAGAGGAGAAAAGAAAGATGAGAAGAAGCATTCATGGATTAATCCAGCAGACTGATCACAGCACCTCTGCTCCTGTCGGCTCTCTCCTGCTAAATGTTTCATAAACCTTATTCTGTGTATGTGTGGGATCCACAGAGAGATCTCTATTAGACTGAAATATTTCTCCACAGAGTGCCCACAAATCTCACGGTTATTCGTGCTTGTAGCGCATACGACTTCAAAGTGAAGCATGCAAATATTTCTGGGAGCTGCGTGCTCTCTGGCCTGTTCGATGTGCTCATAATTAAACGTGCTGTGTGCTAATTGGAGGTCTATAAATTGGCATCTTGGCCCTGGGCTCAAGGTCAGACACCTGTATGGCGGGACTGATTGGGATCAAACTGTTTTCAGAGACGGTATTGAATTACAAACATACATGTAAATACAATACTGGCAGCTGGCTTAAAACGGTGTTCGGCACTTGTGTCCGTGCATGACGAAGCAGAAGCAGGTCTCAATGAATGACGTCTCAATTCAAAAGGGCTGCAGGCAATTATTCGCCATCACACACACACCTGCACTTCAGGACAGAAAGACAAACAAAAGGCCGAGAAGAAAAGCAGATGTGGACCAGCCCAGGACAGATGGGCTGAAGAGAGGGGTAAAAAGACAGATGTGTGTTCGAGAGCAGATGAGCGTGGGAAAAGATGGAGTGACTGTGGTGGAGAGGGCCATGGATGGATCAATGGGATCGACTGGAAAGCACTTTGTTAAAAGTAGTTAACTAGAAATCTCGCCACGGGCTATATGTTATTGTGTGGGAAAGTTGTATCTTAATTTTTAGTTTTGCAAAACCCATAATTTTGGTTTGTATTCTACCTCAAAGGCAACATAAAATGTCATTTGCAACAAGTTCACAACTTCATTAATATATATATTTTTCAAAGATGCTCAATGAATAAAGTCGCCTCGCAGGTTGCCACCTGTAAACATTCTGAGCAGACAATACCCGCGAGCCTGTCCACTCTCTCTCTGGCCAATCAGCATGGAGCATCGATCTGTCCATCTCCTCGCTGAGTTCTGCCACATTAAATTGACCTCCGCCCTGAACTTCACACCACCGTCAATCAATAGCTACATTTCCCCTGAGTGTCTCAACCTCGGCTCAGAATGACAGAAGCATCTACAGTCTGAGACAAAGAGAGCTCCAGTCCAGTACATCAGCTTTGACTTTCAGATCAGTGAAGGAGGCCGGAGCCGAAGAAGAAAAACCAAGTGGGACGGAGACTGACAGTCTCCGTGATTAGCCAGATGTGGAAGACTGTTCTGAACATCACAGATCTTCAAGGTTAAGAACATATGCTCCACATGTGTGCTTGCTTTTCTCGAGCCTTGCTTACATGGTCTCTGTGGGTAACTGCGGGGGCGGCACCATGACAACAGATGCGTTCTGTCACCCTTTAAATTGGATAATGCTAAGTGTCTCCACTCAATTACCAACCTTCTCAAGTATCTGGGTTCTCTGCATGTGCGCACGTGTAAAAACAGCACGGGTTATGCTATGGCAACAGCACTAGGCTCAAAAAACCTCAGGGGAACCTCATCATGGACTGAAACGCTCTACATGGGCGGCAACAAAACAGCGCTACTTACAAAAACTGCTAGAGAGACGCAGCCCACATTTGATTTCAGTGGAGTTTGATGTTAGCATCTTGCTATGATAATAGTATGATACTTCACGTTTCATGCTTAATAAACCGAGAGAAGCCAAAATCGTGATCACAATTAAAATACAATTTATCGTGCAGCCCTATCCGAACTGAACCAACACTAAACCGACTTGAACTAAATAATGACACTAGAGTATTTCAGAACTGCTTTACAGCAGAATCTCCATAGTGAAGTTTCCATGATGTCTTTAAATGAATAATTATTGGCCCCCGTGTCATTCCAAACCTGTATGATATACTTTCTTCAGTGGAAGACAAAACAAGATATTTTGAAAAAGGTTTTAGTGTTGTTGTTTTTTTGGTCCATGGAGTTCAGTGTTGTTTTGGACCCCATTCACTTTCATTGTATGGAGAAGAAGAGCAAGGACATTCTTTAAAATAGCAGAAGAAAGTTTGGAATGGGTAAAAAAACGATAATTGTCATTTTCTGGATTAACTACCCCTTTAAAATATTGCTATTGGATACAATCACCAGGTTTGAAAAGTAGGATGTAGGTTGTGTGAAAATTTGCAACTTAGTTGACGTGACTAAATCTGGACTCACAAGTGCACAAAGATATGTGCACATAATTTGACAGAGGGCTGGGGTGCTGTCCACCCCTTTTACTGTCTACTTGTGTGTGAATAGGTCAAAAACCTGCTGGATTGCCTACATGCACGGGACTTTATGCGAGTGTGTGTTCGTGCAAAAGGTCAGTGTCCTAAAACTTCCACTCAACAGGGGTCTTGACTTAAGCACAACTTGTGCCCAGGAGGAAAGGTTACACTTTAAGACCGAATAAGGTACTGTCAATAGAAAGGTTTTGTAATTTTCCTCTTTACCAGACAGAAGTATTTCCATTAAAAACACTGTTCAATGTTCCATGATATTCCTGTTTTATTCAACAAGAAGGGAGAGGGTAGTCTTCCTGCGCAAGATGACTGACAGGTCATGGAAAGGTTAAGAATCCTGCTGAGTGCTGATAGTTTTTTATAGTATAATTTATATGTAAATATGTGATCCTGGACCACAAAACCAGTCTCAAGTGTCAATTTTTCGAAATTGAGATTTATACATCATCTGAAAGCTGAATAAATAAGCTTTCCATTGATGTGTGGTTTGTTAGGATAGGACAATATTTGGTCGAGATACAATTATTTGAAAATCTGGAATCTGAGGGTGCAAAAAAATAAAAATATTGAGAAAATCGCCTTTAAAGTTGTCCAAATGAAGTCCTTAGCAATGCATTTTACAAATCAAAAATGAATTATATATTTACGGTAGAAAATTTACAAAATATCTTCATGGAACATGATCTTTACTTAATATCCTAATGATTTTTGGCATAAAAGAAAAATCTATAATTTTGACCCGTACAATGTATTTTTGGCCATTGCTACAAATATACCCCAGTGACTTAAGACTGGTTTTGTGGTCCAGGGTCACATATATAAATAAAAAGCACATAACAAAATTCCTAAAACTTAACTAAAATTAGAACAAAAAATGCAATTATAAATATAAAAGCTAATTCAAAATATGAATAAATACTATAATACTAAAATATAACATATGTTTTTCAGAAGATTACGCGTTTAAAGCGAGAAATTATGAAAAAAGAAAGAAATACTGTGCGCTGGAAAAGTACTAAAATAATCTTTAATGGAACCAGTTATGTGGAATCGGAAACCATAATCATTACATTTCTGACAATTTCCATCCATAAACCAAACAGCAGTACAGTACGAAAGCACACACTAACACTCACAGCTGTGAAAGAGTTATCTTCCTTAAAACATTACGACTAACCGCAACTGCATTACTGCCAGTCATAGCAGAGTATGACCTCACCGCTGTCAAAACCTGGCAAGATGATGACTTGAAGAAAAACAGCATGAAAGATTTCCCTGCAACTCTTACGACACCCAAATCTGGACAATATCACATTTGACAAAGAAATTCCGGGCAACATGACAAGCCAATTTTTAAATGAGTGCATCTGAGCGTGCGTGGATATTTGAGGGAGTGCTGATGTGAAGTTTTGAAGTGTAAATTTGACATTTTTTAAACATGGCTTCAACATTAATCAAGCCACACAAATTATCCAGCATCAGAGAAGAGGCGGCAATTATAACCGCAAGAAATGAGCTATCAACTCACTGGGGGACTGAGCAACAACACACACATACGCACTTGCACAGCAACAGTCCTTTAACAGTCATATAAAACCCAGGAAATGAACCGGTGAATGTTACATCATAAGAGTGCTACACACACACACTCAGTAAAGAGGCCAGACGTGATTCAGCAAGAATTTAAAATGGCAAACGCAGCAATGAGGAGTCATTAGAGATATGTGTGCTAACACACACACAGCCAGCCACAAAATTAAGACACCTGGCCACGCTGATCTCGCTGTCTAGTGTCTACATAGGCAGCTGCCTTATAAGGGAGCAACCTAATTGTAAGGAAATGCATTCTGGGATAGTCTTATATGTAAAGGATTAGGGTTGTGACGGTGAGGAAATTTTCCCACCGGTTAATCGACGTGTGACAACACCGGTAATAGCGGTATCACCGCGGGGGCGGGGCGTTCCCTCTTTTCCTCGCTTTCCTTCGCTTTTAAATAGCTTGTAAAAGCGGTGTGCCCATTTTACTTTCACTTTCAAATAGCGGCAATTCGG
>NW_015554106.1:354568-355003 GCF_001515605.1 Sinocyclocheilus anshuiensis | reverse complement strand
AGTTTGTTTGAATTTCCCCTCTTTTCCTCGCTTTCCTTCGCTTTTAAATAGCTTAAAAGTGCCGTGTGCATTTTACTTTCACTTTTGAATTAGCGCCAGTTCGGCGTCAATTGCTTGAATGCAACAACCAAATACAATGTCAAACTCACTTTAGCGTATATAGTATATAAAGCATAGAACTTTTATTAACAAAACAAATAAAATACACCATGCTATAGGGCAAGCTATGCCGAATATAAAATAACAAATAACTTACATAAAGTTTAATAGGTATACAAAACTGGAAATAAGTAAACATGTATAATATATAACCAAATAAATAAGAAACGTAGAACGAAATGAAATCTGATCTGTGATGCTACTGTCGTTCGGCACGCTGCATTGAGTAGCCGCGTTCAGTTTTTAATTGTAGTGTCTGTTCTTTTACTGAACTAA
>NW_015554106.1:342109-342609 GCF_001515605.1 Sinocyclocheilus anshuiensis | reverse complement strand
CTTTCACTTTCAAATAGCGGCAATTCGGAGTAAAGCAATTGTTCGTTTTTAGTTCGTTTGAATTTCCCCTCTTTTCTTCGCTTTCCTTCCCGTGCGCATTTTACTTTCACTTTTGAATTAGCGGCAGTTCGGAGTCAATTGCTTGAATGCAACAACCAAATACAATGTCAAACTCACTTTAGCGTATATAGTATATAAAGCATAGAACTTTTATTAACAAAACAAATAAAATACACCATGCTATAGGGCAGGCTATGCCTAATATAAAATAACAAATAACTTACATAAAGTTTAAATAGGTATACAAAACTGGAAGTATAATATATATAATATATAACCAAATAAATAAGAAACGTAGAATGTTTATTAGCAAAACGAATGTCAAATAAATGACACAAATGACACAGTTTAAATAAAGTAAAATTCAGCAAACAATGTGGAACCAATTAAATAAGAAACAAATGTTTAAAAAAACTTCCAAAACCACCTTAGATAAACAG
>NW_015554106.1:323865-341920 GCF_001515605.1 Sinocyclocheilus anshuiensis | reverse complement strand
ATTGAAGCATCCACGTTCAGTTTTTAATTGTAGTGTATGTTCTTTTACTGAACTAAATGATTTTTATTACTATAAAAAATCAAAACGACGGTGGGGGTCGGTGACGCGGTGGGCAAGTGACGTAACCGGTGTTGCGGCTTAACACCGGTATCACCGTCTATCACGGCAAGCCTATAAAGGATGCATGACAGGCCAAAATGTGGTATTTATCTTAGAAGTTAGCATAATGTAGGCACATACTTTGCTTCCATAGCATTCCTATAACACCATAAAACGCTGTCTAGGTAGGCAGTTAACTAGGTTTTGCAGCTGGTGTCCGGACAGGGACAAACAGGAAGACACGGAGAGAGCTGAAGATAAAGGGAGGGAGCAGGCTGCTGGAGTGGTATAATCAGTAAGGAGAGGTGGTGAGTTAAATGAACGGGTCTCTGTGTAACCGCACACTGAACAGTGCCATTTACTCTCTCTACAGGCAAACTCACACATTACACAGGCTGGCTTTCTCTCTCTCTCTCTCAATAGCATCCTTCACCCCGTTTTTATCCTTGACTCTTCCAGATCTTTCTATTCACTCTGTGCCTCTCTTTCTTTTGTAGCGCATTTGTCCTCATGGCTGCTAGTGAATCAGTCAGAAAGGTGCCAGGATTAAATCTATACAGCAGAACACACACACATTTCCTTGCCTTTATATAAAAATAATAGCAGTCTATGGTATGTCACTCCTGAGATGAGTGTTCAAAGGTGCTTCTTGATGAAACTGTCCATCTTTATCGCCTTGCTAAACTGTATACTTGACCGTTGTCTACGGAAACTGCTTTTCTTACCTAGCCATTAGGGATGCACCGAAATGAAAATTCTTGGCCGAAGCCGAACAAAATGAAACACTGGGCCGAAGGCCGAATACCGAACACAAGTTAGTAAATTAATATTTTTTGGCCATTTTTGAGACTTGAATCAGGCATGTATTTTTTTACTGTACAAATAAAGGCAGCCTTGCTGAGCAGAAGAGAATTCTTTTAAAACATTAGAATATATTACAGATCCCAATTTGAACACTGTGTGAATGTTATAATAAATGTATTAATAGAGCTGTTGTAGGGTAATTATTATCATTATTATTTTCTTACTTTTTTATTTTATTTTACAGAACAACAGTAAAATTACAATACTAAGATTTATGAATGTTGATGGAGTTGTTGCTTTTTCTCGGCTTTTATTTTGGCAGAAACCCGCAGGAAGATCTCAGTGCTTCTTTTTGTTGACAACAGCATGCAGATTTATAAATGATTCTCATTACCAATTTGGGAAGATGTTTGTCGCACGTATCACATTGTCACATGCCTTAACCCCACAGGAAGATCTCAGTGCTGCTTTTTGTTGACAACAGCATGCAGATTTATAAATGATTCTCATAACGATTTTGGGAAGATGTTTGTCGCACGTATCACATTGTCACATGCCTTTAAAAAAATTCACAAAATGTTACTGAGCAACTGATGAGTAACAGTGTTTCAGCGCAGATTTTTCTCGCGCTTTGGACTTTGAGCTCGTGCAGCGCTGTCAGAATACATGCAATTCGCATTAGTGCGTGCCTCTATTTGATCGCGTTAGTCATTGTTCGGTACATATTATTCAGCCGAATACACCGAAAGAGATTTTTTTGCTATTTTCGGCCGAATAATTTTGGTTGCTGAACATTCGGTGCATCCCTACTAGCCATGCTGTCAGTTGTTTCACTCCTCAATTCCTTTCCTAACACATAATGTCACATGAATCAGTATTTCATGTGCATTGCTGTATTTCTTAAGTTGCTGCGTAATAAGAGAAATAATGTACAGTCAGCCAGTCATTATACCAAAATAAACTCCTTCAGGGGTTTATTTCGTGATTGTAACTGTATATTACATAACTCGTCATTATTCAAACATACAGCCTAAAGGCTTTAATCTAATTGTTATATTTTATTTTATTTCAGCTTTATTTGTGTGGTGTTCCCTATTCTCATCGAATTAGGATTGAGTATTATAACTTTATAGTTATAGTTAAATCAGTGTGAGTAATTACAAGCTTGTTGACAGTGCTCAAGGTAGAAGTGCATTCTGGGTCTGAACGGCACTCAAATCACATGGAGGCAGAAGTGAGCCGATGTGTTTTTTTCTCTTTATAAGGGAAGGAGGGTTTTTAGGTCACATTCAACCCTCTTTCTCTTTATGCGTCCCCTGGGCTGACCCAGTCAAGCCTTAATAGTGGAACAACAATGGAGTGCATTGATTAACTATACCACTAATGAAGTGAAAACGAGTCAATACACACAAACTCACACACACATTTTGACTACTGAAGAGTTCAAGTATGTATGATAAAACTGCTGTGGGTCTGTTCTGTATGTCAAATGTTTCAAACTGCTCAGGTAGATGTGGCAAACCAAAATCTGCAATCAAAAATCTCAAAATAAATGCACGATTTCTCATCATATTCTCTTAAAACCAAAGTATCTGGTATATTTACATTAATTTTAAAGCTCTATACTCTTACAGCATGTCAACAACTGCCTTGTTTGTGCTATTCTTATTTCTCCTGAGGCATTTTAGGAGAAACATCAGACAAAATTGATGCTTAAATGTATCATAACTGATATAACTTAAGTCCCCTGAGCTATGAAAAAGCAATACGATTTCCTAGAGTAACAGTGTGAGAATGCGTGTGTGTGTGTGTGTGTGTGTGTGTGTGTATGAGACGCAGACATCGATCAACATAAACAGCCAGACAGCAATGTGTCATGATTCTCCATGGAGATGCAACCACATCTACTAGAGTAACTAAATCTACAAGCGCAACACTCTCAATCAAAATACCCACACACTTCAGGCACCCTTGCGCTGTGAAGCATTATCATAGCTTCAGTCGTATCAGTCCACAGCCGCATGCATTCTCTAACTGTCCCTACCAGCACAATAACCACCTCTACTGCATTATTCACTGGTCTAGTGCTTCAGATAAATACAGGAAACTGCCTCTGATGTGTGTATGTGTCCCATCATGTCCTGCTCTGTGGTTCAGTTCTATGTGTTGTTTAGTTGACGGGTCAGTAAAGCGACAACACAGCGATGCGTCACTGTGACAGCTTGGCCCTCCCCGACCTCTCTGGTCCACTGACTGGTTGTATGAGGTCAGAAGTAGACAGTTGCTTTCTGCTACATCTTTATTCATTTTTAAATAGGCGGTGTGTGGATAAATATATATGATACAACTGCTATGGGTCTGTATGTCAAATCAAGAGTGAAAAATTTAAGGGGGTCTGAATACTTTCCGTACCCACTGTATGTTCTGTTCTGGGACAATTACAAGTCAACAAACAAGTCAGTCAGTTGATGGGTCAGTGAAGCAAAAACAAAAAAAACAACAACATGTCATCATGCCGACCTCTCTGGTCCATTGATTAGCTGCATGTAACAGCAGAAGTTGACAACAGCTTAATGCTGCCTACATCTAAAGATGTTCTGCTAACCACTGTGACATCCTCATTTACTTCCTTCACCTATTTTCCACCTTAATCCCCATCTCCACAGAGTTCCTTTGTATATTCCTCAGCACAAAGCAATCAGAGAACTCTTTCTGCAAAATGGGTTATGAAAATAAAACAATGGCAGTTCCTGGGTGATATGATATGCCTTGAGAGAACTGAACGTTCTGAGGGAAACGAACCCACGATGTGCATTCCCTGGGCGCATTACATAATCAACTTCAGCCCTAACCACCAGCAGATGTTAGCCGTGTAATCTCACTCGTTTGCGACCAAGTGAGACTGGCTCAGCTTTTCCGGCGTGTACGAACTCTTTCATACACATGAATTTGTGTCTCTGTGCATGGCCATGGATCACAGGGAGAATGAATGCTGCATGCTGATTGGTTAAGCAGCAACATATGGTGACCTCAGCCAGTCAGTGACAAGCGTAGCAGAACAATGAGGGATCCTCCATTTAAATGTGAATGCAGTGCTATTATCCAGCTGGGCTTATGTGTGTGTGTGTGTGTGTGTTCCCGTCTCTTACTTACATCATTATCCTGGAGAGAAAAGAAAATTGGAAAGACAAATGACAAAAAAGAAACAAATGAGGTACAAACTAAATTAGCAGTTTGGTCATGTTAATTATGCTGATTCTGAAAAATCTGTTATTTTCCTCCAGTCTTCCTGTTAAATGCATACTGAGTTTACTGGATTTTTTTACTGGATTTTGCCTGAAAAATTGCCTACTATTTCTTTTTGATAAAACACTTTATGTTGATATAATAAATATTCAATTATTATTTTTTTTTACACTTCTGTAAACTAAACTAAACTAAACTAAACTCAAATAATACATTTAATTAAATTAATTTTTACTTGGGCAGCCTGATCAAACAATGAGACTGTTTTGAATCAGTCTGATGAATCCTTATGAAGAAACTCACTGAATCAACATCCGACTCACTGAAGTATAAGATGTCTGTCTGGAATGAAGGTTTGTGAAAATGAAACAAGTAGCCTACTGCTTGTTCATTGAGCAACGTGTAGTTAAAGAAAAACATTTAAAAAACATTTATTTTAATTAAAAATTAATTAATTGTGCTGGTTTATCAGATTAAGAAATAACCTAGCAATAGTCACTTTCTTTTTAGAAAAAGCCTCATTGTTTGCATTATATAGGCTAATAAATGCATCTGGGGTGCGTTTCCCAAAACCATCGTTACCTAACTATGGTCGTTAGTTCCATTGAATTCTATTAGCAACGATGGAACTTGCGACCATAGTTGCTTTCGGGAAACGCAACCCAGATTATTTTAATTAGTTACTTTAATTATGTTTATTTAAAAAGAACAAAGCAAAAAGAAAAAGAATACAAAGAAAGAAATCACAATTTAAAAATGATCCAAGCAGTTTGTTAAGAATATTGTGATATATCTTGTATTGCCCACCACTAGCTAACATTAATGGAAGTTAATTCATTATTCAGTTCAGTATACAGGATTTCACTGTCAGTTGAATCGACACACTCAAAATGGAGGGATAAGTCAAGAACACTGCTTTGTAGAATACAGCAGAGTGCTGTCATATACTGGACATTTCAGCAAACGCAGCAGGTTACCCGCATATTGCATGCATACTGCATGTACTGGAGTAGTATGGTAGAACTCCATTCAGAACATACCCAGTGTGTCTGTTTTCAGAGGGCAGCGGTATATAGTGAGCACACTCTCACGCAGACACAGCCTGAGGGGAGGCACAGACAGAATCGCTCCATTTTGCCCTTAACAGCATAGAGAGGCCTGCAAGCTCGAAGTAGATCAAGCATTGCAATAAAACAGTGCGGCCTACTTTACAGGCGCAAACTTTAACTGAGCCTCCACACACACAAACCAAATTCTATAACCCGGTATAACACACATTTATCTTTCTCTCATTACTCTATCATCATAGTCCCCACAGCAAACACTCCTGCATTCTTATATAACAGAACTGTTTGATGAGAGAATGGGAGCAAAAGGGAAGAAAAGCAGACATGCACACTTGTGTGGATCTTGTATTTTTCCTCCTTCATATCAGAATGCATTTTCCGGTCAGAGTCAAGGTTGGCCTTGACAGTGCTCTCCCAAAAATCTCTTCATATGCAGTGGCCTAGTTTCTGCGGGGTAAGAGAAACAAAGAGAGGTGCGGTGGAAGCGAGTGCAAGGTGGGATCGGTGTCATACACTGCTACACTCGGTTGAGCTTTGGAGAGGCGTCAGTACCGTAACTGTCCAGAGGAGGTGAGGTCTGTCTCCTATTTCAGCTCTGAGATCTACCTCTGTGTCCATGGCATCTCCTGGCACGGAGCCCCGTGGGGCTGTTTGCCCATCTGGGAAGCTGGCTGAAGGGTTCGGGGGCTTTGTAGCAGCCAAGGTTGATGGCCTGATGTGATTTAGGGGAAGTGCAAAGGCGTGCTGGGGTCCCAGTGATGGGACTTGAAAAATGATTCATGAATATTGAGCTTAATTAGTATGGAAGTCTCACACAGCCAGAATTTTTTCAGAATTGGGATTGAGCTGCAAAGTGTAGCGGATGTATTCTAGCCAAAAAAATGTCCACTTAAACAGGAAAAGGCAGACTGACTGACATGCAAAGTGACTAACCATACTTTTTAAATGTGAATTTCACACCATAAAGTCTGTTTGGTTTCCATTTATGCCAGGGGTGTCCAATCCTGCTCCTGGAGGGCCACTGTCCTACAGAGGTTAGCTCTAACCCTAATTAAACACACCTGAACCAGCTAATTTAGGTCTTCAGGATCACTAGAAACATCCAGGCTGGTGTTTTGGAGCAGGTTGGAGCTCAATATTCTAAATCTCATGCAATTGGGCTACTTACAGTATATACTGTTGTTTTTTAGTCTGTGGGTTAAAGCAACCCCCAACCCCCCGAAATGCAATTTTGACAGAAGGGACCCCTGACGGATGGGAATACCACAGGAAAACCCCGATTGGGCTAGTTTTAGGCTATTTTTTTTAATAGCAATTGGGATGATTTTGTTTCACAGACCTGGCAACCCTGTTGGAGCTAACCTTCGGAGGACACTGGCCAACCAGATTGGACACCCCCGATTTACGTGATGTCTTACTGGGTAAATATCATCCATACAAATTCCCGCTCCACATAATGTGTATATTAAACATCAAATGTTTTGTTTTGGCTGCTATTTTGTCATGTCGCACAGCAACCAATGTAGCCTGATTCACAGACAAATGACTTAAAAAAAAAAAAAACCCGGGAGTCACCAGTTTGATTCATTCCAACTGAAGGTCCAGACACACCAAACTGACATAAAAAAACAGCGACAATGAAAGCAAACTGTGGTCATCTGCGCCAAAAGGTTGTGCTTGAACGCAAAACAACAGTCAATGGCCAACTAGCAGGTATCTTCTGTGCCTGCATGGGAGGAATTACTCTCCATACCAGCAGGTGGCAGTAGTCACCAGGAGACCTAGGACTATGCATATATAAATAGTGTAGAACATACCCACAAAAAAAGGGCCGACAGATGCTCAACGACGGCCCAACATTGGCCGATAAAGTGTCCGGCAAAATTGTGTGAGCAAATCAGACTGAAGCTTACCATTTTGAGTAAGTTCTTGTTTTGTGTTTAGTATGCATCAGACAGTCATTGAACCGTCTGACGCTATTGGCATGCTTTTGATGAAAAATAGGACAAACCCACATAAAAGGATTGGACACCAACAAACCCACGCATATTTACACACAGGTGTGAGGTGTGGATTAGCGTGTTAGAAAGCAAGAGCTTTGCTGGAAGGCTTTTGGTGAGGGATGCCAGGTTGTTGAGTCCTTGTATGTGTGCGTAAGTGTATTTGTGTGACTTTTAGTGCAGTGATGGTTGCCTTTTAAACAAGCAGCAGAAATAAGTCCTCAAATGTTTCCCATAATCCCGCATTCTGCTCCCTCTAGCTACAAATAATGAGCTCTCCTTCTGAAGAGCCCAATCAAACAAGTAAAACATTTGAAAGAGAGAGAGAGGGAGAGAGAGGGAAGACATGACAACATTTGGTATGAAAGGAAGCAGAGAGAAGATGTAAAAAATTATGGAACGTTGCGGACAGAAAAAAAAAGGCAAAGGGAAAAACATGAAACAGCAGAGTGAGCAAGAAAAAGAAGGCAGGGAAAGACAGAGGGAAAAGGTCCACGGAGACTCATTGAGGTAAGCCTTGACTTTGGCAAATGCAGCCACGCAGATGGAGTGAATAAATATTGGACAGGGATATCACATCACTTACAGAGAAGGGCGGGGGTAATTATTGGGAAAGAGAAGAATCGTGAGGGAAGACAAAAGATCCAATGCAAAAGAAATCAGTGCACACAAGCAAGTCCAGATTGCCGATAATTCAAGCCACCAAATTAACTTTAAACGAGTAACGTGTTCTGCAAGTTTGACTTATCGACTGTAATGCTAACGGAGCTTGAATGTATTCGCTATAAATTTCCCATATACAATTAATTATAAAATAAATTAAGTAATTTTACCACTTTGCCTAAGCTATTTAGCCTAAGCAGGCGTGTCATGTCAAAAGTATTGTAGGATGAATAATCTACCAAACTGTTTAGGGTTACTGCTTTGTTAAAATCACTAACCCCAGTTACGAGCAATAATGAAGATGCGACCAATTTATCGAAATGTTAGCAAATTTTCAAAAAAAGTTTAAAAAAAGTCCATTGCCTAATGTCAATAGTGTAGCAATGTATCAAGTACCGTTCCCACAGCAATCAATTTCACTTATAAGCAAAATTCCCCGCATGGGTTCCCAATGAAATGACTGGAATTCGCCCACACAATTTCGGTAAATATGATCATGCCTGATGCTTGCCTTAGCAAAAAATGTAGTTCATTAGCCTAGTTGAACGTTATGCAAATACATACACTTGGTACATTAATATAATAATAATAATTTTAATCATTTTAATCATTTTAATAAATTATATTAATTTTAATAAATAATTAATTCTTTATAATATTAACCATATTAATTAAATTAATATGGTCAACACGTGAATATCAGCTATTTTACAACTCAAAGAAGATAATTGAATCATATGTCTGAACTATCTGCTTATAACAGCAAAAACAAACAAACAAACAAAAAAAAACAGAATATATGATCAAATAGCAGAGATTGGAACTGACTCTGTGGAATGACTGAAATTTAATTTACAAAAAAAAACGTTTATTTTTTGGGTCTCTTCAAGGCAACTGGAATTTTTTATAGGCCAATAAACATGTCTGTTTCCAGTTTGTGTGTGTGTGTGTGTGTGTGTGAGAGAGAGAGAGAGACAGAGAGGAAGCAAGAGATTTCTATGGTTCCAGGGTCACAGGGGAGAATGTTGTTCATCAGGTATAAAGAACTCTAGACAAACACTCCTGCCTTGACTCTAAACAGCTTTTCAGCAGCTGAAAGCCATCGTCACGAGTCCACGCGTGACCATATACAGAAAGAGAAACATGCTTGCCTCTCAGTGCAATCAGTGAATGGAGTGTAAGTCTAAGATGAAGCGACTGAATAAACGAGACAAATAAGGAATAGCGACAAAGTAGTCTGCAAATACAGACAAAAAAAGATTTAGTCATCTAAATAAGTGCCTCGCAGCTGGTGGGTCGCAGATCTTTTCTGATTGGGTCTTAAAAAGCAAAAGCAAAATGTAAATCATAAAATGCAACTACATAATAATGCACTGAATAGAAAAATAAACAGAATTAAATACAATCTACTTTTAAGGGATGCGAATGCACTTCCTGTTTTGTTGTTAACATTAACAATTGTACATCCAAACAGATTCTACAATACAGACTTGAGAAAGGAGGCAAAGGTGCTAATATGGAAAAATTGTGTTTCCGTGGCCACAACATCCTCCAGCCCCATCAATCATCTCCTCATCCATCACTTTCACACATATGGGCCGGCTAACCGCAGACATGAGTGATGCAGTACCTCTTGCACATACAAATACACATCTGACCCTGAAACACAACACAACTTTATAGCACTAAAAGAAAAACGTTGGCCTTAAGTTTAAAAAGTCAGTCTCACGCATTCACTTTCTGGATGTCTATGACTCTCCGCCTAAAACACCACCGGCACCCACATTTGATGAGGCTTTTTGAATGGCACATCAGCCGTTTAAGAAGGAAGTTATTGCATTTTGATGAAAGATTACGAAGACAAACATATTAATAACATGCACCGATGAATCGTGCACAATAAGACCAGGAACGTGTATTAAGAAAGTAAATAGTGCCAATTTTGATTACATGATGACTTTAAGGTTGGCTGATTGAGTGTGTGTGTGTGTGTGTGTGTGTGTGCCACAGCTCCTCACACTTGTTAATCATCCCTTTATCTTCCAGCGATTTCTGGAATGAAACTGCTCTCTTTAAGCGCTGGAGGGATCTCTACCCTCCCTCTGTCTTTCCTGTCTTCCTTCCCTTCCGTTTATGTCTCATGCTCTAGGTTAACAGCAGATGTGAGGAACCACTCAAACAGGTCATGAGTCAAAGGTTACAGACTTCCCAGAGTTTTGTGAAGATAACTGTGGAAAAAATAACTTGTCTGCTAAAGGGAGAAAGAGAGAGAGAGAGAGAGAGAAACTCAATCTCGCCAAACAATATAAGTGTTTCTGAAATCAAATCAACTACTAGCGACGTAATTTTCCCACATACAAAACCAAATGATAACTTACATTAACTTGACACAAACTTCCTCTTGTGCTTATTTGTGTAATTTATTTTTATTTTCATTTTTGGAAAAGACTTTTTGTCTGGAGGCCTGTTTCCACGTTGACCGAAAACTAATTGTAAGATAAAGATTGAAATAATAAATAGCCAATTGTGAGATATAAAAGTCCCTATTGTGAAATATAAAGTTGTGGCGGTGACTTCTGGATGAGCAAGAAATGAAAAAACCTAGCTATTTTCAGAAATTTGCCTCAATTTGCATCATATTTGCAAGAAATGTAACTGAATTGCCAACATCCCCTCCCACCAATCCTCCAACACATCCTCCAGTGGGATGGAAAACAAGTTCAGTGAACCCCACACCAGAACTCTGATCAGCCCCTTTCTCTTACACAATAAGAGCTTCTTTGTGTCCTGGAGGACCACTGGAGTGCTCTCAGATCTAAAATGAAGTTAGTCTGTCAAATGACTACACTTTACTGCAAAACAAAAAGCCATAATCCAGAATCAACAACAAAGTTGGCAGCTGAAGTGGCTTACGACAGGCAGAAATGTAGACTGCGCAGTTGGGGATTTAAAGGACAGGTGTTTTATATTCTCACTCGAGTGTGTGTAATGTTTTTCTGGCAGAGAGGTGAGCGGCTTATCACGTAGTGAAGAGAGAGATTAGCAAGTATTCACTCACTGGAACACAGGCCAGCTGGATGCTGCCCGTCCACCTTCTTACGTGTGTGTGTAACGGGAGACTGATAGCAACACCTTGTCACAGAAGTGCTAGTCCATGCTTATGGTCAAACCTCAAACCTGGGAGCTGAATGCATCAGAAAGGCCCCTACACAAAGAGAAACATTCATGAGTGAATAAAAAAAAAAAAACTCAGAACATGCATTCTGAATACCTTTTGATAGCAATCACATGTTATAACTGGGAAAATGAACAAGACCTATTCAAATATTACTCCTCATAACAGAAATAAATAAACCGATGTGACCTGGTGCAAGATTTTAACCAACTAGTTCTGGTAAAGCACATGCCTACTCACATATATTACATCAAATTGACTTCTAAATAGTGGCTCTCAACCGTTTTGACTCCAATGCCACCTTTTGTCCAAGACATTATTGGCTTGAAGGCCTTACTAAGTTGATAAGAACTTCTTTTTATTTTATAACCAACTATTTATTTTCTGTTGCGGTCTTCCCTAGACTAACTTAAACCGTAACAGTAAAATATTAACAAAAATATGATGTAGTGGGCATCCCTAGTTGAGTTGAAAACCACTGTTCTAGCCGAATAATGTAGCCTCGTGCTTGATTTCATCCATAGTGATTTTGCTTGGATAAAAACAAATGATAAGGAGTCTTTTCAAAGGAGCAGCTATCTTTTTTTTTTTCTTTAAAACATGTTTACAATAAGACTAGGAACATTTGTTTAACATATGGATTTAATTTGTTCTTTAAGCTAATTACAACCAAGTTACCCCACCCCAAATTCAAAAGTACATATTTTGGAATCTCTGGAAGAGAAAGAAGTCATTATTTAGTCTCGTCAAATAGCTACTGTTTGTAATTTCGCGGGTGTTTTTTTCTCTCCGATTTAGCGAACTTAAGAGAACGTTCTGTCCAGTGTATCCGTGTGACGCAGCTGACACAGAATAGCATACGCTGTTTACGTTCAGTGGATCCTCTCCAAAATGGCACCAGGGTGACGCGGAGGAGACGAATTGTTGAATAAAGTTGTTATTTTTGTTTTCTTTGCATACAAAAAGTATTCTCGTAGCTTCGTAAAATTACGGTTGAACCCCTGATGTCACATGGGTTATTTTACCGATCTCCTTGCTACGTTTCTGGACCTTGATCGTGGTAATTACATTGCTGTCTATGGGAGGGTCAGAAAGCTCTCCAGCCCTCTACGAACACCTTGGCAATTGAATCGCCATTGGCTAGTAAATTTTTTTGTTTACTCGCCAGACTGATAAATATATACATACACACATACATATATACACACATACATACACACACACATACATATACACACATACACATATACACACACACATACATATACACACATACACATACATATACACACATACACATACATATACACACATACACATATACATATACACACACATATACATACACACACACACACATATACACACACACATACATATATTATACTTAGCCTCCAACTCACACACTGGCGAGTAAAATCTGAGAATTTATTAGCCATTGGCTAATATTAGTCATCATTTAGTCGCCAGAGTGAAGATTTAGTCGCATATGCGAGTGATTTACTCGCAATGTAGAGGGTTGCTCTCAGAATTCATCAAAAATATATTAATTTCTGTTCCGAAGATGAACGGAAGTCTTATGGGTTTAGAACGACATGAGGGTGAGTAATTAACGACAGAATTTTCATTTTTGGGTGAACTAACCCTTTAACACTGTTGCAGCGGGTTGAAGCGACCCCAATAACTTGATATTTAGTCCCTGGGATGCAAATTTTTCCAGGGGAACCCTGAAACGTGTATTTTATCCCCAGAACGCGATTTTTAAGCGTCCCCCTCGGGAGCGATTGGGCTAGTTTTGGGCTAGTTTCGAGTAGCAATTGGACGGGTTTTGTTCTGAAAACCTGGCAACCCTGGTTCTGTCTCAAATTGTTCCCAAAAGTGTCGTTATAGACATTAACAAATAGCAGACTGTCACACACTATATCAAGTGAATAGCCTGTAGATGAGAATAGTGAGGAAAATGGAGAGCAAAAAGAGAGAACGGGGCGAAATTCTCTCACCACAAGACAAGCGCTCATCAACTCTTAGTAGGTAGAGCGAGCGGACGTAAGTGGGACAGCTGCAGCGTCCGTGAAGAGCTCGCGCTGCATCAAACTATCTCTCGCGCCCCGCAACACTGTACTTTAAGTGAATTACGTGTCCTGCGCGTGCTCTAATCTGATTTCGGCAACACATGCCACGTAACAAATCAAATTGGAAACAACCCAGATACAGAGAGTGAGAGAGGGGGGTGAGAGAGAGAAGGGGAGCCAGTCACTGCGCATTCCGATGGTTTAAAAGCAGAGACGGAGCGGCGCATGTTCTCAACACTGAGCTCGAGCCATTTCAGTCACATGTCTCTTATTAATGCACGAGCTGATATTGCGCTGCAGATCATAGGCGTTCAACATAAAACAATTATTCCGCTATTTATCGATCTGATGCATGAACTATTATATAGGCTAAAGGAGGGGAAAACTATAGTAATGCACCATTTACAATATGTTTTCCCTAAATTGATATATCTAATAATATCTGATAAATTATAAATTTGTCCATTACAATAAAAGTATCGTAAAATATACCGCGCGCGTGTGTGTGTGTGTGTGTGTGTGTGTGTGTGTGTGTGTGTAGTAGGCACAGCCTACTTTTCAACCCCATAGGCTATACATATTATACAACAAGATCAAATCTATTATGGATGTGCGTGCACAAGCAACAAAGGCGTTTTAAAGTTGATCCTGATAAAACATGAATGAGTCTTAAAAAAACAAGCATATCAACTGAAACTGTGTTCCGTCCTACCCCCAAAATACCCCCCATTTTTAATCAGATGTGATATCAGTGGACTATTACATTTAACTTCATCTTCTCGCATAGTGCTACATTGACTATTACTGCTACACTGACTATTCCCTGCTACAATTTCGCCCATGCACTGCAGATCAGTCTATGTAACGTAACTCTGAGACAGGATTCGGACTGTCCGATTCCGGAGCACTAAACCCAACGTGTTTATTTCCTGGATGCGTTTGAGCAGCGGCACATTAATAAAGTTAAAAGCAAAAACAACATTAGCACCATCAGCCCCGTTATCTGATTGCTGATAACACAACGCGCGGCGCAAACACGCTACCGCGTGCCCTATTTGTCAACACGAACAAGATGACAGAAGAGAGCTGAGGAAGCAATGAGATAAACAGCTAAGCGCTTACATCCTTTCTCCGGCGCTCAACAATCGTCCCTCTACCATCATCTCGGGTAGGAAATCCAGATTGTAGGACGAAGTCATGTTCAGGCTGACCGTGTTGTGCGCCGCTGACTGGATAACGCCCGCCTTCCGCGCGAGCCTGCCTGCCTGCCGAGTTTGGGTGCGCGAGACGGAGAGGGACAGGTGCAGCGGCGCGAGCGGCACTGGACACGCACACACTCACTGCGCTTGTCACATTCTTTTCCGCTCACCCATTAGAGTGTTTTTCCTCAACAGTCCCTTCAAAAAAAAAACCTTTCTTCTCAGACAACTAGCGCACCGGAGCGTCAAGCACCGGGAAAGGAGAGGCGTGGCTGCTCGAGCTGCTTGCTGCAGCTAGTTTTTAACCAATGCATCTCTGAGCTATATATAAATGAAAGGATGAAAAAAGTATCCAAACCGGTCCAAACGCAAACGTAAAAAAAAACAAAAAACCCAGCTGTTATCCATACAATGGACGTGGATGGGGACTGGAGCTGTCTAGCTCCAGAAAAACACCACAAAAGTACATTTGTTTAACATATGGATTTAATTTGTTCTTTAAGCTACTTACAACCAAGTTACCCCACCCCAAATTCAAAAGTACATATTTTGGAATCTCTGGAAGAGAAAGAAGTCATTATTTAGTCTCGTCAAATAGCTACTGTTTGTAATTTCGCGGGTGTTTTTTTCTCTCTGATTTAGCGAACGTAAGAGAACGTTCTGTCCAGTGTATCCGTGTAACGCAGCTGACACAGAATAGCATACGCGGTTTACGTTCAGTGGATCCTCTCCAAAATGGCACCAGGGTGACGCGGAGGAGACGAATTGTTGAATAAAGTTGTTATTTTCGTTTTCTTTGCATACAAGAAGTATTCTCGTAGCTTCGTTTGAACGCCTGATGTCACATGGGTTATTTTACCGATCTCCTTGCTACGTTTCTGGACCTTGATCGTGGTAATTACATTGCTGTCTATGGGAGGGTCAGAAAGCTCTCAGAATTCATCAAAAATATCTTAATTTCTGTTCCGAAGATGAACGTAAGTCTTATGGGTTTAGAACGACATGAGGGTGAGTAATTAACGACAGCATTTTCATTTTTGGGTGAACTAAACCTTTAACACTGTTGCAGCGGGTTGAAGCGACCCCAATAACTTGATATTTAGTCCCTGGAATGCGAATTTTTCCAGGGGAACCCCAACAAAACAAAAAAAAAAACGTGTATTTCGCGATTGGGCTAGTTTTGGGCTAGTTTCTAGTAGGGATTGGGTGGGTTTTGTTCTGAAAACCTGGCAACCCTGGTTCTGTTTGTTACAAAAGTAGATATGAATTTGCTGAAAATATTGCCCTCCACAATAGCTCTAAAATCACATTTACATAAATTCAAATACAACACTCCAAGATATAATGCTATTTCATTAGTTAAAAGGATAGTTCACCCAAAAATTTAAATTCTGTTCCAAACCTATTTGACAAAAGAAGATATTTTGAAGTATACTGGCAACCAAACAGTTCATAGCATGGAGGAAAAAAAATACTATGGAAGTCAATGGCTACCGTCAACTGTTTGGTTACTAACATTCTTTAAAATATATTGTTTAGTGTTTAACAGAAGAAAGAAACTCACACAGGTTTGGAACAACTAAACAAGTAAATGATGACAGATTTTTTATTTTTCGGTGAACTATCTCTATAAACATCTCCAGTCCCCTTTCACTTTCATTGTAGCCAGGGCAAAATAACTCAAACTGAGCAAAATATTTTTTTTGTGTTCAACAGAAGAAAGAAAAACATATTTGATAATGAACAGCCCTATATTTTTCATCTTTGAGGGCAAACTGTACCTTCTCTATAAAAAGCAACCTTGCAGAAACATTGTTCCTAATTATTGAAATTACCATGGTATAAAAAGTCGTAGACCAAAATGAGGTTGAGAGATGATAAAGAAACCTCTAGGTATTGAAGATTTATTGCATCGGTGTATTTATTGCATCAAATGATGAATGCAATATGAGGCCGCATCCCCATTTTAGTGTGCTCATCCGTTCATGCGTATGAAAGAGTGCATTTTCTTTTTGTTTTCCCCTCGTGTGCCCCCAGGGGAAGGGGGTCTCGAGCCGCGGCTCTACAGAGCACGTGCAGGAACTAGGTCATGGGAAACACACTAATGCTTAATGCATATATATATATACACACACACACACACACACACACACACACACACACACACACAAATGATGGGGAAGAGAGGAGGACGTTGTGCCTTGCATTCTGTAGTGCATGACCACATAAAATAAAAAGATCTGGGGATATACTGCCTCAATTAGGAACCATCAAAAACTGCACTGCTTTGCAGTTTATGCCTTTAAATTGTCTATGGTAATTAGATAACAACATATTCAGCCAAAAGCTTCAAAACAAAACAAAAATCCATAATGGGCCATGCTTGTCTTTAAAGACCAAGCGCAATGAAGGATTGCAGCTGTCGTTAAAAAGCAGTTGCATAGAATTAAAGTGCAACAAACAGCCAAATTAAACCTGTAGAAAACAGTTTTAGCGAATTGCAAAAAACAAAACACGTGTTGTGGTCTGTTATGACCTGTAGCCAACAACGTGCTAGTATTTGCATGCGTTCAAGTGAGGTGTTTGTGTATGCAAGGATGCACAATCAATATTTCCGTCTTACTGTAGCATTTATGAGAAAACAAAAGACAAAACTAACCCTAGAGCCTGATCCTTAGAGACGGTTTAGGCCAATATTTCTGTAATGATTTTACACAAATTATTATACTACGCAAACTGAGCCGCTGGGGTCATCTTTCCCTCTAAGAAACACTTTTGAATACTGCCTCCAGCTTGGACAGTTGAGCAAAGGTGACTCATAAATAAATAAATAAGTAGGTAATATACAATAATTTCCGACATTACATTACATTATTCAAGTCAATATATGTAGGCCTAAAACCACCAATACAAAATATGAGTACTTATACAGTCCACTGCCCTAAAATATCAATTTGTGCATCAATTACACAGGGAAAAAAAATAAATTTTAGGGTGAACAAAGAAAAATAAATACATTGGGAGTGCTGGACAGGTTTATAAACATTCTGCTGTTCTCGCACAATGCGATATCTACTACCTTGAGCAAATATACCATTACATAATGGATTGTGCAATAAAGAAGCAATTTACGAATGCTCTGTATTGCTGTTACACACCCATGTTATGGAGATGATGAATTCACTAAATGGGTTTCTGTCTGAAGAGAAGATTCAGCAGTAAACCCAAAGACAGCCAGACGGAAGAATTATGGGTGAACATGAAGGAAAGGACGTATTGTAGACTGCTAACACAAGCAATCTCCTTATATGTGTGCATAGCTCTTTAATGTGAAATAGATATTTGTAAAGAATATTTTTGCTTAATAAGGAACATTTCCATACAGAACAAATATTTTTTTCAAGCCTAGCTGCTCTGCTAATTTCTCTGTTTTTAAATTCACTCCTTTTCTTCAAAACTAAGCCCTCTAAAGACATGGCAGCCAACCCGAGGGAAATAAACCCAAACTGATTTGAGAGCTAAACGTTGACGCAACTAAGCACATTACTAGATAACCTTTGCAGAAGTAAACGGCACATAGCACACTTTGTTTATAGTCATACTATGAATCTTACTTAGTTTTAAGGAGCTAAAATCCAGCAGCTTTTAGGGGAAAATGCAGAGTCAATTTTATGTCCCAAAACTGTTTTTCTGCTGTGGAAACACACCAGGATCGAGCTCTGGCGCCCTG
>NW_015554106.1:303395-323692 GCF_001515605.1 Sinocyclocheilus anshuiensis | reverse complement strand
ACACTAATGCTTAATACATATATATATATACACACACACACACACACACACACACACACACACACACAAATGATGGGGAAGAGAGGAGGACGTTGTGCCTTGCATTCTGTAGTGCATGACCACATAAAATAAAAAGATCTGGGGATATACTGCCTCAATTAGGAACCATCAAAAACTGCACTGCTTTGCAGTTTATGCCTTTAAATTGTCTATGGTAATTAGATAACAACATATTCAGCCAAAAGCTTCAAAACAAAACAAAAATCCATAATGGGCCATGCTTGTCTTTAAAGACCAAGTGCAATGAAGGATTTCAGCTGTCGTTAAAAAGCAGTTGCATAGAATTAAAGTGCTATAACCAGCAACAAATAGCCAAATTAAACCTGTATAAAACAGCTTTGGCAAATTGCAATAAAGAAAACACTGGTTGTGGTCTGTTATGACCTGTAGCCAACAACGTGCTAGTATTTGCATGCGTTCAAGGGAGGTGTTTGTGTATGCAAGGATGCACAATCAATATTTCCGTCTTACTGTAGCATTTATGAGAAAACAAAAGACAAAACTAACCCTAGAGCCTGATCCTTAGAGACGGTTTAGGCCAATATTTCTGTAATGATTTTACACAAATTATTATACTACGCAAACTGAGCCGCTGGGGTCATCTTTCCCTCTAAGAAACACTTTTGAATACTGCCTCCAGCTTGGACAGTTGAGCAAAGGTGACTCATAAATAAATAAATAAGTAGGTAATATACAATAATTTCCGACATTACATTACATTATTCAAGTCAATATATGTAGGCCTAAAACCACCAACACAAAATAAAAGTACTTATACAGTCCACTGCCATAAAGTATTAATTTGTGCATCAATTAAAAATAAATTTTGGGGGTGAAAAAAGAAAAAGAAATTCAATGCGAGTTCTGGACAGGTTTATAAACATTCCGCTGTTCTCGCACAATGTCTACTACCTTGAGCAAATATACCATTACATAATGGATTGTGCAATAAAGAAGCAATTTACGAATGCTCGGCATTGCTGTTACGCATGTTATGGAGATGATGAATTCACTAAATGGGTTTCTGTCTGAAGAGAAGATTCAGCAGTAAACCCAAAGACAGCCAGACGGAAGAATTATGGGTGAACATGAAGGAAAGGACGTATTGTAGACTGCTAACACAAGCAATCTCCTTATATGTGTGCATAGCTCTTTAATGTGAAATAGATATTTGTAAAGAATATTTTTGCTTAATAAGGAACATTTCCATACAGAACAAATATTTTTTTCAAGCCTAGCTGCTCTGCTAATTTCTCTGTTTTTAAATTCACTCCTTTTCTTCAAAACTAAGCCCTCTAAAGACATGGCAGCCAACCCGAGGGAAATAAACCCAAACTGATTTGAGAGCTAAACGTTGACGCAACTAAGCACATTACTAGATAACCTTTGCAGAAGTAAACGGCACATAGCACACTTTGTTTATAGTCATACTATGAATCTTACTTAGTTTTAAGGAGCTAAAATCCAGCAGCTTTTAGGGGAAAATGCAGAGTCAATTTTATGTCCCAAAACTGTTTTTCTGCTGTGGAAACACACCAGGATCGAGCTCTGGCACCCTGTCCGTGGAAAAGGGGCAACAGGGATAGAGTGATTTCTCAGGATACCCATTTTACTGATATTGGGCAGGTAGCTGGGACAATTCACGTGTGGTATTGAGCAGCTTAAGCAGTTCGGAACAAGAACTCATGCCACAGACCTTCATGTCGCCCCCTGAACAGCTTTCAATCTTTCAGGCTGTGTCCTTCTCTTGGGGTTAAGAAGTCTGATGAAAGCACTTAAGGGCTGATATAATTCTCTCTCACAGAAGATAATGGAATTTAGCCACAAGACGTCTTTCATATGGGCTCCTCTCTTCCTCTCACTCTCTCTCACACTCTCAGGTCAAAGGTTTCCCTGTTCTTCCTTCTGCAGTTGTTACTGTTACCCTTTTACCTCTTTCTGTTCTTTTATTGTCATTTTTTGTTCTTCTTTTCCTTACCTTTTCCCCAGGGGTTTCGGGTGGGTATAGCCTGAATATTTTCTCTTGCTCTGAACCTGCTTACTGCATTACGGTTGCCTCGCATTATTGTGAGTAGAGAGTTGCCAGCGGTAATTTTAATGACATTGCGAACACACACAGCAAGTGACAATATGGATAAACTGCATTTTTTCACTATAAACACACGCCGGAGGATTACACGAGGTAAAACTATATTCACGTTTCAGGCAGCCACTGTCAGACTGTTTAGGAAAACTCGATTTGTGATATAGGGTAGAGTGGGGGAAAATGCCCCCATACTGTTTTTCCCAGAATAACTACTAGATAAAGTCAAGATACATTTTTGTTGTAACTAGGGACTACGTTGACAAGAGTGATTTATAAGCATTCGCCATGAAGCTTACACTGGTGTAATACCTGAGAGAAAACGGATTGTACAGTAAGTGATCTAATTTTCAGCAGAAAGAAAAAAAGTGTTTTAAAGCTTGTTGTTTTGTAGAACATCATATAATTATGATATGAGAATAGTAATGCCTGTAGCTAGGGAGTATGTGTTATTTAAGAAAAATATAATAATATTTTCAGAATGACAATTTTTTTTTTCAAACCTAGTCTGTGGGGTAAAACGCCCCCAGAGGGCATGGCTTAATTACTAGTTACTCTGTCCTGAACATCAAATCCTTTGTTTTTCCATCAAATGCATTCTAACTAGTTGGTTGTATAAAAATATTTAGACATTATATTTAAAAACATCAGTTTTCAAGTTAGCATCAGGTAGCTAGTTAGCTAGCCAGTTAGCATCAGCTAACAATATTTTTCAGATAGGCTATTATAATTTTGTAATTCCTAATTATTGATTATATTCTTTTTCATTTTAAGCTAAAACTGCCTGTACTCTGATTTTGCTGTAAATTAATAAAGTAAATTGATTTGTCAGACTGGGGGAATTTTACAAAACACCCCCTTGGTACAAATAATTTTTAACATTTTTTTAACATTTCCATACAGAACAAATATTTTTTTCAAGCCTAGCTGCTCTGCTAATTTCTCTGTTTTTAAATTCACTCCTTTTCTTCAAAACTAAGCCCTCTAAAGACATGGCAGCCAACCCGAGGGAAATAAACCCAAACTGATTTGAGAGCTAAACGTTGACGCAACTAAGCACATTACTAGATAACCTTTGCAGAAGTAAACGGCACATAGCACACTTTGTTTATAGTCATACTATGAATCTTACTTAGTTTTAAGGAGCTAAAATCCAGCAGCTTTTAGGGGAAAATGCAGAGTCAATTTTATGTCCCAAAACTGTTTTTCTGCTGTGGAAACACACCAGGATCGAGCTCTGGCACCCTGTCCGTGGAAAAGGGGCAACAGGGATAGAGTGATTTCTCAGGATACCCATTTTACTGATATTGGGCAGGTAGCTGGGACAATTCACGTGTGGTATTGAGCAGCTTAAGCAGTTCGGAACAAGAACTCATGCCACAGACCTTCATGTCGCCCCCTGAACAGCTTTCAATCTTTCAGGCTGTGTCCTTCTCTTGGGGTTAAGAAGTCTGATGAAAGCACTTAAGGGCTGATATAATTCTCTCTCACAGAAGATAATGGAATTTAGCCACAAGACGTCTTTCATATGGGCTCCTCTCTTCCTCTCACTCTCTCTCACACTCTCAGGTCAAAGGTTTCCCTGTTCTTCCTTCTGCAGTTGTTACTGTTACCCTTTTACCTCTTTCTGTTCTTTTATTGTCATTTTTTGTTCTTCTTTTCCTTACCTTTTCCCCAGGGGTTTCGGGTGGGTATAGCCTGAATATTTTCTCTTGCTCTGAACCTGCTTACTGCATTACGGTTGCCTCGCATTATTGTGAGTAGAGAGTTGCCAGCGGTAATTTTAATGACATTGCGAACACACACAGCAAGTGACAATATGGATAAACTGCATTTTTTCACTATAAACACACGCCGGAGGATTACACGAGGTAAAACTATATTCACGTTTCAGGCAGCCACTGTCAGACTGTTTAGGAAAACTCGATTTGTGATATAGGGTAGAGTGGGGGAAAATGCCCCCATACTGTTTTTCCCAGAATAACTACTAGATAAAGTCAAGATACATTTTTGTTGTAACTAGGGACTACGTTGACAAGAGTGATTTATAAGCATTCGCCATGAAGCTTACACTGGTGTAATACCTGAGAGAAAACGGATTGTACAGTAAGTGATCTAATTTTCAGCAGAAAGAAAAAAAGTGTTTTAAAGCTTGTTGTTTTGTAGAACATCATATAATTATGATATGAGAATAGTAATGCCTGTAGCTAGGGAGTATGTGTTATTTAAGAAAAATATAATAATATTTTCAGAATGACAATTTTTTTTTTCAAACCTAGTCTGTGGGGTAAAACGCCCCCAGAGGGCATGGCTTAATTACTAGTTACTCTGTCCTGAACATCAAATCCTTTGTTTTTCCATCAAATGCATTCTAACTAGTTGGTTGTATAAAAATATTTAGACATTATATTTAAAAACATCAGTTTTCAAGTTAGCATCAGGTAGCTAGTTAGCTAGCCAGTTAGCATCAGCTAACAATATTTTTCAGATAGGCTATTATAATTTTGTAATTCCTAATTATTGATTATATTCTTTTTCATTTTAAGCTAAAACTGCCTGTACTCTGATTTTGCTGTAAATTAATAAAGTAAATTGATTTGTCAGACTGGGGGAATTTTACAAAACACCCCCTTGGTACAAATAATTTTTAACATTTTTTTTTAAAACTCTGGACATTTTTCATACGTGGTTTATAGTTTATGTAATTGTCACTAAAACTATGATAACAATTCTGGACACATTTAACCTTTGTTCCACAGAAAAAAAAAAAGAAAAAAAAAATTACACAGTCCTTAAAGGGCCTTTTCCCCCACTCTACCCTACTGTAGTAGGCACTAAAACAACATTTTTGAATCGTCAGGCACAATACCTTCACACATCTTTACATTACATATCTTAAGGTTTAAAATGTTATGCATATAGTTTATCTTTTCTTTTATGATTCATATCATGGTGCATTACATTCATAACCTCCAGCAAATCTTTATTATTTTGCCATAAATTCCCTGCGCTGAGCTCCCAATGTCTTCGCATCCTAGTTACGCCCTTGTTCAGCCTCATTTTCTTGGGGTCCTTGTTCTCAGTGTTCTCTCTCTCTCTTTCTCACACCTTCTCTCTCTCTCTACGGCTCTCCCCTTTGGGTCTGGACCCAGCTGGCCTATAACACGTATTGATTGACCACGTAGGAGGAGAGCAAGAAGACAAAAGAGAGAGAGAGAGAAAGGCAGGCCCGGCAGGCCGCAATGCACAGAGACAAAAATAGTACACCAGGAGTTCAAACCGAACGGAGAGAGAGAAAGAGAAAGGGGTGGGGGCAGGGAAGGTAGATAGATGGGGGATAAGAAGAAGGAGAACATGTTAAAGATGGCAGATATGGGGTGGGAAAACAGACCGCATGTATTAGGGGTGGTCTTAAAAAAATCGAGGAAGCATAGCGGCTGGAAAAGAAGGAACTCGTAAACTTAAATTGACAAATGCTCTCCTTCTCCATCGCCCGTCTCAATGGTATTTCTGTAGGGTGGATTTTTAGAATAAGGGGGTGTGTCTAATTGAGCAACTAAGCCCAGCATAAGGTCCAGAACTGCTAACTGCTATCGCTTAGAGCACATTTAAAAAGCAATGCTGTAGAAGTCAACATAGGCGTATTTGAAAAAAATGTGCCTCTACTTACATTAGATTTGCAAAACTGCATAAACGTATCTATACATATTCACATATCATTCAAAACACTTTTACCATAGTGTATAATTATTAAAAATTAATATGTTTACTTATGTAACTAATATGTATCCAGTTATGTAGTAAACTTGCTTGGTAGCTCACCTGGTACCGGTGATACATTTGTGATGCAGGGCATTTGGGTAAGAGTCCCGTGAAACACAAGTCATGATGAAAGAGTTCCAAGATTTGTAAGCAAGCTAAAGCTGCATGGTTGCTTCAGCAAATGCCTTTTTATCTCACATTTTCGTTTATTAACACTATTAGTTAGGTTTAGGGTAGGGTTTAGTGTAGGTGGTATGATATTTTCAAAAGGCATTAACTTTTTAGCGCCAATCACTGGACAGTTTCCAAACTGCTGCGATACGTACAACAACCAACATAAATAATAAAACGTTGCCAGATTCATGTTCATCCGTTTTGGATAAAACTGAATGCGCTGTTAGCACCAATCACTGGACATTTCACTTTGAAAGTGTCGCAAAACTTGCAAGAAGCAACGTAATCAATGAGTCTGGTTGGTAGAAGTGTCTTTAAAACCTTTAGTTCCAATTCTAAATTCTGATTGGATGAGCAATATTCAAAATATCCAGCATATGCACACCACATATCAATTAAACTCATGCAGAAAGTTGCACCACGCTTGACTGTGTAAACAACTAAAGTCACTCCTACATGTAAACAACATCCAATGAGAGAAATGCAAAAATATATCACGGTATAGCAAAATCTCTATGTTTTGACGCCTTTCTATTGTTGCACAGTTTATACATCAGCCCTAGCCTATAGCCTTGTGCATGCGTGCATGTAGACGGACAGACGGGCTGTCAGCAGTCTGTCAGAAGAGTGTTTGGGCTCATGAATATTTGATTAACTCATGGATTATGTAAAGCAGTGAGCGTGCTCATTTGGGTGAAAACACACATATACATACGCATACTCTCAGTTACGCTATGTTGCATACTATAGATACTTTGCCTCAGGTCATATATTGTTCCAAGATAAGTGTGCACATACACAGATGATGTAATTAATTCGTCATTACACATCAGAAGAACTAAACTACATGCACAATGTTCTGGGTGTATGCCAAACATCAGAGAAAAGATTGGAATGCTAGTTCATTGTCTAGTCTCCAGCAAATGGCAGTAGTATGCTTTGATTTGAGATTTGAACTTCTGTTATTGAAATATTTGAACTTTTGCAGCTAGACTGTATGTGACAGCCAGACCAGATCTGATGTACTCTAATCAAAACTGAATGTGTGAGGTGAACATTACCACTCAGCGGAAATAATGTCTGAAATAATTATTTAAAATTAATTTTAAAAATATAAATTTTTAGAAAGAAAATAATTTACAAAGCATCGTTGATCCAGTTCAGAAAATATGTCTGAATGATTTGTTTGTGAATTGGACTGATGTGGTTCTAAAGTTTAACCCAGTGACTCAACGATACAGTTGCAATGGTTAGAAGCTTAATGGAGGAGAATATGACTTAATTTAAGCTATTATATGGCTTTGGAAAACTATCACTTTTAGGATACTTTTATGGTACTTCTATGGTACCTATATTGGAGCTTGAAAGCCTTAGTACTCATTCACTTTCAACATATAGTACAAAAACAGTCAGGTTGTTCTTCAACTTTTGTGTTCAATGGAAGACACAAGTGTTTGCATTGGTACATTATTATGGTCAGTTTCTTGAGTCAACTATCCATTTGAACTGTCAACATGTTTCTAACTGCCCATCTGAATAATAACACATGCGGTTTAATGACACATTTGACGCTAATGCTATCACCCCCCTTGAGTACTGTGGTTTTGCTAGAGCATATGTGTAAGCTTGTCAGTGTAATCTGGGATCACTAGCCTGTCTAATCTACTACATCAACTCGACCCCTGTTGTTTACATTATCGCCATGCCAACCAGCAGTAATGCTATTATGACATCACAGGACATCAACAGCATATCATATTGCATTCCAAACGCTCTACACTCCTCTAATATTAATTTCATGTGCTTCTCTGTTCTGTCATATTGATGTAGAACAAAATCTGCCTCCTAAATCATAAAACCGCCTAACAATCGGAGTGCAGGCCCATTTTTAGCTCCCGCTATGCCAGAATGCCAACCTCGAAGTGATTTTTACCAAGTGCAATGAACCTTACTGGTTTAATTGAACAGGTCTTGGGTAGCAAAATTGGAGTTTAAATAAATTTGCCGTTTCTCTCCAAGTCCTACATTCATTAAGGAACATTTTCCCCCTTTCCTTTCTCTATCCATCTCACCCCCTTCCTTTGTTTCAACATCCCTCCCCCCGTTCCCCTCATTAAAGCGGGACCCTGAGAGTGCTGGTCACTGCTTCTCATTTATTTACATTTGAAACTCGCGCAGCTTCATTGAGCCACAGCTCGACGGTGGGCACCTTGGGACAGGTCATTCTCCTATAACACAAAACCACCCATTTCTGCAACACGCCCGCACACATATCCCAGAATGCACAGTGACAGCAGCCCATCGCCGCAGCCACACACTGACACAACCGCCATTGCCTTGTTTTACCGCAATGAAAGGCTTTCCAAGCCACTAATTGCAGAGTACAGACTCCAGTGTTTATAGCGGAAAGTCGGCAGTGCTGTACGAGCGGTTTTAGGAAGAGAGTGTAAGCCTGTGAAGCGCAAACTGACCTGGTGTCATCTGTGATTACTTAACCCTTCAACTTCCTGTGAGAAACCCATTCAGCCTTAGCTAAAGAATTTAAATAGCCTTCTCAGCCAAAGGCTTCAAAAGAACAGTCATACAGGCTGCGCTTGATAATATCATGAGCTGCCTACCTACAGAAACATTTTTGGGCATCATAAATGAACATTTAAACATGCTTATGATGACTAAAAATGATGTCTAGGTAGGCATCCCACTTGGTTTTAAAACTGTGATGTCCAAAATTGATGTCTGGGTAGGCAGCCCACTAGGTTTCGGAACATAAATATCACAAAATACATTTCAGAGATGTTCGATATCAGTAATATTACACCTAACGATCAATCTTAAATAAAGTCATTGCATTTCTAGCCATCATTACAGTACATTCGGCATTAGATGGATTGAAGTTAGGCACAGCGGCATAAATTGATTTGAGTCCTCAGCGAACGTCGCATTACACCAACTGCCAGGGGCACATGCAATAGATTTATTTACAGTCCTGGCATGTACAGTTTTCCCATGTATATGGCCCTTCATGTAGCGCCATAAATCATTTTTTTCATCAAATAATGATAAACGTTCTCAAGATAATAGATTCAGCCCCAGTCGCATTGGGATACATTTGTTAACATACAGTCATATTTCTCTAATGAGCTTGCCTGCACACACGTGTGTGTGATGGTTACGGACCTTTACGGCAATTTTCCACTTGACATTTCTTTATTGGAGGAGGTTGAGTTATGGCCAAGGTGTGTGTGTGTGTGTGTGTTTGTGTGTGTGTGTGTGTGTGTGTGTGTGTATGTGCGTTACACCAGAAGACCTGACCGCAGTCATCGGAGAGATTCATGTTCCTCGGGGGCTATTTTAAAAGCCATTGAGCACAAGCACAATGAATGAGTAAAAGGCCATAAATCTACTCTTTAAACCAACATGGCCGCCTCTCTGGCCCAACTAATGCTCTCACACCCCATTACACTCTGCACATTAAACGCCTGTGTTATTAACCGGCCATAACACTGGGATAAAAACCAACCCGACACGGCCTGATTAGCACCCTTCTCCACTTTTAAAAAATGGCCAGAGAGACAGCGACTGAGAGGAGAGGAGAAGAGAGGTAGAAAACAAGCCACAAAGTGAGTGACAGCCTCATTGTCGGGGCGTCCCATTGTTGAGAATGCTTTCAGCACTACCCTCCCTACATCTCTCCACCGAATGCCCCATTCCTCTCCAGACCCCCCCACCCCACCCTTCTAAATCCAATCATCAGAGAGGCGTACAAACAAAAGCAGATATCTTTCTAGCGGCGGGACGGGGCTTAACCCCTCCTGCTCGTCCCTCTCTGTTTAATGCGATTATTACATCCAAACAAACTCCGAATTTAGATCCTCGCAAGTGCGTTTGCACACTTACATGTATGCAAATATACTCGCACACTTTACAGGGTGCATTAATACAGATTAGGACCGCTTGCGTCGAAATGCGTCTGCAATAAGTGCAAAAAGGCGACTGCAATAAGTGAGCACACAAGCACAACTTTATTCTCAAGGATGCAGTGCCTCTTTCTGTCACTCTGTTTCCCTTGCACACACATGCCTTGCATTATCCTGTGTGCATGCACGCGCATCTTCAAACACTTTTTTATAGCTGTATCAACTCTTCAGTCTTCTAAGAGGCTCCGAACGAACCGTAGGGAAGAGAAACAAGAGAGGGGAATGTTGCAAGGTGCACATTTTTACGGCTGGCAAGACAAGTGCAGGCGGTACAGCGCAGGCAGGGTCCCGCAATTTGACAAAAACACAACTGCATGCAGAGAAACGGCCTATAAACGGCATGTCAACAAACCGCGCCAACAAAACCGCAGGGCTGCCGTCAACCAAACATTCCTGAAACGGCTCGCCGCATGCCTGCAGCTATGAACAACAGCAAACCTTTCGGAGCTAGCCGGATCTGTGTGTATGTGTGTGCATGCATGTCTTTGTGTGCTGTCCAGGGACAGCTTTACCTCAGCAGCAGTTCTTCTGTGCTCCTCATGGAGACAGCGCTGTTCACGGTGGATGGGTATCGCATGCTGTCCACACACACACTCGGCACAAAGCCCAGCTCAGACGAGTGCTCCAACATCGCCGTTACTCCGAACGCAAGCACGCACTACACACTCACGCAATCCTCACACAAGCTTTGAGTTGTGGCGGGTGTACGCTGGCCCTTTCTCTAGCGTTTGAATCCTCTCTCTCTCTCTCACACAGTAACACTCCCACCCATCCACCCTCACTGGCTCCCTCCTCCTTCCCCTCGTCCCTCCCTCCTCCCATCTGATTCACTGGGCTGTGATAACCCTTTCTGACAGCTCATGTTGTTTTTGGGCCAGAGCTAGTGCTGTTAGCCTGGTGCTGGCTAGCATTGAGAAGCCTGCTGTTGTCCAGGATGCCCAACACCCCTTAGGACAGCTCGTATTTCGTATCCGTACAAGAATAACAACTAAAGAAGTGCCGTTTGAACACCTTAAAGAAGTAGGCAAGACTATACACAGGTCTGGTACAACAACTTTGTATCTCTCAAGAACGTCCATCTTTGTCCTAATATTATTTGTCAACATAAGCAATAAAAAAAGAGAGAAAAGGTAGCAGAGATGGACACAAGAACGTATCTTTTGTGAATGACCCTGGGCATACTAAAATAGGGACTTCTTTGGATAATTTATCAATGCTGAGGAACTGAAAGATAAGTGAATCAACCATATTGAGAGGTCCACTTAAAGAATAGCTTTGCTTGTATTGTTTGTATTGCTACAAAGTTGGTACTTGGTAGTATATGTAGATGTTACCTGCACCAGATATTCCCTGTGTATTCATAGGCAAAAGTCTGCCAGATGATGCATATGAGGTGTGGGTAACATGGTGAAAGAGTACACATTGTTCACTTACAAATACTACCAACAAGTTGTCCTTTAACAATTACCATGGTGATGAAATTATGGAACAATTTTGAAAAGGTTACACAGTAAACTGGACTTGTCTTCTCTTGGCCTGAGTGGTTTATCCCATTTAGTGTGCCAAGTTTTGAAACAGTTCAATGATTCCGGGTTAGGTTTTGCAGCAGTGCTACTCGTGTGTTTTTTTATTTTTCTTTCTGAGACAACACCAGAGGCATTTTGAGGACCATTGTTTTGATAAATTAGTTTTGCGGTGGGAAAGCAGAAAATCACCAGGGACGTGGATTAGTTTAAATGAGGGTTCTTAGTGTGAGTGTTGTATGTGCAATTCTAAGAAGCCTATTTTTCCTCCCAATGGGCACATTTTGTTAAAGAGTCACGCTCATCTGAAAATAACCTCGTCATTGCTCTTTCTTTTCACCATCTGTTCCTACCCCTCCATCTCTCTCTCATTCTCTCTATTCTAGAAAAACATATTTACCTCCTCTCTCTTTAAATGTCTCCTCCTTTCACAAGTTTCTTACTCCCTCTCTCTTTTCCAAATGTCTTCCAGATCTGCCTGTTTAAAAATGCATTGTGTTTATTACGGCTCATGAAAGTTTCATTGCGAGAAAAACACATCAGAGGATCAAGGGCACCGATTCATTAAAGGACAAAACTTTGTGTTGCACCTTGCACACTTGGCTACAATCATTCACAACACTTGCAATAATTGGCAGAGTAATTTGTTTACCAAACACCTGCGGTCCTGAGGTGCCCCATTAATGTCCTATAACTGTACCTACTGCAATAGATGCCGACCCCTCACTTCAAAAAAGATGTTTCTCTTCGACGTTGATCTGGAATTTGCATTATGCTGACCAGAGTGATTCTGATTACAGATGTCACGCAAGTAAAATTGGTTAGGAGCGTAAAATAACCAGTTCCAAATGTCTCTGCTCCATCTGCCACCTCCTTTTCTTTCTCTCCGTCTGTCTTTCTCTATCATCAGCCCCTCTGCCAGTCTCACATGATCTAGTCAGTGTAAATGTAATGGTTGTCCAGCAGCGAGTGTTTCTGAATGGCAGGCATATAGTCAGATGTCGGCAGGGAAGTTAACAGCTAGACGAAATGCCAAATGTATTACCAACAATGCTAATTCACACTGTTTTTCATTGCGATTCGCAAAAGCCCTTGGTATTTTTTGGCAATTGTTTTGCAACAGGAAAATCTACCCGTCTGTCTGCGTGAGGGGTGAAGTCAAGCTGTTACTGACAGCCGAAAAGAAAATATATGCCAGGGGTGATAACTGGTTTCCTATGATCTCTGACAATGGCATTTGATTAGCTAAGTCTGAGGCAGATGCCTGATCACACTCAATTGGTTGAGTCCATAGGCCCCATTATGAGTGATTAGTGCAATATAAGAGAAGAGAAGAGAAGAGAAGAGAAGAGAAGAGAAGAAGAGGATAAAATGAAAAAGGGATGAGTTGAAATTAGATGAGACAACAGGAAAAAAGAATAGGACAGATATGAGAAAAGATGAGACAATAAGAGAAGCGAAAAGAACAGATGAGATGAAACAAGAAGAGAGACAAATACAGAAAAAGAGTCTAAGACAAGATGAGATCAAATGAGAAGACAGACAAGATGAGAAAAATAAAATGACAAGAAGAGAAATAAAGAGATGAGTACACAATAAGATGAACAAGAATAAAAAGAACAATAACAATAAGAAATGAGGAGTGACAAGCTCAGAGAAGACAAAAAGAAAAGAGAAGGGATGAGGCAAGACAGGACAAAAAACTATACAGAAAAAGTGTGGTGAGAGAGATCTTTGCATGTATAGACAGTGCCCTGAGACAATGTGTGCCGACACACACACACAAAGCCAAAGCAGGCCGATTATAAAATCATTTACAGTCCATCGCACAAACATAACATTCTCTGTCAAGTAGTTGTATTGCATTTACAGTTTAATGAAATGACCTAGTTAGAGTATCTTCCTGCCTCTCCGTCCTCTGTACTTTCCTGCATTATTCCCACTCTCTCAATCCTCTATTCAGTTTAATCTGTATGACACTATACCATTCTACTGTGTTTAATACCTACTCTCTTTCTCTCACTCTCTTCTGCCTAACTGTCTTGTCTATAACGGCGATTAAAAGGTCAATGCCCAATCACTCCTAGCCATGACAGCCCATCTTGAATGGCTGTCTATGTGGCAACTATTCACTAGGCTAGTCTTTTGGGTATTTCATCTCAGAATAGTCCTGAAATGTCCAGGTAAAACTGGGTTTATTGTTCCCTCAGGAGCTTCCAAATACAGTCTTAGCAAGCACATCGTGCACATACTTGAGTTCAAAAACAGTTTTAACAGAACACAACCGAACACAGGGGGGGTCGCCAGTTATTGATAAGTACAATATTAAAAAGACATCAGACATGTTTACAATGGCACAGTGACACAAGATCAATTTTAACTTAGTCGCAGCCTCATTCAGACTGTGTTCACTTACTGCAGTAATATTTGATGTCATTCATATTTTATTGCATGATAATAATAATGTAATAATATTGTAATAAGCAGTAAAAACAAGTAAAACTGTGATTTGTCACTTTACATCTCAAGCAGACAGTCTCCTCTTGTCTAAGTGAGTGGTTCTTGGCCAAAATATGCTGTAATAGGTACTATCCAATGGTAGGTTGTAAAGGGGTAATGTGCTTCCAGCTGGTCATTATTGAAAAAATAAATGTATATAGTGTGATCAGGACCCTGATGTGGAGTTATTTTACCTGAAGATGATCTTAAAGCTTCTGAGAAAAAAAGCATCTAAGAAAAAAAAAAAAAAAGTAAAAGAGTAGCACCAGTTTCAGTTACCCGGATGAACGGTCTAATATACAAAGCTGTCATGAATGATAGGATTTATTTGACCGTTGAATGCCACGACTGACCAATCAGAATCAAGTATTCTGTAGAGCAATAATAGTTGGGTAAAATAAAGGGTTGTTCACATCAAAAACGATATCTGTAACCATACCTATATGGGCATTCACACCAACAGACGATAGCATTCTGTTTATTATAAGTGAGCGCTGCAGTTATGTAGTCTGCCACTTTAAATGTTCAATCTTTTTAAAGTCACATGGATTCTGATTGGCTGCCAATGTTTTTTATCATTTATCAGCTGATTTTTTTTTTTATTTTTTTTTACGTGATTCAAACAATATTGTTTGTCTGTTTTGGTATCATTGTAACAGTGGTGTGGTAATCATCCTTGATGTAAACAGCCCTGAAACAAATTAACTTCCCTTTGAGAACAGCTGAACGATGCAGTTTTTGGTATATTTTGCATGACACGCACTGTACCTGCAATGCCATTTGTGGCACCAGTAACACTGAGACTTTGGAAGTGTGTGTGTGTTTCCTAAAGCAGGTCAGACTGACGCAATTCACAGAGGCTCTGCCTTTATTATTAAATGTTATCGAGCCTTAAAAAGATGGAATATCAAAGGAATATCCCAGCGGGTGGAGAAAGGGACAATGAGAGTGAAATGTAAGGTGTTTTTGAGAGTTCGTGAGCTAACATTAATAAAATAAGTATTACCTGACGTCAGCACTGTGCCATTTCAACCAATTCAAAACATAATTTGGCTCTCTTTGACCGGCACTTTCAGATTATTTTACCACGTTTTGTCTCTCTCAGGCCTAAAAACATTTAATCTCTACCAGAATGCAGTCCACGTGGGACCCTCAGAAAAAGGAAGACCCTCAATTCTTTCCCTCTCTCTTTCTCGTTCTGCAGGAGGAATGCACCAAAACAGATGAATAATTTAGTATTTTTTATTTTTTTTTGCAAAAAAAAGGTTTGACGCAGCAGTTTGGAAGAAAGAGCTGCTATAAAACATGCATGAGATACATGAGTCCACGATCAGATTGCTGATATGAAGAATTAATCTTATCTTTAAAACACATGACAGGACAACATGAAAGGACGGCGGTGAATTGTTCTTAAATTTGTAGCGTTCGGATAACCCTATTACGGGGATGAGCTGAGATAGAGCTTTGACAATGTTATTACGGCCAATCAATTACAAACAGTGTCCCTTTTTAATTTTTAAGACAACCAATCAGCAGAGACACAAAGGCCCAATCCATGAATGGCAGTTAGAGTGAAGTGTTCGATGAGCATTAATGTCAGCGTGACTATTCATGATGCTGTTCCTGGCAGATCAAAGGGTTGGCAGGAACTGTGTGTGTGTGTATAAGGGGAAGAGAGAAGCTCATAAGAAATTGAAAAGCTTGTTAATCTTTGAAAGTTGGTGCGTATCTTATAGACATATAGTAGAGACTTGTATAGACTTAAACGGGACCCTGTGACTGGATCCACCAATACTTTGAAAATATAAACTTAAGCTTGAAGGAAATCATTCACAAGTTTTGACTTAAGGATGGAGCATGTGAAGGCAAAACAAGTAACGATAAAACTAAATTAAATTAGTTTTATAAAACAATATTAAAAAATTATGTTTTATTCAAAATTAATACAATTAATTAAATTACAAATCATTCATATTAATTTATAGCTAATTTAACATAACTATTTATGACAAAAATAATATTATATATAAAAAAAGAATGCATTTATTCAACCTTTGGGCCATTTCATAAGAAATTTTCGTACCACTGGAGCCATTGATATGATCAAAGCAATTCAAACTATTCACACAGAACATCTTGCTTTCAAAAACAAGATGGAACAACAGAAGATTGGAAGAGAACTCTGGAATTGGAAGGTGCATTTTTCAAATTTGAACTTCTTTTATGTTTAAAAGCATATAGCACGCATTGCGTAAGACGCTGAAAAACAACAACACATAACGCAACGGCCAAATATGTTTAACTTCATGTGTATTTAGTGGATTTTCTTTGCAAATATTGATATATGCTTGTGATTTATTCAATTCAATATTCAATAAACTCATTAAATATCAATAATTAATTCAATTAAAAATGTAAATCTCTAAATAAACAAATCTTAATATAATGTAATGTAACTTAACTTAACGTAACGTAACATAACGTAACGTAACATAACAATATAATATATGTAACAACATTTGTAGGTCGGGAAGGAGGAGGCGGGAACCGGCGAACATTCAAACAAAACTTTAATAATAAAATAAACACAAAATCCCCTCACGGACGACTACCGCGCACAAACAGAACCAAAACACAAAATAAAGTCCAGGCCTGGTCCTCTCTCGTCCAACACTGTCGTCACTCCTCCTTTTATCCTTCCGGAGCTCCTCCGTGGGACTCGAGACCGGTGAGTGGTGCAGGTGTCGCTCATTATCAATTACTCCACCGGCCTCGCTCCGTTCCCACGGCTCTCGGCCCCGCCCCTCTCGTCACAATATAATTATATGCAAAGACCTAAATCTGGCCCAAAACCTGGTACTGGTAGTGTGGTTTAACCCACGATGGATGCCCATCTAACCACAGAGCTTGTGCACACAAACAGTTTAAGCTGTACCAGTGAGGATTTTTTTCTCCTTGTGCTCCCGTTCACACGTAGCGACACGTAGAATAAGACAGCCAGTCGGGCATGTTCTATTTTGAGCTATTAGCAGACCGAAATTAATTTGTCACCTTCCATTAGAGGCCTGATTCTGGAGCTCTGTCTCCTCAATTATTTCCTCAAAACACACATAGCCATTTGGCCCCACTATTTATATGGAGAACGTTTTGCTTGCTAGGTGTTTTTTCTTTTCTTTTTTTCTCTACACTGTATTCAGGTCCATATTTGCTCTTAACTGAACTCTGTGTGTGTTTGTGTAAATGTGTATGTCTGTGGTTGTGTGTGCTTCCAAAGTGAAATAAGGACTATTGTGCTTCCGGATGTAAAAATGTCTGTGTAGACACTTCAAAGTTAGCATACTCTCTCTAAGAATGACAGGAAAACAGAAGAGGTAGAGAATCTGTTCATTAGGATGCTAATGAGAGAGAGAGAGAGAGACAGAAAATACAGCTTTTTCTTCTTCTTTCTGGGTATTTTTGGCTATTGAGAAGCATCAAAATAATCTAAATATTTCCTTCTCTCTGTGAAAAGCTGTCAACATTGGAAGTTTTGCTATGAAATATCATCTTCAATGTCACGGCATTGAATTATCATAAAACGATGACAATAAATATTAAACAGGCTAAATTCTTCACTTTCGTACCATTTTATTCCCTGAAGTCCACATTTAATGTTAGTAATGGACATAATGGCCATTTCCACTTTCTCTATACATAAATATGTGAACGCAAACATTTCCAGCAAAGAAAGATCAATCGCATGTCACTGCATTTCAAAATGCGTCAGAGGACGGTTTATATTACGCAGTTTATTCTCAGCTTTGCCACAAGAAGTGCTATAGCGAGCATTAGCATAACTGGTTTTCATTTTCAGGTTAAATATTGTGATGTCACAACAGTTTGAAGAGAATCTTGCTAAGCCAGCTAGTTATTTTCATTTAAACGGTCATTTATAGCTTTAAAAGCAACCTGAATTAAGCACGTCTACCATACTTGGAGAATGCTATCCATTAGCATTCCCATTCATCTCAATAGCGCATGAGCATGTGAATTTTTGAATATTCAACCCTTGGAAAAGCATGCTTGTCGCAAAATTTCTGCAAAATGATAATACGTTGCTTATTGCATGTTTCATGACACTTAGTCCAGTGAAATGTGCAGTGAGTGGCACTAATAGACAGATGAATGTGAATCTGGGAGTATTTTATTACTTCGGTTGTTATACTATCACAGCAGTTTAGAAATTAAATGTCCGGTGAGCCTACAGTAGGTTGTGAATATCTCTAAATTTTTGCAGCTTAGTTTCCCTCAATGGGTGAAATGAGGTGGCAATTTACATTGTGGACATGCTTTGCATGCGTGTCCAGTGTTAAAGATCGGAAAATGATTTCAATTGGGCAACAAGTTTTTTTTTTTGACAACCGTCAAATTCATCCACACACACACACGCATGCACACATGCATGACAATGATGGCAAAGGCCAGAGGCTCAACCCTAAGGGAGATTGCACATTTCTTTCACCCGTACCTCACAAACGAACGAGCGATTCTCTCTCTTCAGTTTGAAGGAAGCATTCCTCTGGGTATGAGGCTGTCAACCTGACACTCATGTCTGGACTAGTTCATCTGCTCTGTGTTTATGTGTGTGTGTCTGGGATGCACCAAAATAGCTCAAATTCTACTATACTCTGCTCTATTTTTGGGATCAACCACCCGGAATACATTTGAACCTTGTGTGTGTATTTTAATATGCAATCACTCTAGGGATTGTGCACCTATATGCTATAAAGTGTGTGTCTGTTTGCATGTGAGAGAGGTTAATGGCTTAGTCGGTGACTGGTCAAATCCAATAGGGGTGTTTGGCGGCTGATGGACCTGTCTGGACAGCGTGTGTGTGTGGAATTTCTAGGCAGAACGAGCCGAGCAAGAGACATGCTCCTCCATCGGCTTTCTGAACTGACGACGTTTTTGCACTCACACTCATTGTGACACTACATCCTCTTCCAGTAACATCTTACATAACGTGGGCACACACACACACACACACACACACACACACACACACTTAAACAAACTCTCACCCCCATTTATACACACCATCTAACTGCTGCAATTACTAAAATGAGTCACAAATGCCACAGGTTATGACACTGCAACAGGAAGCTTCAATTAAGGCTTATATTGTAATATTGGTTTAATATTAAGCTCAAAATGTAGTTAAGGGAATGAAAATGCATTATTTATTCACCATCATGTCATTTCAAATTAAATAATTTCCTCACATCACGCAGTTCTCGAGTCTCATTTGAGCTGGCAGTCCAAACATGATGCGTCAAGACTTTGAGTGTCATTGGTCACATGTCTAGTGCCGACTGTAACTGATGCTATTATCATAAACAAAAACTAAACGAAAACATTTTTAAGTAAAACAAACATAAATAAATTAAAAAAAGAGAGAGAGTAACAAATTGCGGACAGCTAAAAATAAACTATACATTTTTAAGACTACAAAAAAACGAAATAAAACAAAACAAAAACTCTACAAACATTTCTAGCTAAGCAAAACAAAAACAAACATAATTGGGGAAAACTGGAAAAACAAAATATATACTGTGTATATATATATATATATATATATATAAAGACTACAACAAAACAAAACGCATATCAAAACAAAACAAAACAAAACAAAACAAAAAAACAAACTTATTTCCTCTTATAAAGTTCATGTTTAATTTAACTAGGGCTGTCAACGTTAACACGTTAACGCATGCGATTAATTTTACAATCCTTAACGCGTTAAAATAATTTAACGCAATTAACACAAAATTACTGAAGCACAATGTCTATTCTAACCCTTGAACCCAATTTTGCTTCTCTGCTTGTGATCGATGATCCAGTAAGCGAATGCATTCAAACAATCCATCCAAAACAGTGCTAATATAAAGGAAACCAGGCTAATTACATCAGAGATTGCAGAGAGAACAGAGACTCGCTTTGGGTTTTCAGTGAATTATTCATTCCAGTGTGCTTCGCTTTAAAACACGAGCTCTGTCATATTCTGTGATTGTCTCTGAAGAGCGCGAGCCCTCACACGTGACACGCGCTGTGTGAAGTACAGATTGAACGGATTGTCAACACATCCCACCGCTGTATGGCGGCTGGATAACCAGTATCGCTAGTAATGTTTTGATGGATGAAGACTGCAATCAAGGTAAAGACGATTGCGGTGGCGGACAG
>NW_015554106.1:282584-303172 GCF_001515605.1 Sinocyclocheilus anshuiensis | reverse complement strand
AGTACAGTCCATTATAATAATGCGTGTATGAGTGCTCTCGACGCACTGATCGCACATTGTATTTATGCACAGGCACAGACATTTCCGTACATTCACGTTGTTTCCACACACATTCACAATAATGTTTTGATTTGTCATGTGTATGTTCCTGTGTTTAGTTATCCTGAATGGATCCGTGCACTGTAGTAGATATATGCAGTCAGCAGGCGGTTGATTTAAGTTTTTTTTTTGGCACCTCCATGTGGTTCTGTTCGGTATCGCAACTTGACTTCTCTAAAATGTAAAAAAGCTCTTTGCTGTTGCACTGTAAACATATTATACAATTCTGATTTTTCCTTTCATATGTGAAAAAGGGTGTGATTAATTAGATACAAAATTTGAATCTATTGACAGCCCTAAATTTAACATGTTACTTGTTTCTTAATTATTGTGAATTTTACTAGCAATTACTACTGAAAATTGTTTCAAAGTATATCCTACACCATTATTATTATTATTATTATTACTAGTGTAGTTTTAGATTTTGATATATATTATAAAAGTTAAAACCTGTGCCACAGAAGAAATAAAAATGGAACAACATGATGGTGAGGAAATACTGACTGAATTTTATTTTTTGCCTGAACCGTGCAATGTAAATGTAAATGTGAAATGACTGTAATATACTGAGCACATGCTTTGTCTGAGTTGTCTCTCATCTTCCTGTAAAACACCTAAGCCTTGCTTTTCTCCATAAATATACTCAAATCAAGTGAAATAGCAGTCTCTTTTCTTCTTTATGTCTGTCTGCATGTGACAGGCCACTCTGTGCTGTCTAACTGATTTAGCTATTAAGGTCTGAGTCACCGTACGCATACACATTCGCACAAGTCACATCTCCAGTATCCTCCTCCCAGATCTCATAAATATGAATCCCCTGTGAGCTCATTAGCATGGCCGCGCTGAGCTGCACCGCCATCTAGTGAGACACTTCCTCTCATGAATATTCAGAGCGAAGGTGGGGGCTCAGCGTTCCTTAGTGGAGAAAAATCTGAGACAATAACCCAATCAGGGATGAGGGACGGGACTTTGTGTGTGAATGTGTAATTAAAGCAGAGCATTCAGACTCTTTCATGGTATTTCTGATTAGAAGCTTTCGTTTATTCGAGAGAAGTGTCTGAACTGGGCTAGATCAACAACAAATGCAAATATTTTAGTGAAATGCACAAAAATACACAATGAATGAATCCAAAGATCAAAGGCTGTTCCATTGTGAGGGTATTAGTGATGTGACATAGTGTTTGTTTAAAAGTATTACGCGTTTTAGATGCCGGTATTAAAGGCTTAAGACAGGAGGATGTTCTCCTTGTAGGTGGGATGTGGTGCTTTTGGATTTCCTGTACTATGCATGTAAATTTACATTGTGTATGGGGGCTTTTATGCAATGTTCCACCGGCTGTTGGGGGCCGCTAGCGTTTTTGTGTGCGTACGTAATGTTAGACAGCTGTTTCTCGATCCAGAACATCTGTGAGGTATTAGGATTGTGAGCAACAGTAGGGCAGCACTCCAAGGTCTCACGCCTCATATCACTCAGCCTACACCAGACCTCACCGTGGAGCTCGTCCAGGTGCCTCCCCCTAAAGACGGAGATGGGGTGCTGTGGTGCAGCTCGTTCAGAGGGCTGCCTAACGAACCTTTCGCAAGGCCTCACCTCGGGTGGCTCATTCAGATGACTACAAATGCTATTCAATGGAAACAAACACTATAGCCAGCTATTGTGAAATGTGAAATTGTTATTGTGAAATACCAATGGTTACGAAGACAGAAGTCGAGAAACAATCTGGCTCAGTAATTCATGTAACTGCATTCATATGTGTATATATTTGCAGCTATATTGAGTATTTATTAGTATTTTTAATGAAATATTTTGATATGCAACTTTAATTATACTTGGATTAGCCAGTATATAATTAGGATTTATAACTATTCAGATTCACTATATATATATATATATATAATTATTCATTTGCCCAGTGAATGTACATGATGAAACATCTGAAAAAAACAAACAATTGCATTTGTAAATGATTATATAATCAATATTCAAAAATGTATTTTCAGTTTTACACATTATTTATTATATTTAGCATTTATAACTACATACTCAGAATTTACAACTATATTTAATCAAATTAACATCTTAAAAAGAGTGAATCCATGTACATTCTAAATCGTAAAGGCAGCAAAAACATTTAATGAATGTTATTTGAACATCAAACTGGAAATGCTTAAGCAACATATTCCAGATGTGCAAACAAAAAACATATAGATTATGTTGTGTGGGCCATTAGGGTGACAAAAAATAAAAAAGAGGCAGTGAGGGGTAGACGTACAATACATTCAATAAGTTGTACTGTGTTCATTCCAAAGGTTTTTCGTGTACTAGAATATTTTTGGAAAAAAAAATTTTCAATGTTTTGTCAGCTGAACGAACGATGCCAAGGTAAACAACAGAATGACATATTGAACGAACAGTACGTCTATCTATTTTCATCTACGTCAAATTAAGCCTGACTAAGGCCTATAGTCTAGTCAGTACAATATACTTTCAGTGATCTGCTACAGTGTGATTCTTTTAAAAGGTTCTTAGAAGAGCGGTCTAATAATCAATCTACAGAAAAACAGAGGACAAAAGAGAAAACAGGCCTATTCACATTCACAGAACACATCAATCCACACAAGGGACGAACCTGAATACTTGTAATAAACGTTGAAGGTTTATACTTGTGATACCCAGGGACTTTTTCATAATGTTTCTTTCTCTCCCACTTTTCCCTTCCTCTCTCAGAGTGGATTATAAATAGTGTTGATTGACAGGTCTGGTTGGATGGTAATTAGAGCGGTTGCTGGGGTGAAGGGGGCGGGTCAGTCTCTTATGAGAACATAACCGCCACCGAGAGATACAATTAGCTGACAACCGATTCCGCCCGCCCCCCCCCTTTCATCTCGGCCCCCACACTGTTGTTAAGACCCCCGGTACCGGAAAAAAGGGAGAGAAAAAAAGAGAAGAAATGGTTTTGATGCAGCTAGCTAAGAGGCAGTCAGTCATTTAGCATGAGGAAATCAGTGACTGCACACAGGAGCTAATTACACAGTCACACGTTCTTTTACGCCACCCTTTCTTTCACTTCCTTTTCTCTGTGTTATGCCATGGATGTTGAAAGAAAAAGATTAAAAGAGAGATTAGAGTATCTCTGTATCTAAGTTGACAACTGTATTTCGGATGCTAGCCCATAGGAAAGAAAAGGCACATAGGTGATCTCTTTAACCCTATTGTTCTTCTGTTCAGAAACACCAAGGCCCCAAACATACTTAACTTTCAGGTTGTAACTTTTTCGAATCTTATGACAACTGAATATAGAGAGAATTCAACTTTATATTCAGCTTTATTCAACAAATAACATGCTTCAAATATAGCCATATAAAGCATTATTTTATATTATTAAATTACATTTTATTTTATTTTTCTACAGTAGGTTTCAACAATAACTAAACATAATAATAAATATATTAATATTAATAGTTGTAATGTTACATATTGTAATAGTACATAATACATATTATAGTAACTTTATATTCTTTTTGCAACATTCAACATTATTCAACATATAACATTTATACAAATTGTTACACTTGTTTGGGGTATCAGAAACTCCAGATATAATTTTATTTAATTAAATTTTATTTACATTTTATATAAAACAAATAACATGCTTCAAATGCCTTCCATAAAACTGTTATATATATATATACACACACACACAAATGGAGACTTCTACCTCAAGTCTCTTGAGACTAGTATGGCACTGCGCCATGGGAATTTAAGTCATTGTCTTTCTTTTCAGCACAAATACACCTCCTTTATATGTAAATTAGGCTTATTATAGATTGCACCTTGTTCTCAAAGTCTGCACAGTAAAATTTTCCTCTGGGAGGAATTTTCCCCTTAGGCCCGAAACATACTTTACACACGTACATGAACACAAACGTTTCTAGTTACGCAAGTTCGACTGCATCTGTCAGAGTGTTATTCATAACCCGGCGCAGGAATGCACCGCATTCTCAGGATTACCACAAGGGGCACTAGAGCTCCTATTAGCACATACACAGTATGTATTTACTTTAAGTTTGCTCTTTCAGGTCAACTGCTGTCTGAGATTCTGAGGCATTACCGCATTACAGTAACGCAAGAACGTATTCTCCCAAGCCTTTGCATTTTTCTGACTGTACATTTACACACAAACAAAAGTATTTTTTCCCTAATAATTCCCGTTATACACCAATAGCAAACCCCTTTCCTCTCATTTCCTCTTTAACCCTATTGTTCTTCTGTTCAGAAACACCAAGGCCCCAAACATACTTAACTTTCAGGTTGTAACTTTTTCGAATCTTATGACAACTGAATATAGAGAGAATTCAACTTTATATTCAGCTTTATTCAACAAATAACATGCTTCAAATATAGCCATATAAAGCATTATTTTATATTATTAAATTACATTTTATTTTATTTTTCTACAGTAGGTTTCAACAATAACTAAACATAATAATAAATATATTAATATTAATAGTTGTAATGTTACATATTGTAATAGTACATAATACATATTATAGTAACTTTATATTCTTTTTGCAACATTCAACATTATTCAACATATAACATTTATACAAATTGTTACACTTGTTTGGGGTATCAGAAACTCCAGATATAATTTTATTTAATTAAATTTTATTTACATTTTATATAAAACAAATAACATGCTTCAAATGCCTTCCATAAAACTGTTAAATTTGTTTGTTTTATTTTATTTTTCTACATTGTTATTCAACAACAACTAAATATAATATTAAATATATTAATATTTCATATTTTAATACTTTTTAAATATATATATATTCATTTCCTCTCGCTCCTGAGGTGTTTTGTTATTCTTGTGAATTTCACTGTGTTCTTTTGCACTTCATCTGCATAAAGTCACACTAAAATTGCTGTGAACACACACACTCAGATGCACACGACTTTTGGCGTACAGATGAATGCTGACGTAATTCTGGGTGTGGTGCACAAGAGAGAAGTTGGGGGATTCGATCAACAATATTACAATATTTGGCAAATTAAACCCATATGTGCACTTGAAGAACACATGATGGCCATTACATCACTGTGTTCCTGGAAATAACAAATCTTGATGATGAGTCTCCTTTTTGTAACACACACACACACACAATTTTCTAGGAGCCAGGCAAGGGCCGTAACTGTTAAGTGGGGTTGGTTTGCCAATGGAGTCAAGATTGGCAAATCTTGCATATTTAATTTTGACGCTAATGTAAACATTTATATGAGGGCTTTACTTACAGAGATAGTTCACCCAAAAATGAAAATGCTGTCATCATTTACTCACCCTCAAGCTGTTACAAACCTTTATGAGTTTGTTTTTCAGCCTTTGGACAAAAAAAGAAGATATTTTGAAGAATGTTGGTAACCGAACAGTTGACGGTAGCCATTGACTTCCATAGTATTTTTTTTTTTTCTTTCTGTGAAATTCAATGGCTACCATCAACTGTTTGGTTACCAACATTTCTGCAAAATATCATCTTTTGTGTTCAGCAGAAGAAAGAAATTCATACAGATTTGGAACAACTTTAGGGTGTGTAAATGATGACATAATTTTAATTTCTGGATGAAATATCCCTTTAACTTCTAGCCAGTTGTTGACTTTTGAGAAAAAAAATTTCCTTTAAATTTAGTATTTTGTCATGTCATATTCATTCATTTTACTGTAACGTCCACAGCATTTTCATTCATACAGATTTGGAACAACTTTAGGGTGTGTAAATGATGACATAATTTTAATTTCTGGATGAAATATCCCTTTAACTTCTAGCCAGTTGTTGACTTTTGAGAAAAAAAAATTCCTTTAAATTTAGTATTTTGTCATGTCATATTCATTCATTTTACTGTAACGTCCACAACATTTTCCCAGGGTGACATATTTTTTCCTTTTCACGAGTGCCTTTGAAAACTCGCAGGCTGTCTGTCAATCAGCCGGTTGCCGGCGATAACCCACAGTGCATCGCTGTAACGACAGAGAGGGTGGCGAACTCTGGCAGTGGCTTTGAGTTTCTGTGTGCCGCCCTGAGGAAGAAAGCTCCTCTCCAGATGAGACGTGACAATTTATTCTTAACAGAATTCCCGATGAAAAATAGGTGTAGCTATTTCAGGATCAGCAGTTTATCAAAAAACTCTCAGCCGCTCTCTCTCGCTCTTTCGATGTGTCGTCTCATAGCCGTGGGGCTGGGTTTAATGGCCTTCAGTCACAGATCTTTACCAGCCTCAACTCTGCACCCTTGACTCTCTGAGAACACCTTTTTCTCTTTTATTTCTCTTCCCTGTCATCTCGCTCTCATCTCGTAATCGAAAATTCAGAAAAAGCTATGTTAAAATCAGCAAAGTCTGAGCTTACTCTTTCTTCGCTCCAAAAATCCCATCATCCTCTCCTGCTGCTGTCCTTATATTGGATGTTGGCTTAGTGATGTCACATATAATAGACATATAAGGCCTCAGAACGTATATGATTTCTGTTTGAGCTTGTCATTAGTTCTCTTCTGAATATAGTAGGCTGCTCATGCTGTCTACTGCCTACATAGGCAGTTACCTTCTAAGACAGCAATGTAACAGAAATGGAACTGCACAAATTATTGATTTAGAACGGTCTACATAGGCAGTCCTATACAAAAAGAGTGCCTCAGAAGAGTCAAGTCCTTATTAATTACAATAGAGTTTAACGTTAGCATGTTGCTAAGCTAAAAACAAAACTTTACCCATAAATCTTCATAGAAGAACAAACAAAATGGGCTTGTTAATAAGATTAACCTACTGTCCGATTTTGGAATTGTACGCAATATAAACCGATTTACCGTCAACAATTCTCTCAATTCATCCACCATTTTGGATTAAACGGCAGCATCCGACCTGAAATGGATCCTCATAATGATTTGAATTCAAGCAGTCTAGGTAGCCAGCAATAAAATGCACAGGAGTCTTGACAGGAGAATTGATTTCAATAGAGTTTGCGTTAGCATGTTGCTAAGCTAACAGCATGATACTCGAATAAGCATAAAAACTCATAACATACTCCAATTTTAGGCAAAATAGCCCATTTATAATTAGATTTAACCTTACCGATACTATTTCAGTATGGAACAACATTTTTCTAAGATTGGCTGTCATCTTAAAAAAAAAAATCGACTGAGCTTATTGCAGTGCATTCTGGGATTTCCTTCTCTATGAAAGGATTTACATTTTTCATCAACCTCATGGAATGGAAGTCGGAAGTAAACCTAAGATGGCTTAAAATACTGTCTAGGCTGGCAGCTCACCAAGGTTTTAAAGGTGCGCAAACTAGCGAGCAAACCACGGTCTTTTTAAAAAGAATAGAGATGTGTATGAAACTGAAAAATCATCACATCAGTATAGCAGTCAACAAACTACTGAATAGCCAGAACTCAGTAGAAATAACTGACAAAGAAAGGAAGAGAGAGAAAGACAGTCTTACCTCTGTATAGTTCCAGTCAGATCACTTGCGTCCTGCCTGTGAGAGAAAAAGAGAAAATGAATTCATTAGCTCAGTTAAAGTCACATACACAACCATTTTAGTTTAGTATTGTGTGATTACATTTACATTTATGCATTTGGCAGTTCAAATCAACTTACTGCATTCAAGGTATCCATTTGTTTTCAACACTTAATAGATTCTCTGGGAATTGAACCCATGGCCTTTGTGTTAACTAATGTCAAATTCTGTTGTTTGAGCTACAGTAAAACTACCAAATATTTTCAGGGCCAATTTCACTTAAACTCACACACACAGCAAAAAATAAATAAATAAATAAAAGACCAAATGGGTAATTGTAGCAGTTTATCATTATATTTAAAATAAAACTTAAAATTAAAAAAAAAGAAAAGAAAATAATACATGACTTTAAATAATTATGCTTTTGATTTATAATTATGATATTCTGTGCCAATATTATTTATAGGATTGATCCTTGGTACAACATCAATATGATATATTGACAAAATATTGATATTCCATCTATCCGTACATCTTTAATTTTGATCAAATATGCACAGGTGCATGTGTGTGTATATGCTTGCGTATCTCGTTGGTTTGTGATAATACAGATGTAATGAGAATGTGTGTGTGTGATAGTACTCAAGTGTATGTGTTTATTTCTGCAGGGAGCTCTCATGCATGGCTTTAGCTGCAGATGCATTCAACGTCTGTAAGATAACATTCACTTCACTGCTGTCTACATTACACACACACACACACACACACACACAAACACTCACACACACATTACACCCCCCTCTCTCAGTCTTTCTCTCACCCGCCCCAATCATCCACACCCTCTCTTCTCTTTCCCATTCCTCTATTCTCCTGTCATTTCAGAGCGTTCAGCTTTTGGGAAAACATGAACGCTGAATGTACGAGGCGAGGGGTGCCTGTACTAATGTCTCTCTCTCTCTCTCTGAGGAGAAGCAGACGGACATATGGAGCGTCACAAGCCACTGAGCCCAAGAGAAGTGGAGATGAAAAAATGGATAGAAAGAGAGAGGAGGGATGGTACATTGTGAGCACCTCTTTCAGCCTCCTCTTGACATATTTCATGAAAAAAACTCAAATTCATCCCCGCTGACAATTACAAATGGCTAATACAGCACTTCATTAGCAACCGGTTCCTGCATGAATCATAATTTACATATTACGCTGACGGAGGCAAATGGTTTTACACTGTAAACTATTAAAGTGTAATACTGAAGTATACACATATATCATTCATTTGATTTCCACAGAATATAAGAAGTGGGTTCAATTGGGTAAATGGAAAAATACTTCCTGAACATCAAAAAATAAATAAATTTTTACATTACAATAATGAGAATGCCATACAATAATGAGAATTGTAATATGTAAATATCAATGAAAATAATGTCAATTTAATAATCATAATAATATGAATAATACGTTGCAAATATTATTATAAAAAATGCAATAATTATTTATTTATTTGCAAAATATAGTGTCTTATTTTGCTTTTGATTTTATGGTAAAATATGAGATTCAGCCATGTATGTGTGCGTTTATGGTAACGTGCTTCTTCTGTTTTTGGAATAAATAAACTGAAATAAAAACCAGTAATCAAAAGAAAAAAAAAAATCCAAATTTCAAAAACTGGTGTGAAAAGGCAGAATGCTGTATTCAAAGAGCAAATCAATTGCGGCCAATTCACCACGGCTAATTTAGGCCCTCATTCAACATGACACCCGAGCTCAGGTAATCAAAATAAACTCCCCACTCTTGTTAGCACCAAACAGCCCACTCCAAATTTTGTATATTTTTTTTCTTATCCCTCCGTTCTCCAACCACTGAGCTCCTGCTGTGTATATGTGTGTGTATGAAGAAAGAGACTGTGCTTCCCACCGCATGTTAATAAACTGGTCCCCTGTGGACAATGGGAAGGAGGTGTGCGGTTAAGATTCTGAAAGCTTCTGGTGAAACGGGCGCTGTTTGATAACAGCTACCGTCAGCACTGTCGAATAACAGGACGCCAGCTATGCACTTATTAATGGTGAATTATTCTTTTATTCCGGCCCAAATGAGAGGGATGCAGAGGGATAGCATATGCCGGCTCTGCTGATCAGAGCAAAGGTGGGCTGGAGATTACTTTCCATTTCAAAGAGCCACACAGCGAGAGGTCCATCCGTGGTTTCTGCTGTATATACCTTCGCATTGAGCCTGACTGGGATGAATTATGCAAGGCCTTAACCCAGATGTGTTTGCACACACAAACATCTTTCTTTCTGTCTTATATCGCCCCCTCAAACACATGCATACACGTAAAAGGTGGTGATAAACTGAGGTAAAAACTGGGGTTAAGAAAGCACAGATAATCTCCTGTTCCACTCTGAACTGACATGTCTTTTCATTGTTTTATTTTTGGGGCCTTTTAGTCCTGTATTATAAATTGACAGTATAGAGTAACAGGAAATAAATAGGATCAAACATGTTGCAGGCTGGACACAAACCTGCATTACCCACCAGAGCACCAAGGCTGAATATATCAGAAGAATGTGTCATAAAAGTGCAGACAGCACCAACAGATGTGGCTATTTAGTGCTATATTAAATTGAAATAATTTTATGGACATTTTTCTTTATTGAAGAAAATATCAGTATATTTACATAGTAGAAAAAAAACAGCAATGTACATTTTTGCTGCTTAACCTTTGTAATAGCTATCTTGTTGAAACTATGATACCTTAAAAAGCTGTCTACTCAAAAGCTGCAGCTCACTAGGTTTTGTAACAGAACTTATAGCTAGAAACAAAATAATGCTCAGTGTATAGCAGAAATCAGGAGGTCCAAGCGGAACTTCTACTTAACCAATAAAATAAATAAATACAATAAACCTTGGTATCTAGATACATGTCTGAAAACACTTTGCTCCTTTAATATGCCGTTAGATTCCAACAGAAAATTACCTTATTAAAAAAAATGGAGGGTGGTAGATGGAAATGAAACATCTCCCCTCCTTCTCTGTCTCTATCTATCATTCTTTCTTTCTAACTGTGCGGTTTCCATCTCCTCTCATCTGTAATCATTATCTCTTTTTCTCCAACAGCCCACCATCTGTTTGCCTGCATCTCTTTTACTCATTCTGTCTCAGATTTACTCATTGCTTGAGAAATTCAGCATGTTTTTGAGTGATAATTCGCTAGTTTAGACAGGTGGAGTGTTTTTAAAGTACTCCAGACTAGACTATAGCTGACAGCAGTCACTAAAATTGTTTCTTACTGGAATAAGAGGGTGTTGTTTTTAATGATTTATTTTTTAAATTTCAATGTTTTTTTTATAACACTGTGTGCTAAAAAGATGTTGTTTCCAGTTTCCAGTGACGAGTAATTTTCCTGTCCACACTAATGTGACACAGCCAAAACAGAATGTATTTAATGTTTCATATATGTAGGGTTCTGGACCGTTGATATTTGGATGTGGGCGGGGCTACATAGCATAATGCAAGAAAAAAAAACACTTCATGAATGACAAAATGTCCTGAAACCTGCTGCGACCTCATATTTATGAGTAACACCATGTCTAGAGTACATAGTATATACACCACGTCTACACTGAACACATGTGAAAGTAACGTGTAAAAGTTCCAAATCCATTTGTACTGTTGTCGGAAGTAGCACAAGTGCATGGAGTATATCAGAAATACAACGGGGCATCAGTTTACTGTTGGTGACTTGTCGTATTGCAACCAGTGTAGACACTATCATTGATTAGAATGGGTTCTCATTGATTTTGTTGTGTCGCACCTCTCCCGTCACTTTATTACGCAATATAACAAGATATAGTTACACCCTATTTGAATATGAATATTTGATATAAAATTATGTAGAGAAGAATTTTGGAACAATGCGATTTGCAAGTGGACGGGGCTAACCAGCATGATGCAGCGAAAATAGAAACCATTAAACACATATTTACATGATCAAAAAAGATAAAAGTTATTGCTTTAATGTACAGTAAGTGGTTTTTTTTACCAGCCATAATAGGACACCTTGTAGTGGTGTTTCATTTGTGAATGAATCACCATTTTCTGAATACATCTATAACGTGGACAAATCAATCTTTTCACAGACTTACACATTTTTTCATTCACTGAAGTCAGCAAAACCAAATTACGAGCAGAGAGTGAAGGAGCGTTTCGTTGGACCGTCTGAACGGATGTTTTCACTTCACTTTGAGTCTCTGAATGTTCGTGAAAGAACTGAAATGAATGACCAAGCTTTATGGCTAGTGGACAAACTGAATGAACTGGGACAGTGGTTTCCAATCCTGGTTCTGGAGAACCCCCTATAAGTCTCTCTTATCTTACACACACATTTGAGGTATTGGAGTCTTCAGTGCCAATCCTAGACTTCTGTTTTGTCTCGAGTAAGACACTGTATGACATTCACGTTACATGATTTGACTGATTTTTACGTAGAAAGGGCAACAGCGCATCACATTAAAATAAATGACATAAGCGGTTTTCGTAACCGCTGGCCAAATTCAAAAACGAAACTAAAATTAAATCATCTTTGAGAGCAAGGGGGCCCCCTGGTGTTTCGGGGGCCCTACGCAGCTTGCGTACTTTGCAATAAACATTTTATTTGTTTGTCTGAGAGTGTGCAAGAAAAGAAAAAGAAAGGGGACAGACAACAAACTTGTCTAGGAAGTTCAATGCTAGGCTTCATTTGACAAGAATCGCTCAAAGGGTGAATTTACTGTTCTAAGCCGAGACCCTATCAATCTAACACACATCAGAGTTATACAGCGGGTTACATAACCTTAAGCAACAGATTAGACAACACCATTCATCAATCATCCGCACCCTCCCTTTCCCATAAGCTCCATTACCCACAAGCCCTCACAGATCTCAGTTTATGAGGCATTATGAGCTATTAAAATCTGTTGCTAAAAATCCATAAACATAAACGCAGTATGTGTACCACTTATAAAGATGTACACCTTATAAAGGACTGTAAGAGAAAGAACACACACACACACACACGGCTATAGAACAGTCTATAGAACAGTCGTCTCAGCTGGTTTTTGAGACTGGCATACATAAATTCAAACTGTCCCAGGAGACATGGCTAATGAAAACTGATTACAATATTAATTCATCTCTCCAGAGAGAGAAAGAGAGAGACAGACCCACACACCAACCTAATTATGATTATGACATTTAAATTAAAGGTGCTTGCTCATGCCAAAGATGTCGTCACAATGCTAGGGTATTATAGGTGGTTGCCAGGGTGTTGCTATGCATTTGCTAAGGTGTTCGTAATGGTTTTTGGCATGTGGTTTTCTATGAGTGTTATAGGTGAATGCCATGATTTTGCTATTTGGTTGCTACAGAATGCCGTTGTCCGGGGGTTTCGTGTGGTTGTCTGGTTTTCTGAGTGGTTTATAGTGTGTTGCTATGTGGTTCCAAGAGCATTTTGGCTGGTTGGTACAGTGTTTTAAGGTAGTTGCTTGGCTGTTCCGGGTAGCTGTCCGGGTGTTCTGAGTGGGATTTAGTTCATTAGTTGCTGGGTGTTTCTAAGTGGTTGCTAGGCTGTTTCACGTGTGTTTTGGAGTGCTGATAAGTGGTGTCTGGGCTTCTGAATGGTTGCTAGAGCATTGCTAGGTGGTTACTAAGGTGTTCTGGTTTAAGCACATTGCTAAGCAGTTGCTGAAGTAGTCTGACTGGAGCATTCTTTGCTAGGCTTTGCTAGTGTTGCTACGTGCTGCCTGGAGAGTTCTGATTGGTTGCTAGGGAGTTTCAAGGTGGTTCCCCAGCAACAAGCTGTTGTACTGCTAAATGTACAACACTTTTTTTTTCTCTCTGAGAGTGTAAGGTGTTTAAGGTAGTTGCTCCAATTTTTGTGCATTACTATGCAGCTTCTAGAGAATTTCTAAGTGGTTGCTAGAGTATTAAAAAAAAGTGAGTATTAAACAATTCATTTTGTTCTGTTGGTGCAATTAGCACAACTGCATGGAGCGGGGAACAGGGCATCAGTTTACTGCCAATTCGGCTGGTTGCTTGGGTAATTCTGATTGATTTCTTGGGTGTTCGGGTAGTTGCTCAGGTGTTTTGGATGATGGTTGTTAGGTGGTTATTTACTAGACCATGTCAAAAGAGCCCACCTCAAAGTCTTTATGATATTCTGGACCTTTGTAAGTCTTTAGGAATTTCTGTCTGTTTCACTTGCCAAATGGTAATTGGATTGCTATGAAAATTAAAGCACACCTCTATAAAAGCTGCATGATTTAAGACATCATTCATGCCTATAGCACAAATTCTGTGTCAAAGTTACGCAGCGAATTAAGGTTAAGAGTTTATTCAAGCAGTGTTAAGAGGACACAGGACACATTCTTACATTCAAAGCAGCTATACACAACACAGCACAATGGAAAAGAATGCAGGGGTCTCGAGATGAAAGTTGACAGGGCATCTTAAAACCACAGTAGTCATGTTGCAAGACACAGTGTGGCGCGTCGCAAGGTTCTGAGACGTCCGTCTAGCGCATGTTTACCCAGATCAACAATTAAAATATAGCACAGAAGGACCACAAGAACCTACCCTGTGTGAAAGGCCCCTAACAGAGCATTGGATGATAGGAAATGGGTTCGCCATACAGTGCAGGACTGTGTGTGTCTGCATGTGTTGCTTGGTAGACAGATGTGCCCTAGCAGCTGTTACACACACACACACACACACACACACACACACACACACACACACACACACACACACACGGCAGTGTATCACCTGATGGCAGAAAGCTGGTATGCTGCCAAACACTGCTCCTGCCAAAAAGTGTCTCTGCCAAATAATGACCCGGCAGAATAACATATTAAATGATTTTAGCAAATGGCTGCAATATAACAAAGAGTGAAAAATTTAAGGGGGTCTGAATACTTTCCGTACCCACTGTATGTATGCACCCACCGTATGTGATACATTTTTTTTGTGACCTCTTTGTTCCGACTGTCAATGACAGCGTCTGCCCTAGATGAAGTGTGTGTGTGTGTGTGTAGTTATAAAGAAGCTGAGCCTTTGGGAGCTGCTGTTAGCATCGCACAGTTTGAGTACTACATTAATGTCCTAGTTCTTCTCAAACGTATGCACTAGCCACCAACCAGCCGTTCTTTCATAGTCCAAGAGATTTCATGGAGCCCTCAGTTAAGTTCAGTTAAGCATAAACTTAGTATCTCATAAAATGAGCAGTGTTGTTATAGTTAAACTAGTAGAAATAGTTTTTGCTAAATGAAATAAAGCTGAAATAGCAAATGTTAAATGGAAAACTTAAACTTTATATTTTTTACAATCACAAATTTAAATGATTTACAGTTCGAAGTGTACAGTTAGCATACAATTTAGCGTATACATATACAGTACAGCACAAACATGTACAGTAACGCTTTTGATGGATGCTAGCATGCAAGCTTATTTCTTGTTGTCACCTAATGTACATTTCTGTTTGTAACATTAAAGGCCAAACCAAAATGCAGTCAAAGCCAATTTGTAGGCTGGATTCAAGGATTTAACATCTTAACATGGGACGTGCGTGGGGGCTATATTGCAGACCAAATGTGGGACCCTTAGACACATGGGAGATTACTGAGATATTTTGCTCCAATAAACATTTGAAGCAAAAGTCTCCATTTGCTCTCATTGCTCCCTAGGAAAATTAAATGAGATATTAAAGATAATTGAATTTTAGATTTTTCTTTCTTTTTCTTTCCTATATGTGTGTGCGTGAGAGAAGTGTAAGCGAAAGATTCATCCATACTGGAACTAAAGCACTTGAGCAATAAGAGTTTGTTGAAATGGAACATGACACACATATACACACTCCACAGCTGTGCGGTGTAACAGGAGAGCTGTGGAACGAAAGGAGAGGAGGTCCACAGAGATGCCAAGATTTCAATAACTGCCACAGTATTCAGTCATGCTGGTGTTGTAAAGTCCTGCTTCAGTCTTCACCTCTAAATGCAACAAGTTCAACAAACTGCTCTCACACTTTATTAACACGACATATGGGTGATAGGATGTGTTTAGTGGCTCAGACTTTATAAACTGTGTATTTAGTGGTCTAACAGATTTGGTCATCTACCTAATTTTCATTATTAACCAATAATATCATATATACCTAATATGTATAGTTTATGTCCTGTTGAATATTATCTTTCATTTTTGTTGCGAACTGTGTTTACACACTCAGGCCTTATTTAAAGAGACAAAGACTTGTTGTAAAGGGATAGTTGCAAAAAAAAAGTTGGAACAACATTAGGGTGATACAATACATTTTTTGTTAATGTCACTGTAATGCTGTTTGCCAAAACATCACAAAAATATCTCTGGTAGCATCTTAACATCGAGAACACTGTGTGTGTATATATATATATATATATATATATATATATATATATATATATATAAAAGCATCATCCGTATTAAAAAAAAATATTTACAAATTATAAAAGTATCATCCCTAACACACATTCATAATCATACAGTAACACAAACGCAAACACATTCTCCCAGTTTGACTGATGTGTCATGTAATTGAAGAAAATGACTTGTGGTTATAATTAGAATCAATCAAGTCCTTATGGTTCCCACTCCACCAGAGTCAAACCCTTGCACTTCTGCCCTTTCTGCACATCACCTCCTTTACTCATTTAGCCTACTTTCCACTAATTTCCTCCAGTTAACACTCATTTCTAACACTCATTTCTTTTCCCCATACTACCTCAAAACACTAGAACATGGACAGAAATGTTGTGATTAGGTTATTAGGATGTTTCTGAGGGTTATATAAACAGCTCATTACTCATAAACACTTTTTCCATGCTCTCATTGACCTGACTCTATTCTATATGTAGTGTTTCTCTTATACGAAGGCTGAAAAGAAATAAAATATATATATTTAAACAATATATTGTGTTAATGCAGTCTTCAAAAGGTCTCACCGGTTCATGGGGTGACACACGGCTGCCTTGGTAACCGTTTTGTCATCTCTCCAGATGAGTGCATAAATGAGCATGATTGTGAATGTCAGAGGTGTCCCACTGTGATGAAATGTCAGCGTTAATCCCATTTAATAAACTTGTGCCATGTGTTAATCTCATATTACCACTTAATCTGGCCCTCATATTGATGGCATAATCCCGGCCCACTCCACCGGGGACCAGGGCGATGAGCCATGTGGTCGTTCTGCGAGGCGTCATTATGGCAAGAATGGAAGATAACGGGCTTGTAAAGAGATGTCAATGAGGTTGGCGGCAAATTGATATGATCATAACTCGAGATCCGGGTCGGCACACCATCAATCATGATGATGAAAAGCCGGCTATAATGCCACAGACGGGCTAGTGTATTATCAGCATGCACGGAACGACTGCTCTCACACACACGCACACACTGATTTAAGTGCTCACACAGTATCTCTATTCCAAAATTTAGTGGGCTTTCTAACTAGATAGAATATTAAGGCATCGTAGACACACTCCCGACACAAAAGTTTGCACTGAAAGTTTGTCACAGCAGACCTGTAAATTTTAGCAGCGACTATGCTTTCTTGTGTCTGTTTAACAATTCAGTATGCTAACAGAGATATAAAAAAATAAGTTTAATTAGAATTCAATTTTTAATTGGAGATTTTCAAACTTTTATCCAAATGTCTTGAGCCTAAAGTTCCTAAAAACAAAAATAACTTAAGTGTGCTATATCCCAAATGCTGTAAAAATGTAATACAACATATTATTTTAGACATTAGTATCGTGTTGTTAGCTTAAAAACATGCTAACACCAACCAAATCGGTCACTTATGAGGTTCCATTTAGATTAGCATGCTAAATTAGAAGGTAACTATCTATGTAGACAGCAGATACTGAGGCAGCTCACTAGGGTTTGCAACAGAGCTAGTGATTTTGGCTTGAATCTGCTAGCATGGCACTAACCTCATCTGCTAATAGTGCACCATGCTAACAAAATGTAAAATAATAATAATAATATAACCCTATTCATTACCAACCCATCCTGTATTGCCAATTATAACGCAGAGAACTCCGCAAGACTTTCAGATATGTGTGTTCGCGTGCGTGGTTTTGTTTGGCAGAAGCCACAGGCATCTATAAACTACCTGCACAATTTTAATGGTGTTTTAATGAGGATGGGATTGACAATGGATTGCGTTTTAAGAAGAGAAAAGCTGTGGAAACAGGCACTGACTGACTTCTCTGGCGAGAAGAAGGAAAAATCGCTGGCGACAGGACAAAACACACTTTTAATCCCGCGAGAGGTGAGAACAAATCAATATCAATTAAGCTGGAGAGCAGACAAAATGGACATTTTGCTTTGTTTTAACTAATGAAGTCTGCTGAGAATCCACCAACTGAGGCCCATAGCAACCAGGAAAACATACATACACACACAAACTCAGACTTCAGTGCAATAACCCAAGTAAACATTCAGGATTGTGATAAATAGTCCACATAGAGTGGCCCGAAATGGGACACCAGTGCACAAGAAAACAAACTTTCATGTGTCACACACATAACATACACTCCCTGCAGTAGGGCTGAGCATATACATTATTAATGATGATTTTGATGTAAGTCTGTAATAAAATAAAGTTATGCTGCTGACACACACACACACACACACACACACAGCATGGAGTCTTACACATCCATCAGTGCTGCTGGGTGATATCTCCTCATCTACATACTATGCAGGCTGAATGAAAAACGAGAAGAGGAAGATGAGAGAAAGCAGGAGAAATAAGTAATAACAAGGAAGAATTGGCAAGCATAAAACTGGATTCATCCGAAACATTACACGGCCCTTCCATACACACAAACACACTCAAGTCTTTATGAGAACCAGACGCATGTTTTCGGCTACACGCCAAAGAGTCGTTACAATAGGTGGAAGGGCGGTTAACACAATGATGTAATTGCATTATCATCAACCAGCACATAACATAATGACATCCAGACCTTTTTTTCTCTTTTACAGCTGTAAATCAGTATGTGTGGGTATGGGATTTGAACCCAAAACCTTGGTATCACTAGTGTTATGCTTTAGCAGTTGAGCTAACAACAAACAAATATCTGATCATGCTGAAATAAACTCTTAAAATATGAATATTATTTTATTAAAAATTTTGGGGAGAAATATGTCTCAGACATAATTTTGTGAGATTGACCTTTGTACCTTTGTAGATTCAAAATCGCCTACAGAGAAACCATGTTGGCACACACACACACACACACACACACACACACACACACACTACTCACCAGGGCACATCTGTAGCATATTTACAAGCATATTTATGTACATTTGGAAGACCAAATTGACTTAAAGTGCAATCGAGGTATACTTTTCATCAGTATGTGTGGGAATGGTATTTGAACCCATAACCTTGGTAATGCAATGCTCTCCCAGTTGAGCTAGTAATAAATAAATGAATAAATAAATAAATAAATAAATCATAATGTCTCATCACACTGTATGAAATAACTTTTCAAAATATATATATCTTTAGATTTTGGGAAGAAATGTGTCTCAGACATGTTTTGGTGAGATCAACCTTTCCAGGCAGATTCAAATTAGGGTTGCCAACACAGAAACCATGTTGGCACAAATGCACTACCCACCAGGTCACATCTGAAACATATTTATAGGCCTATACATTTTGAAGACCAAAGCAACTTACAGAACATTCAACATGCATTTGATTAGCATATACTGTATGTTCCCTGGGATTTGAACCTATGACCTTGGTGTCACTAATGCAGTCTTTTTCTTTTTGTTTTCTGTGCACGAGTGCACTGTGTATCTAGCGAACTAGTTCATAAACCTTAGTTTCTGCATTGCACACTTCAGCACACAATAATGTAAATTAAACAAACACCCCTCCCTACCCTCACACACACACAAATACGCTTTGTTACGCACACACATGGTCTGATCAGAATTACGGCAGGTAGAACTGAAGATATCTGCCCTCTTCAGGTGGAGATGCCTTTAGATAAGCACGCTCACACACAACTTAATTGTTTACTTAAATATAACAAAGTATACAGCTACATCTGTCAACTAGTATTTCAATTTAGATGTAAAATCTAATTGAACATCTATTTAATTACCTTTTATTCTAACTTAACAATGAAACTGCAATTAAACTTTTGTTTTTGCCTCTATACCCCTAAAAACATTGTTTTAAATAATAAACCTCTTGTAATACAGAGCAGAGATTGCTGTACTACCTAGCACGCACCCAGTCTTAGTAAACGACAGGAACAGGTGCTGCCGTCATGCCTTTCTGCACACTTTTTAATTAAGCAAAATGATTGCGAAATACAAATAAATTAGAATGTACAGTTGTGGTTTATCCATGTCCTTGGTTTTTGAACTGCTCATTTTCAATTTGAGTGGGATGTGTATTGGACCGTAGACTTTGGTCAACTGGCTTAGGGTTAAAACAAACCACAGTGCAAAATAAACCAAGTGACATTTCATTTAAGCCATTAGAAAAGCAAATCTATAAGCTCTGAAAGTTCAGTTTTTACTATGTGCCTTTTAAGTTTGTCTTAAAGTGAACCTATAATGCCATAACAAGAGTTTTTAATAGCTCGGAAAAATGTCAGCATGCTCCAGTAAATTGACCGAACAATGTGAGCGGGACTCATCTCTATGGTTTTGCTAAGCAGCTGGGAGGTCTTAAGGAGGTGTTTGTGTGTACTATTGTGGATTTGATATACAGTGGGTACGGAAAGTATTCAGACCCCCTTCAATTTTTCACTCTTTGTTATATTGCAGCCATTTGCTAAAATCATTTAAGTTAATTTTTTTTCCTCATTAATGTACACACAGCACCCCATATTGACAGAAAAACACAGAATTGTTGACATTTTTGCAGATTTATTAAAA
>NW_015554106.1:278710-282573 GCF_001515605.1 Sinocyclocheilus anshuiensis | reverse complement strand
AAATTGAAGGGGGTCTGAATACTTTCCGTACCCACTGTATGTGTGTGTGTGTGTGTGTGTGTGTGTTGTAGAGTGCTTTAGTAATAACTCCCAGTGGGAGCAGATTTCTATCTGGTCGTTGTGGTGACAGCATCGGGAGAGAAAGAGGTGATGGCTGTCCTCTCTTACACCGGACAGTAATTGGCCATCCATATCGAGCTTCATCTCAAACACACACACACAGACGTCATATCCTATCAGCATCGCTACACATATTTGCCATCACCCTGTTCCCCCAAGATCCAAAATGCAAGTGACGACACATGTGTGCATGTGTGCCCGCTGGTACCTTGCGCTGACACACAACATACACAGGGTAAACATAATCATCTGAATAACAGGTGGGGAACTTCTGTGGTGTGTTCACCTAAAAAAAAAAAAACAGGATTTACAGCTACAGGATTTGATTTCTATTCCACCAGTAGCACAGAACAGAGCTGCAAAAATAATGACTGTTTTAAACGTTTCTAACATGCACCTCTTCAGTCATTGTTCAAACAATTCTTGGAGAAAGATATTCATTAGTAGTATGGTAGCAACCTGCTTTCCCAAGTAAGACATCCCAAGTTCCTGGATCCATAACTGTTGGAGAAACAGTCCTAACTCTATTCCAAACAATTACTATCAACTACCTCTAAAATCTGAGGAAAAGGATAGGTTGATTACAATACAGTTCAAGGTCCAACTCCAGCCCCAAGTATAACCCTATAACAGGGGTGTCCAATCCTGCTCCTGAAGGGTCAGTTATTACCATACCTGCCCCCAAACGCCTGCATGGATATTTACAGTAATCCCAAAGACCCTGACTAGCTGTTTCAGGCTTATTTAATTAGGTTTAAAGTTGAACTCTGTAGGACAGTGGCCCTCCAGGAGCAGAATTGTACACTCTTTCCCTATAGTTACATTGTTCACTAACCCTACAACCACTCTGGTCAGTGGATATCCAGAACAAGTCCTACCTGGCAAAATTACAGTCTCCATTCAGGAATGCACTAGGTTTTGTTATGCAAAAGAATGCATAACAAAAAATGTTGGTTTGTTCTTCATACAAAGGTATTGTATAACTTGGAATATTGTACAAGAGTCATATGGACCACTTTTATAGTGCTGCTTGGAGCTTGACAGCCACTGGTGGCAATCCACATTTGTTGAATGGAAACAGCAGCTTGGACATTCTGCGAAACATTTCTTTTTGTGTTCCATGAAAAAAAAAAAACAGACTTGGAACTAAAGGGCGAGTAGATGATGACAGACTTTTCGGAATCATTCCTTTGAGGCTGTTAGCCGGTAGGGGAAACAGAAGAGGAAATCCAGAGGAATGCAGAACATCAGAGAGAAAGCTAACGGAACCTAGGCAGCAAGAAAACTGGAAACACGTCGTTGGGCTGAACAAAATCAGGGCAAGAGCGCGAGGAGGGAGTGGAAAAAAAAAATTCAATATATTTTTAATCTCGCGGATGTAATGTGATTGCACAGCTGCCGTAGGCTGCAGATTTCATAAGCCAGATCACATTTCAGACAGATGGGGTTCAGGCCGCTTGCGTTCAGGCCGATCTGCATGGCTCTGGGAGAAGTTAATGAAGGAGACAGAAACACAATGCCCTGTAATGACTTTAATGCCTTAACCCAGGGATTCCTTCGCTGGCCCTTGGGGGCCCCGAAGGACCAAATCATGTTAGTGTAAAGCGTTGATTGCTCTTTTCTCTTGTCAGGGTGAGTTTGAAGACCAAATGATGAAGAAAGAGTGTTAAATATTCATCAGGTTTCATTATTTTATTGGTTTTTGTTGTGTGGCTTTGCACACGTTTTCTTTGGCTTCGTTTTAGCTTTTCTTTTGTCCACCTGACCTAATACACTGCTCCTCTTCGTGTCTTGTTGTGTTCACTTTTCTTTTCTGATAATTAACCATCGCTGCTGGAAATGCCAATATCATTTTGAGATGGTTAAGCTAGTTTTTAGGATATGGTACATGGATCGTAGTTTGCTTGTCCAAATATCCACCAGCTAGTGCTCCAATTGGTAACCCACCTAAACCAGCTTGGACCAGCTACAAACCAAATAAAACATGTAAGCATATATGTAAAAATTGACCATGTTTTTACTGCATGATTACATGTTATTGTGAAAAATTCATTGGTTTGATCAAAATGTAATAAATTGTTATTCCTCTAAAACAACTTTTGTCTTCGATGTCTTCAAGTTTGGCTTCATTCTAGCTTACAACGTTCACATTGTTATGGTCCAATCAATTCAATCCCTGTTGAATATTACGTTTCACATGAAAATATACAACATTATGGTAAAATAGCTTGCAAACTGTGATTCACACTGAGTTTCAGCTGGCTTTAGCTGGATTTTCCAGTTTGGAACACTTCCGTATTCTCATGAATCAGCAAAAAGACAGGCTACGTCCAAAACACAGCAGTTGTCATTCTAATTATAATAAATTTCATGATACTCAACTGACCTGCAAATAAAACAAATTCAGTGTTGTCAACAGAATGTAACAACTAGTTTCTGTCAGTGTATGAAGTTGGATCATTTCTAAATCAGGCTAAGCTCCCGGGATGGTGACCGGAAATGATGTCGTCCCCCCTGACAGTGTAACTAATGTGTTGCCATGGAAATGGCAGTGCTGAGGACCAAGAGAATAAAGATCTGATTATTCTTCCAGAGCTTTGTTCTCTGTTGAGAGGAACATATGTATGTTTAAGTGTGCAGATGAATGTGTGTATTTTGCTCACATCTTTTAAGTCACATGAAATAATAAACAGAATACTGCAACTTTTTTTGTAATGAATATGATTCTTATTATAGTGTTTCTTACATTAACATACACATTTAATAGTGCACCCACAAAAAAACATGGTAATGCAACATTAATTTGAGAACTACAATGATGGTAACCATTATTAAAAAAAAAACATTTAGTTTCAGACTCGTATATACACACAACAAAGGCTGTAATGATGTAATGATCTTAGTAATGGCGTTATTAAGTCAACTGGAGTGACGACACTTAGCTCTGGGTATGAGCGGCCCAGTGTTTTTGTTATTACTATGACAACAAAATGAGGAAATCTGGGAAAAAGAGGTCCCCCCTCTCATGCTACAGACATGGAGACACAAACATCCCCTCACACACACATACACACATCTACAGTACTGCTTTAGTGGTCACATGCCTCTGTCAAGATCAGGTGACCGCCGCCTTCTGTAGGAAGATTGGAGGGATGAATTCTGTCAGAGAAAATTTACTGTGGTGTTAAACTCCAGCTGCGTTGTGGCTATCTGCTTTCCCCCCACACACACACACACACACACACACACACACACACACACACACACACACTCACATCTTGAACACATCTACAGTACTGCTTTAGTGATCACATGCCTCTGTCAAGATCAGGTGACCGCCGCCTCGGTCTCTGTAGGAAGATTGGAGGGATGAATTCTGTCAGAGAAAATTTACCGTGGTGTTAAACTCCAGCTGTGTTGTGGCTATCTGCTTTCCTCTCTGATAGAGTTTGAAAGCCCTAAACTCATGACACACTCATAAATTTCCCCAGACTTGTTTAAACCCACTTTCACCCACACACACACACACACCCACAATCCCCCTACACGGCGATAAATACTATGTTATATCAGCCGCCAAGTGTTCTGACAAAAAAATATATTATTTATATATTGCTGAAACAGTATTGTATTGCATAAAAATAAGCCCTTCTCTTAAAAGCACACGGTTGTCCCAACAGTAATAACACACACACACACACACACACACACACACACACACACACACACACGCTTTCTTTAGA
>NW_015554106.1:269201-278700 GCF_001515605.1 Sinocyclocheilus anshuiensis | reverse complement strand
CACACAAACACTAACACACACACACACACACACACACACACACACACACACACACACACACGCTTTCTTTAGAAAGCTGTGATGGTTTTATAAGGCACATATGGGACATCCTCGTAAAAATGCTTCCAGCAGTGAGTTCTTCCATAGCATGCTTGGATATATGAGCAGGGTGTGTTTATGTGTTAGCATATTAGCTGAATACTTATTTGTACACAAGTTCATTTCGACTTGACTTAATGAAAACAGTGATTAAGGGACTTTTAGCAAATAATTTCCCTTAAAAAGTACTACGGTATTACCTTTTTTTTGTGGTACTTACAAAAAATATTCTACTCATATACATTTATTTACATAGTAGTGCAAGGAACTTCCAGTTGTTAGGGTATTACCGTGGTACACACCATGGTACATTTCCAAAATACCAGGTTATTGGCACTGCCAAAAATTGCATCTAAATTTAATTAACATTTATTTTATTTTACACTTAAATCTTAAAAAAATAAGAACCTACACTTATTAGTACTAAGACTTTGTACTTGCAGGTTTCTGAAGATGCATTCGGTGCTTGAACACCGAATAAAGTGAAGTGATAGGATGGATTGTAGCATCTGCGGTTTTAAAGGTCACATGAGACCAGACTGAAACCAAATGTTACAGCGTCCCTGTGTAACTTACGCACAGACACATATTCACATGGACAGAACATGATTTGTGTCAGCATGTGTTACAACAACTGTGTATCCACGTCTGTGTGTCCAACATGTTGGAGAACATGTGTACGCATGTATGAAATATCTTCATGAGCATGCAGGAATGTGTCTCACTATAGACAAAAAATGTCTAATGGTAGTTCGGTGTATGCGTATGTTTACGAGAGACATTCTGCAGCAGCTGTGTAATGAGCTATTCATGAGAATGAGTACACGATCTTGTTTCCTTTTGACAATAGGCATAAAAGCTGGCCAAGATACGCCCACTTAGACAGGAAGCGGCTATCTGACTGACACGTAAAACGACCAACCACAGCTTGCTTCATTTTTACGTGTCATTTAGGGGCCGGTTTACCTGAAATACACAAAAATAAATTTAAAATAAAAAAACAAAACAAAAATACACTAGTGTGGGGAAAATATACTAACTTGTAGAAATTTTATATGGTACTTTGTAAAATTAGACTGATTAAAACCTGTGTGCCTTGACGCCGCATAAAGTCAGCCAATCAGATCAGAGCTTGTCAGATTGACAAAGTACTTGGCATTTTTGTGTGCAATATGTATCAGACCGTCAGCCAATGAACTGTGGGTATATGTCCTTGTCTAGCTGGTTTCCAACCAACTTATATCATAAACTTGGGGGGCACATCTTTCATTTTGGTATTTGTGGAGTAAATACTGGCGGACATGTAGATAACGAGTGAAATTAAATCAGACCATATCCTTAAATGTCCATCAAAAAAACTAAATAAATGATGGCAGAACTGGCAAATGAGTTTATCATGCCGAAAATATTCCGCCAATGTTGCAGAAACATATTCCATTAGTTTCAGACCTATTAAAAGGGTCCACACTTATCAGAGGGCAATTTTCTGTCGATGGTTAGACACTTTGTAGTCTAACTAGTTTTCCGTTGCACTTAAGAGCACCTAAACACACAAACAGGCACACACGAACCGATATATAAAGCACACACACAGCCCTGGTTAATTGCAGTGGCTGGAAAAGCATCATTAAGTAAAAGAGAGGAAATACATTTCTTAATGCGACTTAGTAATGCCCGGCCAATCAGACGGCATCAAAGGAATTAATGAGGGTGCTTTTGGGCCTAACATGAGAATGTATTTAAAGAGAGAACACACATACACATCCTAAACGCCGCACGGATGCTTGGCCTCTCTCTCTTCTTTCAAACAGAGAGATGAAAGGAGTGTGGCAGCGAAGAGAACGGTGTGCCAGTACCCTGAGGCTTAGGAGACATGCACGTGTGAGGATGCACACTCTTTTACACACTTTAGGACAAACCGGGGTAAAGGAATCTAATACAGTGTTATGCTGGGGTATGTGGGAAATATAGTTGTTTATAAGTTGAAATCTTATGAGGATTTACCATCTCTCTCTTAACGTAATCTTTTAATTATTCATGTCCAAACTGTCTTTAAAGATCCCATAAAATCAACAGCTTTGTGGCTTTTAGCCTGGAATGTATGCTAGTGTACGCCTAAAAATGAAGTTTTAACAGGATCAAAATATTGATGACTCATCTTTTGTGCACCGGTGTAGTTTTGTCTAATAAAATGCTCTCTAGAATGAGAACATCCCATTTCCCTAAAGTATAAATACCACCTGGCTTTGACTAGCAATTACAAGTTGCAATTCACGTTTTTTTTTCAGTGTTTTTGGAAGTGTTGGGGAAGCTACTTTGAAACTGTAGCATCACAAACTGCAGGATACTCATAATTTGAAGCACATTCATATTACCCTTGTGAAAAAAGTACAATGTAAGTTACTGAAGATAGCGGAGCTGCCATGCACCTGGAAAATGCAGTTAGTACAGCACTACTTCTTTGGCTATTTACTGCCAAACACTGGCCTGTAGTTGCGCTAATGCTTGTATTTTATTTCTTTCCCAAGCATCAATTGTTGGTTGGAATTGTTTTTTTTTTTTTATGTGTCTTCATTTCTTTGATTTATGATAAAAAAAAAAACTTTCAAGTTTGTACGTAAAATAAATGCAATTTAATTACAAAAGAACCCATTAATATTCCACTCCCCAAATTCACAATATAGGTTATCTTTATTCTGATAGCAGTCCTACGTAAAACTGTCCATGTGCCGAGACACAAATACATTGATGTTGAGTGTGTTGAGTATGCGATATTGTAAATAGAAAGGGATTTTCATGGTCATGAGACACACACATTCTCACACACAATCTGTAGAGCTCTTGAGTTCTTGTCCCTGAAAGTAACACGACACAGGCCATACATGATGGTGATTGCATAAACCCATTCTTCATCAAAGAGCATCTATCCTTCTATATCTCCACTCCTTTGATCCTCTCCCCCACTGTCTCTCATTCTAACACGCCCTTTCTTTAGGACAGTGTGTCACGCTGGAGATCAGGTCATTATGAACAACGGCAAAGAAAGAATTGTCACCTGGTCTTTAGATGTACGTGTATGTCTCTGTGTGTGTAGGTCATTTTGGATATGCAGGTTTGGACATGTTGCATTGCAAATGCTATGATAGTTCTCCATCTCTTTTCCCTCTTACTGAACCCCTTCTGGAACACAAGAGATTATGTGTGTGTGGTACCCATGTAGCACACAAATTCATTTTTAGTCTTTCTTATAGCAACCCAAACTTGTTTGTGAAAAAGAGAGAAATCGGGAGATGTATGTGTGCATCGTTGACTATCAGAAAAGATGTAAGTGCACCGCTTAGGCCACGGAGGAGCGGGCATCAACGCTATTGCAATTACAAGAGAGAATGAGACTGTAGAAGTGTGCTGTGATTTGGTGTGTGCATGAGCACGGCAGGCCGAAAGGGTTGTGTATGCTAGTTGTGTGTGTGTATGTGCGGGAGTATGCCTATGTGTGACTCGTAGCAGTAATTGTAATGGGACTCAAGGGGTCTGGTTTTGGCTGCCTCAGCGGCTCTCCACTTTCATTCTACACCTTCCCCCAATAATTAGGATCCGAGAAGGCCTGGTAATGTCTAGCCTCCTGAGGCCGTCTCACTCGCTCTGCCTCAGATAAGGGCCCTTGCTCTGGGCACGCAGGTCAGCGCGTAGCCCTCGGAGAGGGCCGGTAACACATTCAGCCAGGGCGAGTCATCCGACCGAGCACCTGGCTGCTACACACAATGATTTCCGTGTATCTGAGAGCAAATAGCGAAGGAATAAAACCGATTTCTCCCACACTCCACGTCTCATCATTGTTAAAAGGCTGGTTATTGACCATAAATTTGATCAGCCCATTGCCACATAAGAGATGCGCTTGTGATTGGCTATAAAGAGATCTCATTAGAACAAAGGCGTGATCAGATATAAACCCAGCCTGATAGGCTAATAAACGCAGACATGGGGCACGCTGCCAGTAATGTGTTTCTGCTCGTAATTTTTATGGCGATGTTTGGGAAGGCATTAACAGGAAAGATGGGCGCTTGCTGTACGTAACTGCACCGTGATAGGAGGTACAAGGGTGTGTGAACGCAGAAGTGTTCATACTTAACCAGATCTTGGAAGTGCAGAGAGGGAACCGTTGGCAACAGTGGAGAACATCGAATCAGTGGTGTTATCTGAGTTTTGGCAAGACTGCTGTCAGAATGTTGGCACAGGCTTGTACATATGCTGCAGAGGATTTTTGATCGTTCGCTTGTGGCAGTAGAAAGGTATAAACGATTGACTGGAGAAAATTGAAAACGACAAGGTGAACAGTTCTGTTTCCACCGAGGGAGTCTTGCAGAGCCAGTCGTTTGACTATTGGTATACAGTCTGGTCCAAACTGCAGCTTGTTCTGGACAAGAAGGACCACTTAAGCCTGGGCAATTCTTTGTTTATCCACCTGCTGTAACGTCTTTCTGAGTATACTTCAGTGACCATGAACTTGTAGGCACATGAATACACACTACGTTTGACATGCTTGACTGATTTTTCACCTTACCTGCAGTACTCAGTACAGAGTTGTCATCTTTAAACTCTTTCATACTCAAGTTGCACAAACGTGAATATCTTCTGACCACCTCATATGTCAGTTTTTGTTGTTCCTACCTACGTCTTCTGTTGTTTTTATTGGCATTTTCCATGTTTTCCTTTGATTAGTTCAGGGTTTCTCAACTCTGGCCCTCAAGGTCCACTGCCCTGCAGAGTTTAGAGTCTCCAACCCTGTTCAAACACACCTAAACAAGGTAATCACGGGCTAAATCTGAAATCACCCCATATCCTCAGTTACTAGGCTGTGGATATCTTCTGGAATTCATTTGGCACAATCCTACCAGTGCATGGGTATTCTCTTGCACAGAGGTCTTGAACCCTGCTCCTGGAGACCTACTGTCCTGCCTACCTCCAACTCTAATCAAACACTGCCGAACCAGCTAATCAAGGTCGTCAGAGTCACTTGAAAATCACAGACAGATTTGTTGAAGCAGGTTAGAAATACATTTTCAGGACTGTGGGTATCCAGGAGCAGGGCTGAAGACCTTTGTTTTACCAGTTAGCTGCTGAGTGTACATCGGTTGTACACTCTGTATTAAGGGGCATTATGGAATTGAATGTGTGCACTCTATATAGTCCACTGTAGTTTTAGACACTACTACAAATGGCTGCCCCATTAAATAATGCCCTATGTAAGGGTATATTCGGTATTACTAAAAAAATCAGTTTGGTCAGTTTGACGGGGTTCAAGCTAACCTCTGCAGAACTGTGGACCTCATGGGCCAGAGTTGAACAATTCTGGAAAATCTCTTGAAAGCAACATTCCGACTCTTGAGTGTTGCCACCAATCAGTGCAGTCAATTCCAGGCACATGCACAGATGATGCATTCAGTAGCAACAGTAAATGATGAAATCTGTGCATGCAACATAGGGACAAATGGACATTTGAAGCAAACAACTGACATTTACCGAAATTCTGCATATTCAGATGGGATAATATTTATGTAAAAGTGTTAAAAGAACACCTTTCGCTTTAGTGTTAAATCTTACTGTGTTTTTTTCGGTATCTCTAAAAATATAATTAGGCTACATTTTTAGAAGGCGTTTTGAGTTAGCAAATTCTTTTAAATGAGCACAAATATGTACCGAAAAGTAACAACAACAAATTTTTTTTTTTTACATGAGATTTAGGGGCAGGTAAATCTTAAATTGGTGTTATTGGTTAGAATAAAGTGGAATAGTAAAGCTGCGCTCATGGATTTAAAAAAATATATATATAATAAATAAAACTTTTGAATAACTCTGTCAATCCGACAACCAGTTCTAACTTAGGAATTAATACTACTTTTCCCCCCCAGCTTGATGCTGATTCCCAGGAACTGCATAAAGTCATCTAATCAGATTGAAGCTTGATATTTTTGTGCATTATATGCATCGGACTGCTAGCGAGTGGTCCTTGGACGTGCCGTCTGAGGCAACTTCCATGGCCTTTTTACACATGGTTATATCTCAAACATACAAATGTGTTTCAATCATTACAAGTGCTCAGGAATAACAATTATTATGATGATGCTGATGCTAATTATGACCCCTGGGGGTGAAGACAGCGAGAGCTCCCCAGGCTTTTGCAGAATTATGGGGGAACAGATTAAAGACGGAAAGAGTGGGGCGAAGACAGGAAGCAGAGAAACATATTTTGCTAAAGTTTGTTGATGAGGTTCGCCATGCGTAGCTGATACAGTCACATCAGTAAGACATTAAGCCAGCGTAACCACGGAAACACACACGGGGATTATATCAAAGAGAGAAAAAAAAAACAGAAGTGCGGAGAAGCAGAAATTAAAAGAGTAAAAATATGGCAAGGTGTTGCCTAGATTCCAGCTGCGCATGTGAGTGAGCGCGTGCACACAGTGTGCTCATTAGTGCCTAGAGACGACAGGAAACAGACATACTTGTCTTCCTGTGGAAACAGAAAAAAGGAAAGTTTAAGTGTATGCTATAAAAAAATGCCACCACCACCACCACACACGCACACGGCCCAAGCTCTGTTGCTTGACTTTAATCAGACCTAATACTCCACTTAACCGTCATACAACCTAAGCTAAGCACAGCTGGCAAAACACAGTTGCCATCTCACTCACACACACACACACACACACACACACTTCCGACTTTCACTGAAGTCTCAGTTTTAACCAGAAAGACAAGTAAAAATAGTTCCATTACTGATCACACTCAATCTACTCTAGCCTTGTTGCATAACCATCTGATCACAATTATTTGAGATAACCGCAAGCACATATTGCCACCCAAATAAATGGATTTTAGTGAATATAAATATGCCATGAAATATGCATTTTTAATAATGCAAGTATAAGCATTTCTATAGGGCCCTGCATGCAAAATTAAACAATTAAATAATATTTAAATAATATTAAAACATAATAATATAACAATAAAATTCAAATCAATAAAAAAAGTTATAATTTCTATCAGTCTTTTTCTGAGGAAAATCATACATTTATTGTATGATTCCAGGATCAATGTGAATAAATTACTTTTTAGGTGTACATCACTGCATTTGGCATGCACACAATTACACAATTATTTGTATTACAATTATTTGACAGCCAAAATCTAATGATCATTACAGCTGTAATCACATGTGGTATAAGCCATCTTCACCTAGAAGAATACACAGACGCACACAGCCGGCCTCTTGCACTGGATCACATGCTGGATTTTAATCCTGAGGAACTGAAAGTTACTGGGCAATGCCAGGGAAGAGTGTGTATGTGTGTGTGATCCCTTTAACCAGCGTACGGCCCATTTTTCTCTCAGCAATGGAGTGAAACATAAGACACAGCACAGACAGACAGCTACAACTAAGATTAAACACACACACAACACAGCTGGAGTCAAGAACTTCCTGTGTGAGCACTAGCTAATGTAACATTGCAGACGCATACACACACACACACAAAGTGTGTTCTCAGCTGGGGTTAAGGGATAGAGGAGTTTGCAGACAGCCAGCGAGGCAGAACAACAAAGGATAAAAGGAAAGAAAAAGAGACAAGAGAGGAAAAAATACTAGATGCTAGCATGTTTAGCTTAGCTCAGCTATCAGTGTGTCAGCCTAAAGACGAACAAAACACTTGCAGTAAAAACGTGAACTCAAAGCAATATCAGTGTTCAAATGGAAACCCATCAACTTCCGAAACTGTCTGACCATTTCACGAGTTCTTAAAAGATTTGAGACATGAAACCTTATTGTTGTTTCACAAAAAAACAAACAAATCATGAGTATAAATGTGTGTCCCGTACTCCAGTGTTTTGTAAAGAAAACAGTAAAAAGAAAACAAAAAATAAGTACTATATTTGTCCTGTCTATTAATTCCAATCTCATTTACCACTTGTTTGTTTTGAACATGTCGATTTCTGTCACAGTAAAACAATTGTGTCATCCCACAACCATTTAAAACTGTGCCATAAAATCATAACAAATGATATCAGCGTGTGGCCAAAGAGAGAGATTGTTTCCGTCTTGCGTGTATTGTATGTGCCAACTCTCTCTCCCAAAGCAAAGCATCTGGAAAGACACTTTGCTTTTTCAATAAAGGAGTGCAGTGAACACGAGGAGTGTTTCTCTGTAAATATGCATGAGGCTACAGAATCCAGGCAGTTCAACAATAATCCTGCTCTACTGTTAACCGGGAATTTCATAAAGCAACACACACTCACATATAAACAGCATGGCGTGTTCATACGCAGCCAAAAGTGTCGAAATATATTCCCCCTGCGCACTTTTAATGTAATATTCAAAGTTCCCAGATGCTAAATGCTAAGCTAAAACTGAAAAAAAAAAAAAAAGTTTCATTCAAACTTGTGATTCAAGAGTATTAGCATACAGTGTTAGCAAAGAGTGTGTCTGTGGGTTTACTGTATGTAGCCCCTGTGATCAGAATCTGACAAAACAGTTTTTGGATTGTTTTGCAAAACTTTAAATGAACATTTTCTGAACCAGATTTGGTGGGAACGTCAGTACGGGACTCCAAATATGTGCCATATGAATGGCACATATTAATCTCATGAGACTAGGATTTAGCATCTAGACAGCATCAAAACATTGTCTTGTTTTTTTTTGGGTTTTTTTTACACACAAAATGCTGATAACAATTAGTGATATCTTGTTAACTTTTGTCCCAAAACTGATGAAATCTCACAATGGATACATTTACAAATGTCCTCAGTTCATAAATCAGTTTATTTATCAGTTCATAAATAAAATAAAACTGATTGTTTTGTTTTTTTAAACAGTCTATGGTATGTAAATGTGTGCGTGTGCGTGTGCATGTGCCTTTACGAAAAAAGAGAGTGTTACTTTTGACAGCAAGGTGAAACATCCGTGTGCTAGTTACATGGGTAGAAATGTGTGTGTGTATGTGTGTGTGAAAGCTGTATGAATGGTTCCTGAAGTGCTCTCCTCAAACATAGCTGCAGCACATTCTCCTCTCTCAGTGCTAGCGTAGGAGGAAACCAGCACTGATGTGCCTCTCTGGATTTCAACCTCATCATAGAAAACTGCCTACACACACAGAACGAGAGAGAGGGAGAGAGAGATGACAATAGGCTCTGTCTCTCTCTCAGACAGTCAGACGTTCAGGCCGGTTTTAATCACGGACATTCAGTGCGGCCTGAAAAGAGTCTCTGTCCTGAGCCCTGCACTCTCCTACAGCTTAAACAATGCACTTCACACACACAAACACACACAAACACACACACGCATTCAGATTCTCATTAAAAATCCTGTGACCATTTCCCAATTGCCTCAACCAGCCAAATGGGGGGA
>NW_015554106.1:265216-268576 GCF_001515605.1 Sinocyclocheilus anshuiensis | reverse complement strand
ATTTTCTTCTTTCTCACACACACACACACACACACACACACACACACACACACGCACAATTCAGAATAGCTAGAAAAATACGAAAGTGCCATATTCAGAAACACCAGTGCTAGCTTGCTCTTTTATTGCTCAGGAGATTAAGATATAAAAAGGTTTCAGATGTTTCTCTGAAAGTTTTGTTTTTATCATAAATGGGAAAAAAAAGACATACCGAAAGAGTATCAAGATTAAATTAAATTTAAATTAAATAAATCTAAAGTGGATATCACAGCTCAGATCCTCATAGAACTTTGATGAGAAATAACTGAGTTCATTTTGATATTTTTATTGTATCTGGTGATACTTTTGAAACTGTACAAATGCGAGTCAACAAATGAGACGTATAGAAGGAATATTGGACATATAATTCATGTGGGTATCATATTTTAGATCTTCAAAGAACTTTGATGAGAAAATAAAGTTCATATTGAGACCTCCATTTTTTAATTCTATCTTGTGATTCTTGTAAAACTCTATAGGTTTACTAGAGTTTTTTTTCTTAATAGGATTTAAAAGTTTAAATTTGCTTTCCATTGAATCTCATTGCTGTCTGTGAGAAACTATTCAGAAATTAAAGAGGTTTTTCTGTTTACAGAAAATGTATGGTGATTATGTGTTTAAAGGATACTGTTATTTGGGCCACAGAAGGTACAACAGAGGATCTATATATTAAAAAAGTAGTGCAATTTCTCTATGTCCCCATCCATCTTCTTTCCACTTTTATCTCTCGCTGTCTCATTCTTTCGAGCATCTATTGTTCTGCCTGCATTCATTTCCCTCTCTCTCTCTCTCTCTCCCTCAGCTGTAATTGTGATGGGTGAGCTGATAATTGTAATTACGTTCTCTAGGTGTGTGTTACTCTCTCTGTGTGTGTGAGGGGTGGGGATTTAACTTCAAGGCATGCAGACCCATCTGGGTAGCTCACGCAGGCTCCGAAAATGTCAGAATGTGGAACAATATTGGTCACACACACAAACGCACATACACAGACAGTATAATGGGTACACTGACTAGACAGTGGAGGGCAGTGCATCGCAACACTGACTCAAGCTAATAATACAGAAGTCTAGTGGAGAGCAGTGGATCCAGCGCACACACTCATCAAATGTTGTCTTCACCTCCAGCCTGCACTGCCACATCGCTTCCGCCACCTCTTCCTCATTACCCTGAGCTTTCACAAGACCAGAGTACACAACTAAAAACCAAAAAAAAAAAAAAAAACTCACAAGAACACATTTTTATTTTTCTATCATTTAAATTATCTGAAATTATATCTATCTATTTATTGATCTGTCTGTCTGATCGGACAGACTATGTATCTGTCTCTCTGTTTTGTTTCTACTGTTCTATCTTTACAGAAATACAGAAATATTACATAGTTTCATCTATCGGTCTGTATCTGTGTACTTGTGACTATCTATCTATCTATCTATCTATCTATCTAATCACTGACTCACTGCAAACTATTGATCAGATCAGCCTGCAGATCACATGAAAGACTGATTCGAGTGTGGATGAGTTTATTCTGAGTGTGTCATGACATGAGAGACACAGAGACAATGGAGACGACCATCAGTTATACAGTTTATACAGTCAGTAGACACAAATATTAGTATTTCAGAGAGACGTGTGGTAAAATAAATGATTGAATGTTTAATATTTAGTCAAAATGTTCATCTCATTGTGTGATACTTCTGATGGAAAGAACATGAATCTGATTCTGTCTCTGTCTTTTTGTCTGTCTCTATCTATCTGTCTGTCCATTCGTCTGTACATCTATCTGTCTGTCTGTCTGTCTGTCTGTCTATCTATCTATCTCTGTCTCTCTGTCTGTCTTTCTTTTTTCTTTCTTTCTGTCTGTCTGATCTCAGATTATCCATCTCAACAGACAGAGACAGGAACAGATAGACAGACAGATGATAGACAGACAGACAGACAGACAGATAGATAGATAGATAGATAGATAGACTGACATAATGGAGGTTATTTATTCTAGATGTGTTTACTCAGTTAAGGATCTTGTCCAGATCTATTGGGTAGGAGTGACGTGCGCTGCCGTGTACGTCTGAGGCTGGTACAGGTGCAGAGATCAGCATGGAAAGCTGTTCATCTGTGCCGCCCGTCTGTGCGCCACTGTCTGCAGCCAGCCGCTAATGCCGGGGATAAGAGACAGGCTAACGGCATGAGCCACCCACCCACACACACACGCGCACAGAAAAGCCACTCAGCCAGATAATTACGGATGCGTCCTGGGTAGAGGCTTAAATACACACTCGGAGCCGTTACCGCTAACAGCGTTCATTAAAGCCAACACTGCAAAGGTCAGAGGTCACCCACTGCTAAAGACGGATGCTTGCCACTCCATTGCCTCTCTACTAGCGCTACTCTCTCTCTGGCCTAAAAAACAAGTTGATTTCTCGCTCTGCTTAAACGAATGAAAGATAGAAGGGCATAAAAAAACAGCAAGAAACAGAGTTTACCTGTCATCGGGTGCAAGAACACCAAGTCTCGTGTTTAAATATGCCTCTAATCAAATCATCTCCCCCGCCTGCCTTTCTGCTAATTCAATAAAGGCAACAACTTGTCATTGTTATTTAAAGTAATTTTCAGTGTAATCAAGTGGTATTAATAAGCATGCTGCCTCTCATTACCGAGTCAACCTGCCTTCCGAGAGCGCAGTGTGTGCGTGTCAGCGTGACAGAGAGGCTGTTGTGTGCCTGTATGTGTGTGTTAGAACATTATGCATGTGCTTATGACTCATTGTGTGTGTGTCTGTGTGGGCGGACATGAGTTCCATGGTATTTTTGTTCTTGTTGCTTGCAGTGACAGAATGGAGTTGCATCTCTTGGCTTCGTTTTCGCACAAGACATTCACACAAAAAAGTTAGAGAAAGGTAAAGAAGTTGCAGAGGTGAACACAAGGCAAAAAGTCTCTTAGATTAGAAGAGAATTAGATAGATAGATAGATAGATAGATAGATAGATAGATAGACAGACAGACAGACAGACAGACAGATAGATGTACAGACGAATGGACAGACAGACAGACAGACAGATAGACAGAGATAGATAGATAGATAGATAGATAGATAGATAGATAGATAGATAGTCACAAGTACACAGATACAGACCGATAGATGAAACTATGTAATATTTCTGTATTTCTGTAAAGATAGAACAGTAGAAACAAAACAGAGAGACAGATACATAGTCTGTCCGATCAGACAGACAGATCAATAAATAGATAGATATAATTTCAGATAATTTAAATGATAGAAAAATAAAAATGTGTTCTTGTGAGTTTTTTTTTTTTTTTTGGTTTT
>NW_015554106.1:254907-264977 GCF_001515605.1 Sinocyclocheilus anshuiensis | reverse complement strand
GACATACAGACAGATAGATAGATAGATAGATAGATAGATAGATAGATAACAGTATAATCCTAATATGTTTTTTGACATTTGCATGTAGCAAATTACATAAATTAATTTCAAGTTCTTTTGTAATGGCCAAAACGCACTGACTGCAAAAGCAGCTGAAATAAATCTGCAAGTCTATCATACAAACAACATCCATGTTACAAATGCATCAAGCCCTTCTGAAGGAAAAGTGGGATCATGAGTGATCCCGCAGAGAGCTGAGCCCTAAAAAGAAATGAAGCTTGTCGAAAATTTCCACTGCACGGATCATAAGAAAGATGCAATATCATTACGATGCATCATTTTCAGATGCAATCCAAGACGATGCATTTGAACTAGGCAGAAAATATCGCAAGCTGATGGCAGGATGTTCAGAGGTGTCGATTCGGTAGAAACTTGAGAAAAACGCAGACGCTGGAGTTTGTGTTTGTGCAGCACGTCAAAGTTGTGCCCAGAAAAATCAACTTAATAGATAGCAAAGTTATTTCTGGATCCATTTTATCTGCTTTCTCTGTCAGTTTTACCAGATTTTACTCAAATAAAGGACGACAGAAAGTGAAAAAGAAAAAGAAAGTGACGTCACATGTGGCCAAGTATGGTGACCCATACTAGGAATTAGTGCTCTGCATTTATCCCATCCTAAGTGCACACACACAGCAGTGAACAGACACACACTGTGAACACACACCCGGAGCAGTGGGCAGCCATTTATGCTGCGGCGCCCGGGGAGCAGTTGGGGGTTCGGTGCCTTGCTCAAGGGCACTTCAGTCATGGTATTGAAGGTGGGAGAGAGTGCTGTACATTCACTCCCCCCACCTACAATCCCTGCCGGTACGAGACTCGAACCCGCAACCTTTGGGTTACGAGTCCGACTCTCTAACCATTAGGCCACGAATTCCCCAAAGAAGAAAGGGGTTTGAACATAAGGATAGATCATGAGAAAGTTAATCGGATGCAACACAAACACAAACACACACACACACACACACACACACACACACACACACACACACACGAGTGTGTACTCATTAGACAACTGTGTCCTAAGTCGTCTGGTGACTTCATTAGGTTGTAAAGAATGCCACTGAGTACCCTAGAGCCACATAAGAAAGAGAAAGAAAGACAGGAAAACTTAAGCTGGTCTTTATTAAGGCAGTCCGGCAGCTGCTCCTCTAGCTAATATAGAGCCTCTACACTAATAAAGAAGAAAAAGACAAATAGCGATCCATCACACATCCCCCATCAACCCCTTTTCTCCCGCTCTGAACAGAAGATTATGCTCCGGACGGCTCTGGGGTGGAACCATGATTGTGAGTGTCAGTCAGAGAGAAAGAAAAGGAACATACTGACTAATAGTGCTACATCGATCGGGAAATGTCTACTTAAATGCAGCAGTAGTCCGTCACCTACACAGTAAGGCTATTACAACAGGACTCTACATGTGTTTGTTTGTGTGTTCTAGTATCTATCATTATGGGATTCGCACATTTAAAAAAAACAAAAAAAACAACAGAATGTGTATTTTCGCATATACACGTTTGAGGATGTGTATATGCATTTTGGTGCAATCTGAGCCGTGACCTGCTTATCGGAATAAATAATTGACCAAAAATAACACTTCTTCTGAGAGAACACAGCGTGTCATCTTTATATCCTTGATCTATTTTCATAATTCAGTGTGGAATACAGCGGCGCCCCAATTTACAACAACCCAGAATCCTGAACTATATATGAAGATCCACAGTATTTATAGTTTGCTCTTCATACCCTCGTTACAAATATGTTCATGAACGCTTTTAAAGTGCTATTAGTAATTCTGACTGAACCTTTTATGTATTTGTCCAAAACATCAGGGATGGAGCTCAACATTCAACAAATGACAAAAATATTGATTTATTTATTTGGCAGATTATCACAAAAATACTGAATAACTTTTGTAAACTTTTGTCAAATATAATATAATATAAATCTTATTTTGGGGTCATAATGCTGTTCTCTTAAAGTGTGTTTCCGAGAACTAAAGCGGAACGATTTGACATCATGACATGCTTTCTGTGGTTTCAGTTGCCCTTCTATACTTCCTCAAAAAAAAAAAAAAAAAAAACTGAGTTAACACAATGGCTGTCTCAACCCCTAGCGAACTGTGTATTTAACATTTTAGGCACTTTAAAAGCAGCTACGATGCTCAAAAATGACAATAAGTCTCCAAAGACAATGGTTAGCTTTAGGGTCAGCTGTTTATAATGCCCAGTCTTTGTAGACACACTTCATAAATATCCAAGAGTGTTTAAACTAAGGAAAGACGAACATAACTTCAAAGACGCGCATTTGTTTGCGCAATAGACGGAGATGCGCAACACCAGGTGTCATATCAAGATCCTAAGGGGGTCTTTGAAAACAAGAAAAAGGAAAAAAAGAAGCAGCCCAAAATGTCAAGTCGGCTTACTTTAATAAACTATTCTACATAAAACTCGCAGCGATGCGCACCGCATCTTCTCAGCATCAGCACCATCATCCCGCATCACAGATGAGATGAGACGCTCCCGGTCCGGTAAGACTCCTCATTCCCGGTGTGTTCGGGGGAGGGCTTGGTCGCTCAAGGGGTTAATAAGACACTCCATGCGTCAGACACATGACAGTATATGTGCGAACTCAAGAGGGGGGGTCCCACACATACTTTTTCGAGCCGAAATGGCACACGCAGCCGTACGTAATTCTCACAACATTTGTGCTGGAGTCGAGCGGAGGGTAAGAGCGCGTCCTCAGCGCGGGCGAGATCCGCATGCATGTTCGGGTCTTACCTTAACACGTTCCAGCTCTTGAGAGGGTCCAGGTCTGAGATTATAGAGACCATGCTTGAGGCTCGGGCGGCTCGGGCTTTGCTCGGACAGAATGCGGCTGATTGAGTGAGTGAGTGAGCGCTGTTACTCCGACTGTCTCTCTGCACTGCTCTGAGTGTGATAAGCGCTGAGAACAGGCTCTCTTTCCTCCGCCCCTCACAATCACTCCAGCTCTGCCTCTGTCTCTCGCTCTCTCGCTCTCTCTCTCTCACCGCTTCATCTCTATACGAACCTCTTCTGTATAATATTCGACTCAACGTATGCAACATTTTCCGTAGACGACATACTGTACATCAGACACTGCCGATTGAATGCCTGGCGCTTTTATGCTTCTTGTGAATTTTTAAAATAAGTTTTTATAGAGGCGGATTTCTATAACTGTGTTATGATACCAAGTGGCAAATAAATTAAAATGGCATACTGTTCTCCACTTTAAAGTCTGAATTTCACAGTTGAAATAGATAAGTAGGCCTATTAATAACGCTTTACGCGGCCATGCTTCATATTAGGGGTGTGATTTAAAACATTTAATACAGTGTACTTAGTATGTACATACTGTGCTGTTCTGCAAAACTAACAAGAGATAGGCTAGTTAGGGTTAGTGTTATTACTAAGGTTACTACCAGACTGCGGATAAACAGGGTGTAGGCCTACATTATAATTATTTGCACATTTTGCAGAACCATTGAAACCTCACTGTTCACTGTCTTTAAGAATAAATAAATAAGAATAAATGTAATGTAAAATAAATCAATGTGCATCTTATATTTGTTTAAATGAAGATGTGCATTTTTTAATTAAGATGTAATTTAGCTTACAAGTAATTGTAACAACACAATACGACAGTAAGACGTTTATTATATGGGATATAAATATAAAGCTATATACAATGAATTATTTAATACTGATTACAATAATGGCAAAAGGCCTAATAACAAAGCGTACAAGTTGCTCCACAAATTAATTACACATTATTTACATTATTATACATTCATTTGTATTATTTATTAGGTTACATACCAGATGTAGACGCTTTAAAATGTGAACTAAAACTGTTTAGTCAAAAAAAATAAAAATAAATACTGCCTACTGAACCATAGTTCATTTAGTATTTTATAACACGGATAGTACAGCTTGAAATATTTTGTTGCAAACTATACCATCGGCCAAGAACTGTTAATTGCATAACAGATTTCTTGTAACATTTTCATCTTAAAATGTCCATCTTAAAATGGAAATGTTGTTTTGTCATAAACTGTTACAAAGAGAAGAAGAAGGAAAAAAAACAGTTAAGTCTGTGAGTCAAATGAGAAGACAGACACCCATTCCACGTGACATTATTGTATCAAACGAGGCTTACTTCCTGTTTGACACATCACCACATCCTGTTTTAGGGCTACCACCTTGTCTGCACTTTAACTGCAGATATGTACCACACTCAGACTATGTCAGTTCAGATTAATGAAAGTAAAACTACTTGTGGTGTTCCTTTTAATGTAAAACCTGGTCAGTTTTCTTGTACATTTTGTGCATGCATATAAATGTGAGTTAAATAAAGAAATACAACTAATGCATGAAGCATGAGTTTCCTGTGTGTCTCTTGCTCAATATAATTTGGTTATAATGCAAACGTTTGTGAGATATATACTTAATTAAAAAAAAAAAATATGTTGAGACCTCTAATCTATACCCAAAGTAGGCCAACATTAAGAGTATGGATGCATTAAAACAAAGCAATAGAGACATAAACAGCCTCAGTATGACTGAAAGAACACAATTAATTTAGAACCTACTTTGTCCCCTTATGCTAGGGCATATAAAAATATAATTATGTGTTATTAGTATTTTTTTTATTCACTGTAAAAAGTGGAAAGATTTACTTTAACACAGAGTGGCTGCTATTTTTTAGATATCATGACTAGCCAAACTATATACAACTAACCCCCATATTAACCAGACATATTCAGATATGGCATGAATTAATCATAGGTGACAAATATGCTGTTTCTGCAATGGTCATTCCAACCAGTATTACACTGGACTTTTTTCGAACTAATGCAGCTCAAAATGACTGACTATTGCATTGCGCTGATATTTGTGGCACTGTGTAGTGAAAACCTACCAATAACCATTATGTACTTATGTAAGCAGTGTTAGTGATGGAAAGAGTACAATTATCTGTAAATATTTTTGCACACATCCTGGATCCATATACACACGGTAATGGTGACACCGGCATAGAAACAATAATAGTTGTTGAAAATACAGAAGTGTGTTAGACAGATCCTTGCACATGGTGACAGATTACATTACTGTTAATTTTGAATGTTTTAAATCGTTTTATTATTTAGTAGTTATATTATTGTTGTCATTATGTCTTAGTTCTGTTATTGTTGTATTATAGTTGTCATATTGTTTTTGAATATTGAAACTGCATTCAAAATAAAAAAAATGCATACTCAGTAAAATAATGTGCTTTCTGTTGGTGAAATCAGGCATTCATTCTTGTAATCGCAACATTGCAAAATCTTGGAGGGGCTGAAAGGTACTGGTAACTAAAAATGAACTGATTTTGTGTGACGCAACATCCACACCAACAGATGTCAGTATAAAATCGGAAACTACAGTCACATTAGCCAAGAAAACAAATATAAGAATTCTTGCATCTTAAAATTCAATACTAAAACAGCATGTGCAACCAATTTTACCTTTAATGTAACATATTTTAGAGGAAGACAATGGAGTAACACCTGAATGTGAGTTTGCTAAAGCAATGCTACTGGTTAGCATTACCCATTAGCTATACTGCAAGTTAGCGGAGAAGCTAAGCATGTAGCATGAAACCATTTTGCTCCTCAGAATAAAGGTGTGGTCACATTAGCAACATTTCTGCTAAATTTCTATCGTCTATAATCAATAGTGTCGCAAAATATGAAGCACAACTTACACAGAAGTCACTTTCAAACACAGCAGCTTTTTGTTCGCTGTGTGACGAAATCTGTGTGAGGAAATCGTTCACCCTCATGTGTAGTTCCTGATCATGTGGATTTAATTAAATAACTGGATTTTGCCAAAAAAAAAAGCCGAACAATGATAAATGTGACACACGCTGATTAACCATGCACAATAAAATTCAGGAATGTGTGGTAGGAAAGTAAACAGGCTAATTTAAAATCTACACATTATTGCTAGCACTGTTAGCAATTCCTCAACATTTGCTGTTGAACAATTGTTAGTGTCGTAGTCACGTCTTCACAAGCCTACTTCAACGTCATCCCCATAAACCACGCGGAAAGCCACACACGTCCACCGCTTTGGCTCACACTGTTTGGCTACAAGCAGCTAAAAAACATTACAGCCACACCGACCAGTCAAGCTAAATAACAAGCAAAGAGGTCTGTTTAACAAACCCACAAGAAAGCAGAATCCTGGTTTCTGGAAAGCGGTGGGTTTGTGTGGGTGTGAGAGTGTTATTCTTAAACACAGCTTCTTAAAACATGTGCAACATGTTACTTTTCCACCCATCATCCACTCACATGCGGCCTGTAATCTTGTTAGCGACTGTATTTACACACATTCACACACACATATACACACCTCACAGGCTCCTTTTCAAGCCATGGAGATGTGTGAGAGGCAGACGTCGAATGGAAATCAGAAAAGGGCACTTTCTCATCATCTCCTCCACCAAAATAAGAGACACTGACCCGAGACATCAGCCATAATTCACAGCCCATATCATCTGCACGTCTAACCTGAATAAAGTATGTATAACATCATTCTTTTGAACAAGTCTATTCCTTCCTCTCTTTCTCTGTCAGCATCTATTCAGCCTAAATAAAAAGAAAAAAAGGACATAAGAAAACGAGGAAAGGCGCAAAACGCCGGCATGCACGCCAGCACAAGGATGAAATAACTATGAGGGGATTATTTCATAAACGACGATATTTCCTTTCTTCTGAAATCCATTTGATGCTGTCAAATAAGCCCAAAGCCATACGCCCACGTGCACATTGTCTTAAAAAGAGCGATTTGATGAGGATCTATTCTGCCTAACCAGGCAGAAATAAAGTGCTGCCTCTGTTCACAGTCAAAGCTTCATAAAGCCTCCCGTCCAGCGAGGACAGGAATAACAGAGATTGGAGAGTTTTGAATGTAATTATGAAATGTATATGTCCTTATCTCTTTTGCAGCATGATGAAGATCAATGTAAATGTTGTTAAACATACCTGGTGGATGAGGTTTGGACAGATAGCCTTGTCTGGATCATCTAGAAAAGCAGAAATCAACATGAAAATGATGCACATTCCTGGTCCTATTGCACACGATAGATGCTTTTCACATTATGGATGTGAAAGACAATCCAGTCAATTCCTGATGGAAAAAAATATAGTCCTTTCCTGTTTTACTCAGAAATATGTCAGATTATGGAACTAAAAGCTGATAAAACACACAATTTACTTCAAGAAATACTCAATTCAGTTAATGGCATCAACACAGTCCACAAAAACTTTAAATGGTACATTTCCCAATCTTGTGGAGAATTTCTGAGTGCTGTGTTGTGGAGGACACAGCGGACTACTGCAATCTGACATACTTTTCTGGGACTCTACAGTATTAATTTACCACTCGATCAGTTAAAAAAACAAAAGAAAAGAAATTTCACTCAATTGCATGAGACATTGATGACCATTTGCTTCCATGACCAACAGAAAATTTGAATGAAAATAATGAGAATTGTGAGTTTTGTGAATTTTTAAAAAGCCAAAACTACAAAGAAGGAGCAACAGTTAAGCCTACAATTTTTTTCTGTAAATTTAGCAGCTAGTTTGCTACTGAACTGTAAATGGTTAGTTAATAAGAAGCATGTTTTGCACTAATTTACAGCATTAAAAAAAAGAATAACTAATGATTTCACACCTTTTTTTTTCCTTCATGTGAAAGAAAAATAGAGTATAGGTGTACCAGTTGCTAGTTTGTTGTAATTAGGCTAATAATAATTACCGCTACATTGCAGTTGAGATTTATGTTAGATACAAACAAGATAATGAGAAACACACAGAAGAAGAGAAAGGGTTTTGGCCTTGCGGGTAAGCATATGTAAATGTAACATTAGAATGGTAGAGGAGCCGTGTGTGGTGTTATTGGCTACATTCATCACGCCAAGCTAACAGGTCTGTTACTGTGTCTGTAAAGCACAAAACAGAAAGGAGAAAACAAAGAGACAAATGGTGACAGAGTGAATAAACTGGCTGAAATATTAGCTTCCATTTGAAAAAGTGGATTTAGAGGGTATATTGCGCTTTTGTTGTTTTTTTTTGTCTTTCTTAAGCACCCTGTGTGCTGCTATCAACAGCAGTTGTCTAATGCTGCCTTCAAGTCATGTCGGTATGATCGTATTTAGATGATGTGCAAACATGAATGCCTCCAAGGTCGTAATTACCAGTGGGAATCTTAAGATTTTCTTTGAGCCCAGACTTTACAAGTGGGGGGCATGTCAAAAACATCATGGTGTTGGCTAATTGGTAATGCTAATAAATAAGTTTCATTGTGCAAGCCTGTTGGTTTCATTTTATGTACTGGTTAGGAAGAACAACAATAAAGCTTCTAGAAATTCTATTCATCTAGTCAGTTTCTGAAGCGACAGAGTTGTGGAAAATACCTGCATTTCGCTATATTCTCCGTGGCAGAACATAAATGCTAAAATATACAGATTAGCATTAGTTACACAGCTAATGCCAAACCTCTGATCATCATTTCATGTCTTTAATGGGAAGTGAAAATATGAAATTGCCCCTTGCGTCCATTTTATATGAACAACACACTGTCTAACACATTACAACTTGTAAGTAGGAACTTCTCAGGAGAACTCTGTTCTAAACCCCAGTTAACGGCCTTGTCTACTACCAACAAAAGCTAACTGAAAAGGAACCTTACAAGTGACTGATCTTGGGTTGATCTACATAAACAGCAATTCAGTACATCACACATTTAAAAATTCTCACATGAGACGCTCAGGAAACTCGACTCACAACTGATTCTAATAGACTTGTTGCTAAGCTAACAATGTAAACATGTAAAAAGCAAAAATGAAATGCAAGTATATTTTTAGTCTCTTCTTCAAATCTGTCTTGAAGAATTTACCATAGGGTTTATATTTCTCTTGACATGTAAAACTCGACTTATCACAATGAATTCTGGGATTGCTTTTACTGTGAAGGATACATGCAGTGCTACACTGAAACCCAGCCAAAATTAAATATGTTAGAAACATAATTTTAGCATAATGTTGCTCTCTATGTTTCGGAACAGTCTTTGTGTTGAGAACAAACTTGGTTTTCAAATGCTTTCTAGATCAGTGTTCTTTTAACTTTTTTATAATTGCAACTTTTTTTCATCATTTTTCATCATTTCTTTCATCTAATATTCTATTCAGCTTTATTTTAATTAACGGAAACCATTGTTAATACTTTTAGTTTAAGTTCACAATAACAATACTGGTTTTAGAACAAACCTTAAGTGTACAAACCTTGTTGTCACCCTATTCTAATTATATCCTGACAACGTTATAACTTATCACTTGTTATCACACCATATTTATATACTTAAAATCTAAAGTAATAATGTAAAAACTTTTTTTTATTGCTTCTCACATCAAATCTGCTCCACAGACATATCAAACAAAGCCAGATGTAACTCGACTGCAGTAATACTGAGCTGGTTTAGTCTGGCTTTGCGGTTCAAAGATTAGTCAATATCTGTGCAAATTCCAGCTAAATAACTTTTGTGAGTTGTCTGATCTGTATTTATACTAATTGATATTGCAAGTTTTATTGCCTTTATTACATAATGTCTGAGCCACATATCTTTTTTGAAACAGAAAACACACATAAATATATAAAAAAACAAAACAAAACAAAAAAACAAACAAGCAAAATGCTTCCTGGATATATGAAAGCTTAACAGCTGAGCATTTTGTTGACAGTAAGACACTTCTTCAGTCATTCCTTTGCCAAAAATCGTCTTCCTTCAGCTCTTTCTCTGTGTAATCTCAGTTATTGATTGTTTGGAGGTTGAATTCGACCTCCAATGTCCTTGTGTTAAGCCAATTGTTGGGAAATTAGAGGTTATGGAACATATGGAGAAAATATGTTTTTTCTCACAAAAGTATGAATTTTAAAACTTTTTGATATA
>NW_015554106.1:252883-254897 GCF_001515605.1 Sinocyclocheilus anshuiensis | reverse complement strand
GCAATATAACAAAGAGTGAAAAATTTAAGGGGGTCTGAATACTTTCCGTACCCACTGTATATATATATATATACTAGGGTCCATAATGTCTTGTAAACTTCATCTTTTTATTTTAATTTTTTTGTATTATGAATATCAATATCAGCCACTGTGTGCTTAATAACAATCTTATTTGAAAAAGTTTGGTGATGAATGAACAAAGGAAACCTACAAGGAAGACATTTTCTGAAGAAAGTGACAAATACCAATAACAAGTGAAAGATGATGGAATGATGAAGCACTTAAGACAAATATAGATGTGTAACAACATTCTTTGAATGTTGTGACAAATTAATGAAAAAAAAAAAGTTTTCTGTTCTACATAACTGAATAAAACAAGATCCAGGGAGAGAAAGACAGTAAAACAGATGTAAAATCTAAGAATTTAATACTCTATTGTCTCTGTGGGCTTTATGCACCCAACTGTCTCCTGAGCAGGAAGTGAATTTTTTTCTCTCTTCCTGTTTTGGAGAGAAACAATTTGTCAGTCTTAGCTCATCTCACCCTCAGCAGGGAAGTTTCATATCATGTTGCTTCAGCCCCCTGAACTCATGTTATTCCTCTCCATGAAATGGATTATGGAAGTTTGTGATAAGATAAAACACAGTGCTTAAATACAACTCTAAAATTACCAACAAACACTTTTAATGCAAATTGGGACAGAGGTGGAAGTGTTTTGAGAAGTTATAAATATTTATATAATATAGTGTATAATATTACATTTTTTTATATATTTGGATTTTTCTTCCGAAAGTATGAATTTTCTAACTTTTTGATTGATTTTATATTGGCTTTAGGGTGGAATGTGGCCGATAAATGTTTTTACTGTTTTTGGACATTCACCCACTTCTTAGAATGGATAGTGTGCAGCAGGGAATCTATATTGCTTGAGGGACAAAAGTTCACTTGAGATTGTTCTGTGTGTCATTATTTAACCAGTTAAGATGCCATGTGAAAGCCCCAAACAGGAAACACTTGAGTCACCATACAAGATCTCTACCCTGCGGGTGTTGCACGTACACAACACAAACACTAACCCACACACAAACAATACGACATGCCAACACTCTGTGTGCAGCAAATATCCTCTGCCCTATCACTCCAGGGCATCGTAAGCCATAATAACAATCTCATATCTTTCAAAATGATCCGACACATACACACAAAGAATACACACACATATTTGCGGGGGTCAGAGGTTAAGGTTTGGAGGTAAACCTCTATATTCTGCTATGGGAGAAATGGGAAGTTTTAGCTGTAGTGGAAAAGCTGAATGGATATATTTGATATTTGTTTTTATCCTCAAGTCATGTTCAGAAAGCTCTCTTCCCAGAGGTGTTATATAGTAATGTCATTTCAGGGTCTAATCCCCTTAGAGAGAGACAGAGAAAAAGATATAGAGCGATGAACATATAAGGCTTGAAACATACTCTTTGCAAGTACGCAAACACAAAATTAAACTACTGTTGTAAATACTGTTCTAGTATTACTGTAGCAGTAACAAATCTCCAGAACTCAAGGGGGCGATAGAGTTCCCTTGAGATGTCAGTGACTATAAACTGAATTTTAATGCACTAAAAAATAATAGTAATAAAAAAAAAATAGTACTATTTCAGTTTAATATGCAGAAACAACTATAACGAACACCGTGTCTACACCGGACGTGAGTGGCTCGACGCGGTGCGACAAAATACAATAGAACGTCTCAGGTTACTTATGTAACCATGGTTCCCTGAGTAGGGAACGAGACACTGCGTCCTCTAGGGGTCGCTATGGGGAACGCCTCGTCGTGACCCGTGTCTGAAGCATACATTGAAAAAACACCAACTCGTTGGCCGGCGACAGCCATGACGTCACTACCGGTGCGACTATAGTATAAATATATCTATATATATATATAGCACACATCATTCACTTCTTCGTCTGAAGCTTGCGTCCGCAGCATGGCAAGAAACCTAGAGGACGCAGTGTCTCG
>NW_015554106.1:199670-252533 GCF_001515605.1 Sinocyclocheilus anshuiensis | reverse complement strand
TGACGTCATGGCTGTCGCCGGCCAACGAGTTGGTGTTTTTTCAATGTATGCTTCAGACACGGGTCATGACGAGGCGTTCCCCATAGCGACCCCTAGAGGACGCAATTCGAAGTTCCCATGAAAGGGAACCCATTATAATCAGTGATGCGATGCGACACGACAGATCCCTGACAGTAAACTGATGCCTCGTTCTATTTATGACATGCTCACACAAAGTACTTTTTTCGCATCCAGTGTCGACAGACTTCAGCTGTTGCAGCATGGCGTTACACGACACGACAACTGTCGCATCCTGTTTAGACACGGTGTAAGTCTTTCATATGATAATTTGTACAAAAAATGCCTATGGCGGAACAGCTCTGTATGCAATCTGTCTGACAGTCCCAACACAGCAACATTGGCGGAACCAATATTGGCAGTTTAGATCAGTATTTATTAATTTTTGCTTGACCAATGGCAGATGGGGGAGTGTTTGTTATTTTTAAGGGGGTTTCAGAAACGTATATCTCTTTACATGTGTTATACCTCTTTACATATGAAGAGTTTGGTTCCAAAACGCGATAAATGCCATTTAAAAAAAAATGTAGGTTCCGCCAAAATCAGTATTGTATCTGGTCGGTATGCTGTCATATGTGGATCAACTTACTATGTTGTGTATTTTCAACAGTTTCAATATGAAAAATAACTTTTATATTGATTCAATGGATTTATTGCATTTTGGGAAAAAAATAATAACATTTTATAAATAAATCTTTGAAAATCAAAATCTGGATTTGAATTTTTAATGTTATTATAACCTAAAGATGCTATGTGAAAGTTTGAAACAGAAAATAGTGGTTTTCATCTTGCCACTTTCTTGGTAAAGAAAACACATTTTTACTCAAATTAATCAAAATGGATTTATAGCGTTTTGGAACCAAACTCTTCATATGTTCTAGTATTACTGAGGCATTAATAAACCTCCAATACTCAAGGGGGTGATAGAGTTCCCTTCTTATGTCAGGCTGATGCAATTAAAAAAAAGTTTAAAGACTACTATTTCAGTTTAATATGCAGAAACATCTATAATTAAGCCATGCATATGATAATTTGTTTGAAAAATGTTTGTCGCTAGGGGTGTGCAGCGGAGCCAGTATTTGTATCTGTATCTGTAACAATCACAAAATTATTCGTATCTGTATCTGTAATCGGATAAAACCGGAAGTAGGCGAGGTTTGAACCAGAAGTTCGAACAGAAACTTTAGAAGACCGTTATGTCTATGGTTTTACAGCCTATCTATTTTTTTTTCGTTATCACTGAAAAAATATGTCGTGTTTAACTAAAATAATAATTTTTTTAAGATTATAACATTTATTTAAATGTATTGTAACAGTCTGAGCCGATACCCTTGTATAGGCAGTGCTTTGAGATGTCGTGCGGTTGTGCGACGCGAGTTCGAGTCCCAGCTTTGGGACCTTTCGTGATCTGAAATATAAAATAAATAAATATTTAAATATCTTCTAATTAAAACAGTAAGGGTTCCTATGCAGTTTGGAAATATGGAAATCGATTAAAGTAATTTCCAGGAAATGCAAGGAAAAAGGCAACTGCAACACTTCTATTTTATTTGCGCTTATTTCATTCATAGGGTTTACACTCATTTACTTCACACACTCGTTATTTGGGTAGAAATTTTAGAGGTTTATTTAAAATAACACGATTTTCCTTTGCTCACCGATTCCTGTGCAGTTTGGAAAAGTATGGAATTCCACTTAGGCCTAAGTAATTTACAGGTCTGGAAAAGTATGGAAAAAAGAGAACAGAGCATGGAAAAATATTTGTGTTTTGACTATTTGCCCTATTCAGTGTTCTAAAATATAAAATTCATAATTTCATAACTGCAGCTAGTGGAGTGCTCGTTATTTTCAAAAGGGTTTCAGACACACTGCTTCATACCTTTGTATGCTTTCTTGTATTAAGGTGAACGCAGTAAACCTCCAATACTCTAGGGGATGATAGCGTTACAGTCAGATGTCCATGACATTAGCTATAAACTGAAATTTGAATGGAATTTGTACAAAAAGTGCAGTTTTCTGACTGGCCCAATGCAGCAACATTGGCTCAACCCATGTTGTTAGTTTGGGGCAGGAATAGCTTTTCACCCAACCAATAGCAGATGAGGTTTGTTGTAATTAATAATGTTTACTCTGATTCAAGTTATACATAAGAATATTCATTATCGGTTGTAAAATCATTGTAACAAACAGCTTTGAGCCGCTTATTGCTTTAATCAACATGGAAGATACTAATTTTGTCGTTTTTATTCACAATCTGTTCCAATCACCTCTGATTATTCCAAATTAAACAATTATCTTAAATTAAATACACGCGATAACAATGTTGAAACTGATTAATGTTGTTAAACATTTCACGTGGTAACATGCTATCTTCAAACACTAAAGAAAACATCCCAAATTGGATTTGTGAATCTAGAAACATTGGTGTTTGCATATGCTTCAGGCCAAAGGAAGACTAAACCGATTGGGGAGAGTGACAGAAAGACACAAAACACTCTTTAAGCTTATGTAAGTTCAATCAGAGGCCAGACGAGAGACAGAAGGTCGGAGGAGGGGGTGCTGCGGGAGAAAAAAGGCAAGAAAAATCGAGAGGGGTAGAATAACCGTGAGTACATTCAGTCACACATTTTTCAGTTCGGTAAAATGGTCATAATATTGATGTGTGAGAACTAAGCCAAAACACACACACACACTGATGTAAGTGGTCATCTGTTTCTCATTACAGCGTGGAATCCTTCCCATCGTCTTTTCTGAGCTTGTGAGCATTTGGAACAGTTCCTGTGTTTGACACTCACGCACGTACGCACGCACACACACACACACACACACAGAGCATGTTTTGCAGTATTTGGCGGTGTGTTTTAGGTCATCATGACTTGATTTAAGTCAATAATGTAATGCCTCTATAAATGTAGAGTTTCGCTGTGAGAGTGTTTTGTTAGCAGTCTTCCATTCTCTCTGCATTACTCTTTCGCTCTCAGTCTGGCTCTCTCATTTTTAACACTGTATATAGGAGCAGAATGATAGCAGGGATAGAGAGATATGCATAGCTGAGCTAGGATAGCAAGAGTTCAAGGTTCATATGCAAACATACTAGTTTTAACAGCCCTTGGTATATAAGCTAGGTTGACTCACCCCCACACACTCCTATGCATCCACCCACCTATTTATCTTGCAATCTAAACAATGGCATACCATGGATTTGTATTATTTTTATTTAAAGCTAATTCAAATTACTATAAACAAATCCTAATTGAAATCCTAACAGTACCCCTAAATACACACACAGACACACACACACACACACACACACACACACACATTTGAAATATGCATTTTATCTATTTTTTTTAATCATACTGACCTCAAACTTTTGAATGATAGTATATATACAAAAAGAGAATATATAACCAGCAGTGAAATGTAAATCCGGTCCGACTGTGCAATTATTTATAAAGTATGCAACAAAAAATAAACAGAGAAACAAAAAAATTAAAGCAAAACTGCTGCGCATTCCAAAATATCTCAGCCAATCAGAACATATTTATTGCTTAAAACAATATATTATGAAAAATCATTGGGGGCTGTACATTGCGACTTGGCAAGAATAAGAGCCAAGTGACTGCATATTGCTTGTTGTGGTCATGGCTGGTATTTATAAATTGCCTAAAATGTCTAGGTTTTGGCTTTGTTTTCCCATTGAGAAATAAAACTACAATAACTATAAAATATAATTAACAGTTTATTAGGCATATGTGTGTTTAATTAAAATTAAAAAGCATAGTAAAATAGTTAAAACATAGTTAAAGGGTGTTGTTTCATATTTGTGCGCCTGCAACTCTATGAGCTATTCCAATTTATAAGGATCTTTTAGACAATTTGCACCATACCTTAAAATAAAAAAATAAAAAAAAACTCTACCTGTTCAAATCTCTGTAATGCACTGTTCAAAGTGATTTATTGCTTAAATCAACATGGGAAAAAAATAGCTTTTATAATTTTTAGCGCATCTTGCCTGTTTAGGACACAGTTACTTTAGTTCATATACATCTGACATGTCATTAACCTAACATGTTCTAGAAATGGTACTCAGACTCCACTGAGCTGTCAGTTCGGCTATTATAACAACTTAACGTGGCGCCCTATTTCAGGAGATAAGAAGAAGAGAAAGACAGAGAGAGAGAGAGAGAGAGGTCAGTGCTCTGTGTGGTTTTGTTTTGAGTTGGGTTTTGGAATTGGAATCATGTTCCATCATGTTCCCTTTTAGGAAGGATTAGGAGTGAGATTGAGGTTACGGTAAACTTCACCCTAACCCCATCTCTCTCATTCTTTCACACACACACACACACACTCTCTCTCTCTCTCTCTCTCTCACACACACACACACACACACACACACACACACGGCTGTCTCACAGGAATCCTATTAAGGATATGTTTACCTATGGAGCTGGTGTTAGTGGAAGGTGCTGTGATACATATCTTCACATTCTAATGACAGACTCCAACAACCACTGATCGGATCCAACACACACACACACACACACACACACACACACACACACACACACACACACACACACACACACACACATGGGGTTCTTCTTATGGTTTTAAATAGCACCATTTGACAAAGGCACTGTATAGCAGCTTTACAGATAGGTGCTAAATAGCATTTAAAGTACTTCCCTTATGATTACGAACCTAAGTATTTGTGGAGAATCTTTTCTTTATTATTTCTTACATAAAAAGCAGTTTTCTTAAAGTTTTTAACATTGTTTACATGTCTATTTGGTGTACAAACTATGAGCAATATAAGACAAACTATGACCAAATCCATCAGTCAACACCACTGTTGAGCATTTTTTCCTTAAAAGTGCAGTGTACCAATTTGACTATTGTGTATTCAGGTTATAATTCAAGTTTTTACGAATCATGGTGACTGTGAAAAGCTGATGACTAGTTTATTCACTTTATATTTTTAAGACATGTAAAACATGTTTTACATGTTTGTTTTTTTTAACAATTAGTAAGCGGAATGAAATACCTTCAGGTATCTTAATGCATCCGGTGTTTTCAGAAAACATGAAGATGTCACAGATTTTTAAGGGTGCTGAAAGCTTAATTGCATATTTTTGGCTAAGATAAAAGACAGGGGTCTGGCACTGCGGTCCACATGTGGAAATCAGCTTCAGATTTTGTCCTCGGCTAATGGACTTTATAAAAGCTTTGATTTTGCAACTAACCTCTCTCTGTGTCTCTCATTGGTTAGTGTACACTGTTGGCCAGGTGAGTACACTTCTGCGCACAGCTCTACAGACGTGCTTTCCACAGATGAACAAAGTGAGGGCTGTGAGTCACACACACTTTCAGCTTGTTAACACACACACAGGCGTACACACTGTATTTCACCTCTTACAAAGAACTACCATATAACTGCTCTTACTGTCTCTCTTACTTTTTTTTATTTTTTCAGTCTGTCTCAACTCACCATTTCAGTCTGAAAAATAGAATTCTGTACATATAAAAGCAATGTTGCTGATATGTGTAAGTGTTCAATGTTGAAATACTTCTTTCTATTCTACTGATTTGCAGAGACAACTAACTAAGTCATTTGTTATAAATATTGTGTAATATAACAAAATGCTACAACCAGGTGAATCTCACAGTAAAATGCAATATGTCCATATCATATGTATATGTTTATGTACGTATGTATGCTTGTATGTATGTATGTACAGTATGCATATATATATATATATATATATACACACACACACACACACACACTCTCTTGCTTTGTTCAAATAGACTTGATTTTATGCACAATTTTGTTTTGTCAGATTTTATAAATATAATAAAAATATACTATAATTTTATAAATAGATTTTATAAAAAAAATGTTTTTCAATGCTTTTTCATTAGATTTAACCAAACTTTACTTTAAAAAGTTATAGTATTTACCACATTTCTGCTGTTAAATGTTCCAGTCAACAAACCCCACTAATTTCTATGGCAGTTTAACTTTTCAGTTCCTTTTCACTCTCTGTCATTTTAATGTGGTCTTTTTTATAGGCTTTTTTTTTTAACACGGTTTTTACTGGCAGTTTATTTTCACATCTCGTTCTCACAACTGTGTGCTCCAATCTATATAATCAGCATAAAGTCTTCCCACAAAGCAATAAATCATGCATAATGCCCCCTAGCTGCCAGAGGCAAAACATTTTTCTTCAGTAGGCCTATACTTAAAGCTGAAGTGTGTTGCACCAGTAGTGTCATCAAACGGAATGGTAACACTTTACAATAAGGTTCATTAGTTAACATTAGTTAAATACTTTAGTTAACATGAACTAAGAATGAACAATACTTCTGCAGCATTTATTAGTGGATCCGTGCATATGAGAAATAGTGTAAAATAAATAATAAAAACAAAGATTAAATAAAATAAACGTAATATCTTACTAAATAAAAATTACATTATGTATCTTAATATAAACTAAATATTTTAGACATATTTATAATACGGTAACACTTTACAATCAGGTTTATTAGTTAACAATAGTTAAATGTATTAGTTAACCTGAACTAAGCATGAACAATACAGTATTTATTGATCTTAGTTTATGCTAATTTCAATATTTAGTAATGCATTATTAAAATCAAAAGTTGTATTTGTTAACATTAGTAAATGCACTGTGAACTAACATGAACAAACAACGAATAACTGTATTTTCATTAACTAACAATAACAAAGATTAATAAATACTGTAATAAATGTATTGTTCATTGTTTGTTCATGTTAGTTAATACATCAACTAACAAGTGTTATCAATGGAATTGCAGAAAAAAAGATATATATATGAGCAATATCACACGAGTAGACGTGAGATATGGCTGTATATCCACCGCAGGTAATCACAGCGTGCCAATATACAGCCATATCTCACGTCTACGAGTGTGATATTGCGTTTATATAACAGTTCGACGGCATGAGTGTGTAAATATATATAAAAAACAACAACAGAGTGTCTTTAAAAACCCTTTTGTGCAGAACCACTTCCTTCCGCCACAGATTCAAATCTTAGTTTGACAGTTTAACAGCTGAGCTCAAGCCTCCGTTACTAATTCGAAAACGTCACTTTGGAACTAGTAATGAAGGAACGTTGAGTTGCTTCATTAAAAGCTTCTTGTATTACTGTATTAAAATCTCACTGTATTATGAAGAGTATTATGAGAGAGAGATGGACTGAGCGAGAGTGATTACTTGCATCTGATACGGCATTCATTCTTCAGCTCATATTCATATTCACAATAAAACATGAGTTTGAATGTCCGCTAAGGAAAGCGATATCTTTGTCGTTCTATCTTTCATCTGTTGAGGGTGATTTCCGATGACAGCGCTGCTCAGTGCATTTGTTAACTGCCTCTTAAAAGCTGTTATTAAAAGTAAAAATAACTTTGTTTCAGTCTCTTTCAATATACAATCTTTACTGCTGACTCATAAAACAGTCTCTTGTCGCCATCTAATGGCGGAACAATGTCACTTGAATCACCATCACAAACATACACACACATACACTGTTTCTCAATACTACATACTACTATGAATATAAAAATAATAAACAACAACAACAAAAGCCATCATAAAAGTTGCTAGACAATTCAGTCAAAGGCAGGGCTCTAATATACAGCATTAAAATGACATAAAATATAACAGGATGAGATGTTATTTGCTATGAAATTTAATTTGCAAAAACTATTTGCTCTGGAACAAATAATAGATGAATGAAACCAAAGAATGCCCGTTAGAATTACCCAAAATTAATTATATCTCATGTTTAACCACTATAGACACATCAGAGCCAGCGGCAAATTCTAGAAGATCTGGCCGAGGTGAGGCTGCTCTCAGCGGGTTCATGAACGCTGAACGGCCGCTGACGCCCTGGAGCTCAGATCTCTGAAAACATTGAAGCAAATTTTCAAATAGATGTTATCTTTATTAACAAACCGCATATTTGAAGTCTAAACAACTACATTCTTGCCTAAAAACTCTTAAAACTACATTCCGTGACACAAAAACATTATTATTTTAAAATGTTTGTGGATTTGGGCGTCCGCCATGACACTCGCTGTGAGCAATACGGGAAGATTATTATTTATGTTGGTTCCGTGAGCACACCCTCTGTCTGCCATTGGCTGGACAAACCCATAGCCCCGCTCCAAACTCACACCATTGGTTGAGTCACTGTTGATGTGTCATGTGAAAACAAACATCAAAAAGAGCTTTGATAGTGCCACTGAGCTACAGTTTTAGGGATAATCAACTGACAAATGGTTTACTTAATCTATGCATACTAGGCTGAGACAAAAAAAAAACGAATTTTAACATCCAAAAAAATCACACACTTCACCTTTAACACTAGAACCGCCAGGGGTCGTTGTATACGTAAAACCGCCAGTGTGCTAAATTCACCCATGCACAATGACTACTGTTTTGATATGGCTAAAAAACGTATTATGCCATTGTATTATGCCACCGTCTTCACAAAGTAATGTCTAGAGTCATGAAATGATTGTTTTTAGTCATCAACTGTTTTTGTCCTGTTGTGTTATGTTCAATAGACAACATATGAGCAGTAATAATTCAGTGCACTGCATAGGATGTACGATGCAATGACAAATTCAAGCGCACAGTTTCACCTAATTAATTATGAATTAATTAATTATCTAATGAGTCATAACTGACGAAAATAACTGATATTTTTACCCTTCCAGTCAAATAACGCGCTGCAAACATCATTTAATTTGTCAATGCTAGCAAATGACCATGGTATAAGCAGGATAATGCACGGCTAGCTGTGAATTAAACAATTTGAATGCACTTCGCGGAGGCAAACATGTTGTGCATTAAAATCGTTTAATGCACAGCTAGCCGTGCATTATCCCTTACCTGAAAAACAGTCATGGGTCAATTTTACCCCGTGGTGCTTCTAGTGTACTGACTGCAATAAAACCGCAATAGCACCAATTAAAATATATATATATATTTCTGCAGAGGAACAGATCACGTGTAATTTTTTTCAGATCCGAGTAACCTTTAAGTAAAGCAGCCTGCTGTTGTTCGCTTCGAGAGAGGAGATAGGTAACCTTTTCTGATATCCTAATCTGATATTTGAGGATGGATGAACGTAATACTTTGTCTACTACAAATAAAGTTCACGCTCCTTCCTTTCAGAATATCCTGCTGATAAAATGACAGCAGTCGCTCTATAATACTCTCTCACACACACACACACACACACACACACACACACACACACACACATTTCTGTACAAAACCAGTGCGCTTAGGTGTGAGGATTCGACTTATGAAGACGATGAGGCGTGGAAGCATTAATGTGTGTGTGTGTGTTGCTGTAGGCTGCGTGTAAGAGGCTCAGCTGGTGAGATGCTGACAGGAGCAGCGCAGGCAAGAAGAGGGTGACCCAGAAAGCAGAAAAAAGAGCTAGAAAGACAGAGTGATATTTTTAGATACCAGGATAATGATGAGAATTCTTCTGAGAGGATGAGTGAGAATGATAGAGAGAGAAAGAGATCCGTGTACTCTTCCAACCTTGCATCCCATTGTAACATTTCTCCCTTACAGGTGTTTTCCTTTCATTCATTTTTTTTAACAACTAGTCATGAGATGTTTAGAGCTCTTCAGTCATGACGTCAATTTAGGCCAACCCGGAAGGCTAATTCACCATGTCTAGGCTAACATTTTGCAAGTAAAATGATGTTTACAGTTAACATTCCTTGAAGACTTTGTTTTGCTCTACAACATGAATTACAAACTGCTGTATCACAAATGTGAGTTTTAAAGCCGTTGCTAACAATTTTCTACAAATAAACTACAACTCCCTCAAGAGTGTGAAATAACATCCCTGATTAATCGGACAACTGCTGCAGTCCTTATGTAGTAACATTTTAGAATCGTACATTATTAAAGCACAAAACACGTTTTGAAATTCAGGAAATTCAAGAGAAAAAGAGAATGCTCAATATGCTCAAGAATGTCTCATGCTCAAGGGTTCAATGCATTAGGGAAAAGAAAAAAAAAAAAATATATATATTGATAGTGTGATAGTGTGATATGAGTAGACAGTCCTTCGCTGTTGTCTGCTAATGTCAATAGACTTTTGCCTTTTTACTATGTGGTTACATGCATCCCTGACCACCTCTGAATGGTGTTTGAGTGATCTGATCACAAGACACATTGGACTCCGTTTACAGTTGTTTTTTAGCACTGTTCACTTATGATCGAATCAACCACAAAAACATCTTTCCCAAAGAATTGCAGGTTTTACATTTCCTGTTTGACAGATAAGCTGTTTGCTTATTGCACTCTTGGGAACCAGTTCGAGGAAAATTGGAATAGGATATTTCGTTGTAAATCCAGACATACACACCACGGTCTCTCAGCCTAGCCAAGTTGGTCTCTTTTAATGGTTTTAAAGATGTTTTAGTCACTTTTCAGCTTCTCAGACTGGGAACAACTCCTTTTCGTTCTGTGCATTTTTTTTGTGGACCCCACTGACTTTCATTGCATGGACAAAAATTGTTCTTAAAAAAAAAATAAAAATATATATATGTGTTATTCGCAGAAAATCAGTTTTGGAACGACACAAAGGTGAGTAAAAAAATAACCAAATTTATGTGCTGAGCTTTAAATGAGTCCTATGCTTTTTTACATTTACAACTTCAGTGTGAAATGTTGTTGTTTGTGCATGAAAAAGATCTGCAAAAGTTACAAAGCACAAAGGGAGTTATTCTCTATATCAGTATGAAGAAACGCCTCAATCGCAGTCCAGAATTTTCTTCCGGTAACGTGCATGTCACAGTGTCCCTCGTTTACATAATTCCTACCCAAGGCTTATGCAAAAAAATAAATAAAATAAAAATAAAATAAAATAAGAGAGAACAAGGCCTGGTCGAGTTGCGTTAGTAGTGTGTTGTTGCAATGTCCAAGAGACATTGTTTCACAGATCTAAAATGCAGCTGTTTAGACGTAACCAAGTGTGTTTATGTGAACTTTGTGCTTTTTTGACACAAACTTCTGTGTATTTGACAGCTGATGTGAAAGAGCCGTCTCTCTGTTCACGTGCTTTATATGTGTGTGCTCAGAAAACTGTGTATCAGGTGTTAAACCTGACAGTGTATGCAAAGAATACACTTTACATGATGACGAATAACTGCAACGCCACATGAGTGCGACAGAGAGGATAATCAAAAACAAACTGGTGTTTTGTTTTTTGTTGTAGTAAAAAAAAATGGTGCACAAGCTGTAAAGGCTCCGCCCTCTCCTGGAAAGTTGGTGGGGGGAGGGGGGCAGCAGCTCATTTGCATTTAAAGAGACACCTACGAAAACAGCATGTTTTGCTTACACTCAAGAAGAGGCCTTTACAACATGGTATTGTAAATGATCTGTGGGGTATTTTGAGCTGATACTTCACAGACACATTCTGGGGACACCTGAGACTTTATTACATATTGAAAAGGGGGCATAGTTGGACTCCTTTAATTCCAAGTGGATTTAGAAGGCAAAGGGGGGTTTTATTACCACATGGGGTCAGATAACAGTAACATCCGTGCTGTCCACCCCTCAATACACTGCTTGGTCCCTCCTGAGCCAAGTCATGTAGGGCCAACATATGACAGCACAGGGGTGCCCTGGTAGAGCGGATGAGTCAGTCGGGCAGAACCTTGAAGAAGAAGAAAAAAAAAAAACTCAGAGAGTTGGGGTCTGGGCCAAGCCCTGCTGGGGGACATAAAAAAATGGAGGAAAACATCTAGATTAAAATGGAAACTGAGGTCAACTGAAAGAATTCGGCGCTTAACAAGCAGTGCGAGATGAGGGAATGCAAATCGGACTATTGCGAGGAATGTTAGGCTTGCGTCATGTGATCGCTCAGAGAAACCCAACACACAAGAAGCTCTCTTGAGTTCAACCAAACCACCAATCAAAAGCCTCCATTGTCAACGTATCAACCAACACTGGCCATGCTAACGTCAGCGCAGCCTCACTTTGGCGTATCGCCGTGGGGGACAAAGCTGAGCGATCAGATGAATGGACGGATAGAAGATGAAGTGTTTTCTTTCATCCAGCTGTTATGGGGGGTAGATGCATTCAAATGCGTGCAGTTGATCTCTCGCAAGGGCAAGTGTGCGAGTGCGTGTGTAGATCTTTATTCCCCTTCAGTTCAGTCGACACGCATAAATTTAACATATGCCTGAAGTCAGCAACAACAGAGTGGAAGAATGATAGGAGGAAGGAGAGAAAAAGATGATGGACTGATAGATGGAGGAACAAAGGGCAAGATTTCATCTGAGTTCGGCAGAGAGGAGGAATAGTGATGGACTTGTGAGAGACTGAAAAAGCACACATTTACAGAGAGGAAGAGAAAGAGACAGGGATAATTTATATTCATATTCAAAGTCTTCCACTATTTTCTCAAAGGAAAAGGGAAATAAAAAGAAAGAAGACTACTTATTTAATCCTGTAAAAATATAATCCTGTATAGATTATATTTAAGCAATAAGGTATGAGAGACTATATTCGCAATACAGCATGATCTTAGATACCTTGTATAAAACATGCACTGGGTAATGAAAACAGTATAATATAATAAAAATATAAAAAGTACATTTCATTCTTTTAAGAGCTTGTTAAAAAATAAATAAATAAAATGAATGAATGAATGAATACATTCAGGCACTGGCGAAGAATCTAATATAATGTACAAATCCAAGAATCTAATATACTGTATTTTTTAATGCTTGCTAAGTTTTATTTTCTAACAGTAGATGGCTACTTTTGAATGGGTGTCAATTGAGACATTCCCCTATAATGATGGTAACAATTACCTTTTATTGTGTTACTGCCAAGATTGTGCAGCAATGTGTTGGAGCAATGGTTTCAGACATGTAATTCATAACTTATACCATGTAGGCAGATAAAAAAATAAAATGAATAAAATTAAACTCACAAAAGAACTTCTGAAGACAAAATGTGATCCTTGATATGACTAAATGCCGAGTTCACACTGCATGATTTTCAAACTCGTCGGATCGTTGTTGTTTTCACACTGGCCATGATTTCGCAAAACCTGTCGGCGAGTGAAAAATCGGGCTAAAATCGTGCAGTGTGAACTCGGCATAAGGAATGCATCTTTTTCTGCAAATTAAACACAACAATTAATTTACAAGTGAACACTGGTGTTGATCAAATATTTTAACCAATACAATATCATGAGAAAACGTAGTGGTTTCAGTTTCGTACACATTTGTATGATGTAATTTGTACAAAAATGTAAAATCAGAATTATAAAAAGTATGAAGCTCCTCTCCCAAAACTACCTCTTAAGTGGGGCGAGAGCTAATTGTATGGAAACAAATTTGCGAGGTTGTACGGCTTGACACAATTTATACGTTTTCATACAAACATCGCAAGACTGTTATTGAATTATAAGCTTAAGGATATTACGATGCATAGTTATGTGTACCTACTATTTATTAAATTTAAAAAAATACAATAATAATTTTAGAAAATGAGAGTGGTGATTCCTCATGCAAAACTAGCCACTATAATGCTATAAGGTTTTGGGTGGTAATGTGGTTTCCAGAGTGTTAAGGGTGGTTGCTTACTATCTCAAAACCAAAGAGCTCACCCAAGTCTCTATGATATTCTCATCTCTAGATATGGTTTGATTCCCTCTTTCAATGCAAGTCTAAGGTTTTCTTTATCTGTTTTATTGCCTTTTTATTGTTGCGTAACTGACCTCTTTCTCTCTCTCACACACACACACACACACACACATTCTGTTCAAAAGATTACAACAACTTACAAATGATCCATTAGAGAAACATTCAAAATGCATGCAGAGAAAGCGCTGGAAGAGCATTGCTGCCCCAATAGAGCACTGTTCATCTGCAAGGGTAAAAACACGAAATAAAATATAAATTCTTTTTCTGCCTTTTATTTCAAGTTTCTCTCGGCTATTTTTAAACCTCCGATGTAGAATCTCCGTTTCATCCCATTCAAGCCTGAATCGCTGTTCTGAAGCATGTGTCCATATCCACACAAATACACACCTCTGTCTTTAATCCAATCATTTTCACTATCACAGTAAAACTGACTTCAAGAGAGACGGATGTATAAAGGCTGTCCTCCTACACACAAGGATCTGTATGAACATACGCACACATACGCGGAGAGACCTGTTTAACAACAGGCCTCATTATCCCGCGGTGACAGCCATTTCAGATGCTGTGCTCCCATGCAGAAAACCAGCGGTCTGTGAGAGGCTGTGTATTCTTGCAGTGGGTAGTTCTCGGAGCATGCATACACACACACACACACGCTAACATACACAAACACACAAGTGCACACTTGACAGCAGCTGTTTTCTGTTCATGTTTTGGCAACCCTGGAAACATTCCTTTGTGGGCTATGTTGGCACACCATCGCACACAAGTAACCAAGAGTGGGCAGGGATGCACATGTGTGCGCACACAAACACATATATATCGCCAATAATATTCCATCTCCCTCACGTATCGTCAGTACATGCTATGCCCTTATAATCATCATTGTGAGGTTTGAACCACACACACACACACACACACACACACACACACACACACACACACACACACACAGCTATTTTTGTATTTAGGGTATGTCAATGGTATTCTGTCAAAATGAATGTAGCATGGCAGAATAAAATAAAAAAGAATTTAAACAAATGCAAATAAAAAAAATATATATGTGAATGTATTCTAATAATAATAATAATAATAATAATATCAACTTTGAAACACAAAATAGGCATCTGCAGATCGTAGGGTATGCACAGTGTATGGATGAAGCAACTCAATTAGATATCGTAGAGCAGGGCCATGACAGGCTTAAAAAACCAAGAGTTAATTTTAAACTGGATGCAGTACTTAACAGAAAACCAATGAAGTCGAGGAGCTGAAGAGGTGGTTAATATGGGCTTCAAAACCAAGTAAGGAATCAATTGTCACTCCTAATTTTGGATAGTTGGTGAGGGCCTCACCAAAACACCATCAATATCTAAACAGGAATCTAAGTAGAATTAAGATGTATGGGGCCAACTAACAAGTTTGCAGTCTTGTCAGTATTTAGTTTCAAAAAGTTATAATCCATTTTTTTCCCTGCCTTGATCATGAATGTAGTTGGCTATGGAAGGAAATGAGGTAGAAAAGATAGAGCAGTGTAGGGCAGTAAAAATTTGAGTTTCATCAGCATATGAATGGAAATTTAAGCCATGCTGCCAAATAATCTGACCCACAAGAACCATATTAGAAATAGAAGTGGGTCGATAACTGAGCCTTGAGGTACACCTCTAGAAATGGAAAGAGTTTTTGATCTGTTTTTAATACAAACAAACTGCTGCCTATCCTGATTTGGATGTCCTTGAATTTGGCAAACAAACAAAAAAATACATAAATAAATGTTAATAATAAAATATTCATATCAAGAGTGGTGCTTTCAAAATGTTCCACCTTTAAAGAAAGAATTAGTCACAGATTTTTTTATTGAGTCTGCAATAGTCCTCCTGTGGTCTTCTGATTAACATTACTACCACTGACAGTGTGTTTCACTGGTACTATATTTGATATTTCAAATAGGTGTAGTTTAGATTGCAGCTGAGTACTACCAAAAACTGTAAATTACTTTACTTACATTAAAAGTCCCATCTATTTATAATATAAAGTACAGCTGCAAGCAGTGTTTACCGGGGTTCAAGTGCTTTAAGGCATTTAAGCAAATACGAAAAAAGACATATTATTTAGCAAGCCTGTATCTACTTAAATCAATGACTAAAAATAGCTTTTTTGGCAATTCCAGGTTAATTTTTATTTATTAATTTTTTGTACCTGTATAACTGTTATTTTGCCACCTGTAGCACAATATACAGAAAAGTTGGCATGCCTTATAATCATATGCTGCACCTCGTTCTCACCTAGTTTCATGAAGTTTTGAGTTTTAGTTTAGGATTTATAGGCTTTTGGGTATATTTGTCCAGGCCCATTTTCTAAACAACCCTGTTATATCTAACCAAAGTGTAAAGTTCAACCTTTCTTTGATAATTATTGATCTAGAGAGTCTAGGGAATTGTACTGCAGTGCTTTTCTTGAGGTTAAGAAAAAACCTAAGAATAGTGACCGATTTCTTTAAAATTTCTCACAGACCATTAGGGCCATGAGTCAAACAGGCCCACAGAGTTTCATTATGATCAGCCTCCGTTAACCCCATCTAATAATTTCTCAGATTTAATTGGCCAATGGCAGCCATTTTTTTCGAGATACACGAACATGTTCATAGACGGCCATCACACTTTGGACACAGACACTGCATGTGAATTTTCAAGTCAACTGGACTAACAGATGTGTAGTTATAGCCATTTTGATGTTTTTGTCCTATTGTGAAGCCAGACAGTGGCCAGACTCCGCGATTTGACCCCAGATTGAGGTCTTACATATGCGTCTCGAATTTGGTGTAAATATCTCATTCCATTGAAAAGTTATAGCCATTTTTGTAAAAGTGGCCCCGCCTCTTTCGAACATTTTGGCATCCCTTTGTGACGGTGAGTCGAAAACTCATCTTTTTTTTCTTTCTTTCTTTCTTTTTTTTTTTTGATAATTATTGGTATTCACTCTCCAGAACATTTTTCTGCACTGGTTTGGTTCAGATTGTGTGAAAAACCTATTTTGCTAAAGTATTTAAAATAAAAAATCCAAAACAACCGAGAATTTGGCCAACAGTGGCGATCGAATCTGTCACGTGCATTTTGTTCGTCTTGACCCAAGGATTCCCATGATATAAGACACTTAAGTCTGCGACAAACGCTTTAGGAGTTATGATCGATTTTGTACTTTTGATTGCTGTAGCGCCCCCATCAGGCTGATCGGGGCAAGCCTTGGTGATACAGGGTGGGTACTACCATCCCTACTCCTTACGGTTTTGTCAGCCCGATCACTTTTAGGTCTGAATGGTGATCTTTCAAAATCTTAACAATTACAATAGGGTTTCAGTGCTACTAATTAATTGTTAGAAAGTTCCTTTTCTATATTTTAGTTATAAACAAGCCAGATAAATGCCTAGCTAATTTATTCTAAGCACCGTAATTACAATGCTAATGCTAATCTTGTGTAGTTTTTTATTAGAATTCGATTAAGATTGAAATAGATTTTTTTATCAATTAGTCGAACAATTTGTAATATATGTATATTTTACCAGAATTCTGTACAACTATTTTTTTTTTTACAGCTATAACAGCAGAATGAATCTAGCTAACATGCTAATAAGTGCCTCAAACAAATGTTTGATGCCACTGACTTGGCAAACTTAAACCCAGTGATTAGTTCTCCCTCAAAAGTACTCATTTTATCCACCTGCACCTTGTAAACATGATTTGGTTTCCAGACAAGATTGCCAGATTGTGAAAGTACTCTCCAGTTTTGTGTCAGACAGTTCGTTAACGGGCTGTGGGTGGTTGGTGGATGTGCCGTCGGAGGCTGAGACTGGCACGTAAACTTGACATGGCAACCCACTGCTGTAAGCTGTCAGTCAGACACGGCTAATAAACCCAAGCAGAAATGTTTCATGATGAATATCACAACAGAGGAGCCATAGATCATTTCCGCAGGCATCCAATACCTGTGGATTGGATCAGAGCAGGCAGGATCACATCTGGAAACAATTAGGTCTTACTTCAAACTCACAAACTCATGCATTAATCTACATTAATTTAATTTACGACATTCAACGTTGGCTTGTACCACGCACATTTTAGGAAGAGCTTATTGTAGATTATCAAATAGATGTTATTTCAGTATCTTAGTTAGAGTGGAATTCTGCTGTAATGGCCTTAAGCTAAGCACTTAACCAAAGGGTGCTCAGAGGATGCTGGGTCAGAGCACCCTCTTTCCTGATCTGTCTAGAGTAGGATTGTGTCAAGAGATACTGCTTGCAGTGCCTATTTCATGCTTTAGAACAGTTTAGCAAAACAATTATTTCAGCACAGATGGGTTGAGATCATTGGACACCAATCAAGAGGATTTACTGAAATTTGCCAATGGAATATGTCATAATTATAAGGAATGTTGACAGGAAGATTTATTTTTCTAAAAAAAAAAAGAAAAAAGTGATTGATAGTTAAGGATCTTCCTGGTTCCCAGCTGCAAAAATTAAACACATGAATTAATTAATCAATCAATCAATCAATCAATTAAAAACAATTATATACATAAAAGTATAAGTGTTATTAACTAAAATTTTAAGTATTAAAATGGTTTTCATGAATTTTGAAGAAATTTTGAAGCTGAAATACTTAAAAAAATGAGAAATGTTGCTTTAGAAACCAACTGAAATAAGTAAGTTGAAGTACTATAATTAACTAAAACCAAAACTAAAATAAATGAAAGATAAAAAATTAAATCAAATAAAAACGACAAAAGCAAATAAAAAATCCAAAGCAAACTAAAAGTTTAAAAGCTGAAAATTTTAAAATAAAAGCTAAATCAAAATATTAATAAATACTATAATAATATGTAAATAATACTAAAATAACACTGAAGTACTGTTTTTTGAATTTATACTTAAAAGTCTTAAAGCACATACTTAGAGCATGTATCAAAAGTAATTATACTGAGATATACCATCATTTTGACTTTAATTCACAATTAAAAAATAATTATAATAAAACAAATTAATTAATAATAATAACAGTAATAATTTAAGGCAAATTTATTTTTCAAGGGTTAAGTCAAATACTAGACACATTCCAGTTTGATCAGCCTAACAAATGAACTGTTTAGTGTAATTCATCACAAATCAGGCATCACTACTGTCTCAATTTCTTCTATTCGAGACAATGTGGAATGTTGTTTTCTTCTCAAATATAGTGCAGAAAAAGATGATGTGCACTGAAATGTTGATTCTTGTTTAAGAATCAGTTAGTCTTTTTTTTTTCTTATCACAACAGCTTCTGAGGGGCTGAAAATTTAGTGTTGTGACATTTCGACAGGATTGGAGTAAAGAATACTTTTTTGTTTTTCTTTAAATCTGAGAAATGACAGACACATTTGTGTAGACCCAAGATTTTCTTGGGACTGGGACTGTTCTAGCACTATTTTGGCAGTAATCTGTTCTGTGAGATTTCAAAGAAACTGCTAACCCTTTAGATTAAGAAACCACACAAAATGAGATTTAAAAAAACACGACTTTCGTGGTTTGGTGAGTGAAGACAGACACCTCCGAGAGGCTATTAGTTTAAATAGAAACATTTAAAAGAAAGGTGGAGGAAAATCATTTTGTAAACTATAGATCAACTGTTTTATTGAAAAATCCAACTCAAAAGAGCGATTTGTTCATGAATCAAACATGTACTTACACGATCGCCTAAGGATAGGTAGATACAGTAGTCAAGATTTCAACTTAAATATCGGCATTACGCTTACATGAGTAAAAATACTACACTTTTTACATTTGATGTTATTTTATCATTGTACTGTATCTGCCTATTAATTTCTTTTATATTACTGAAAAGTCTCAAACATATTGATATTGAAGTAATATTCAAATATATTTCCATTTTGTATTATTTCAAATTGTTTGTAATGTTCCTCATTTGTAAGTCAGCTTATATCCATGTGGGATTTACACACATTTCATATACATGGGTTTGGTAGACAGACTGTTTCTTTAAAGGGGTCATATGATGCGATTTAAATTTTTCCTGTATCGGCCAATCACAACGCACTGGATAGCTGGCCAATCAGAGCACACCTCGCTTTTCAGACCGATGAGCTTTGTAAAAATCGACGCGTTTCAGAAAGGCGGGGCATAGAGGAGAAACAATAATGTACAGTATGTGGAAAATAATGTGTTTTTTGAACCTTAAACCGCATAAACACATTTCATTACACCAAATACACAAAATAATGTTCTTTTTAGCAGCATCATATGACTCCTTTAAGAGTCTTATTATTATTAAAAAAAAAAAAAACAACTTGACCTGAACATTGATATCTACCCTTGCACTTAAAGTAAAAGGCCATTAATGTCATTAATGTCCCTTTTATGGGAGCCTGATGAGCTTCCACCCATCCGTGGTGATAAAATAAGGCTTGGCTCTCAGAGGTGTGCTTTCGCAGGGGGCTCTTAAAAGCAATGACATTAAGAAAATGCAGTTGTTAATGGAGATGACCTTTCATATTTCAGCTGGTTCAGACGCATGCGAGAAAACACGACGCGCACTGATGACACGGCATTCACAAGTTAGCTGTAAGGCACGTAGTGATGAGGTCATTATCTGAAGTCTGGTTATTTGACCCCTGCATTAAGACTAAACCCTCAGAATAGCATGTGTCTATCTGTGCATATCTTGTATCTAACTTGCTATTTCTCACCTCTTATTCATAATTTATCTTATGCAGTGCTAGGAAAGCTACACTGAATCAACAAGTTACTCATGATTTAAAGGTCCCCTGAAGTGCCTTGAAACACGCAGCGTTATTCTATGTGATGAGGTAATTTCAACTGAAACAGGAAGACAGGGCAGGACATATCGAGCAGCCCCGCCCCCTTTTTAAATTAGCCAATAGCGTTTTGTTTATATCTGCACTGGTCAGAGCTGTTGAGCTCGGTAAAGCCGCATTTGACAGCCACAGTCTGATAGATTACCCCCTAGATTCAATATGAAACTCTTAGTAAAACAAAATAGTGATCATAATCATGCTGAGGCTGTGTAGTTTTAAAAGTGTTTAATATATGCCGACTAGCGCATATGATCCGCTCTGAGCAATCGCGTCTCTGGACCGGAGCCAAAGTCCGGATCAGACTGTGTGCGCTGCCGCGGTTCGCGTGAAACAACGTGAAACCAGACCTAATTTGCCTGAATCGTTCCCTATCACCTACATTCTACACTACGTGCCATTCACTGTACAGGAAATACTACACTGTGAACAAGTGACCGAACTCGCTTCAGCGTTTCTACACTACGTGCCATTCACTGTACAGGAAATACTACACTGTGAACAAGTGACCGAACTCAGCCGCAGCTTCAGCGTCTATTTATAGTGCAGGGGGCGGGTGCTTCGGCTTCTAGAGAGCGTTTGATTGGTCAGAAGATTTGATGAGAAGCTGAAGTACGATGTGACGTCGAAAAAATTGTTGAGCCATTTTGGCGAAAGTGACGAACTGCAAGCTTTGAATGCTTATATCTTCTAAATGCGAATTTTGTCACTGTTTTGGGGCACACTGCCTTATAGATAACCTTAAGACTAACATATTGATACTAACACCCAAAAAACTTTAATTTTGATTTCATGGGGACTTTAAAGTAGTCAAACAGAAAACAGTAATTTTAAATTGGAATAATATTTCACAATTTACCTTTTTTAATCAAATAAATGTAGTCTTGGTGCACACATTATATATACTGTATATTATATTATATTATATTATATTATAAATCAATTAAAGTGACAGCATTAAACTTGAACAGATAAATTCAAACATAAATAAAACAAATATACACACACATAAATCAGATACAGTAGATGCAAATGCTACGTACAACAACAAATCTGTGAATAATTTCATTAACTGATTACTTTTATTTTGTTACTAACCAATACTGATCTTATATTTGTATTAAGTCTTTACAGACTCTTTTTAAGACTTCTCTCTCAATACATTGTTTTAAAACGTGTGGTCCATGAAAGTGTTTCAGTTTATAACCATGCTTTATATTCTTTATTTCCTGAGCTAAATAAAAAAAGATTCACTCAAGAATGGGGGGTGGGAATCCTTTCTGCAAACTGACAACTGCAGGCATCACTTTGTAGTAGAAAAATTGCAGGGTCTGCACTTAAATATCTCGCTACTTGTCACATTTTCTTCCCTGTTATCATGACTGTGTCAACAAGGGATCACAAAATCAACAGCCTTATAAATGAAGGCCTATGATTTCACAAAATTAAACAATTGCATGTACTCAAATGCATAAGTCAGGTATGGAATCTCTCAGATTGGTTTATAGGTGATAGTTGCCTGTATTCAGTACAAAATCACTTGAGAGAATTGCTGTTTCCAGAGCCTACAAATTAGGGCCCGAGTCTGTATTGATTCTTTTGCTCATTTTCAAACAGTAACAATTTGCTTAATAGTGATATTGACACTTTAATTCACCCTCATTCGCTCACATCACTCACATTTTTTTTGCTCTCAGCCATAGCTCACATATGCTACATGAATGGTTAGAGTAGGCCCCTGAAGCATACTGATATTTAACGTTTATAATTAAACATTTTATGGTACCTTAAATATTGCTATATCACAGAATGTGAATGAGCAGAACAGGCCGTAGCCTCTGGCAACTGAATGGCATGTATTCAATGGGAAATGAGGTGTAACATTAAAAACTGAGCATCTGAGAGCAGCTGTCATGCTTTTTTTTTTTTAATAGTTCTAAAAAATACCTTTTTCTTTTTTTTTTCCCACACATACAACTAAAAGTTAAACTGAATGAAACTGAGAAATGTAATTAGCTAAAATAAAATAAAACATTTTTTTTTTCATATAACGTTTAATTCAAGTAACAATTTTATTATTATTATTATTATTATTATTATTATTGTAATGGTTTAAGTTTTAGTTAACTGTAATAACCCTGATATCAGCACATACTGTATTAGTATAGGCAAAAGAAAATGCCATATACAGGTTAAATGTTTAAGTATCTAATACAGGTGCATCTCAATAAATTAGAATGTCGTGGAAAAGTTCATTTATTTCAGTAATTCAACTCAAATTGTGAAACTCGTGTATTAAATAAATTCAATGCACACAGACTGAAGTAATTTAAGTCTTTGGTTCTTTTAATTGTGCTCCATGCCACGCCGAATTGAGGCAGTAATTAAAGCAAAAGGAGCCCCTACCAAGTATTGAGTACATGTACAGTAAATGAACATACTTTCCAGAAGGCCAACAATTCTCTAAAAATGTTTTTTTTATTGGTCTTATGAAGTATTCTAATTTGTTGAGATAGTGAATTGGTGGGTTTTTGTTAAATGTGAGCCAAAATCATCACAATTAAAAGAACCAAAGACTTAAACTACTTCAGTCTGTGTGCATTGAATTTATTTAATACACGAGTTTCACAATTTGAGTTGAATTACTGAAATAAATTTCACGACATTCTAAATTATTGAGATGCACCTGTATAGTTTGATCAGTGATTTAATGAAGGGATGATTTTGAATGGCCATCAATAAGGAAACATGCTTTGTCTTTGAATGCTGTGTGGATAGATATGAATTAGTTTATAGCATAATTTAGTTATGAATGATGGTTTTAGTAGCATATGGAATAGAAGGTTATGTTGTTATCTGAACTTCATATATTGATATGAATATTAATATGCAGAGATAAGACTGATTTCCTGCTGTAGTGAATGTGTGTCTCTATGCATTAGCATGCTATCACAGCTGGACAAGATGGAATTTGAAAATTAATGTGTGTTTCTCTTCTGCTCCGCTGACCTGACCGATATTGCAGTGTAAACCCATGAATAAAAAGTAGCCATATGCATTCCCTCCACAACCATCCCGTTTTTTTTTCTTTTTTTTTTCTGTTTCAATTGCATTGATGTTTTCTTTTCTTTTTTTCCAATTCGTCTGTGATGAGTTCGTTGATGGCCTCCGAATGGTAAACGGCACGATGCAGTGCCACCTGTCAGTCAAATTGGGTGTTATCGTCATGGAGATGCCACGGCTCACCCACTCATCCACAATCCATCAATTTATATTTGCGCTCCAATCGTGGACCTGATTACCGCACGGGGCACCCAGCTATCTGTGCGATCAAAAAAAAAAAAAAAAAGAAGTGTTTCAAACCCCATCCAAACTCAAATCCAATCAAATTCACTGTATGCTCACATAACAATGACAAATAAACAAACACCAGCAGGCAAAAAGTTTAAGATAGTAATGATTGCCATAAACATCCTTCTGCTCTTTATACTGTATATGTAAAAATGTTCAATATTGTGCACTTTTTATTTCCACAATCTAGAATTCAAAATGTGTATGTGATTGTAATTTTAGCTACTATATTGTAATTGTTCAGGCATGTTATTTCAGAAGGGGTGTAAATCATAGCTTTTTTTTTCCATGATAATGGATAGATATTTATTAATTCATTCATTCATTCATTCTGGCGTATGTACTACTCATAAAGGTTACTGTTACAAATGAAAATGCTTTTGATCAGTTGTTTTTTTTATCACAAGCAAATTGAAAATGTATTTAAAAGTTGACTTAATTTTATTTATTTACTGTTATGTCTTTACATTTAAATAGTTAACATTTTATTTTAAACTATTTTAAAAGTAAATCTGTTAATAATTTAAATTGTTTAATTAATAAATCATTATTTATTTCAGTTATTTACTATCTATCTATCTATCATCTATCTATCTATCTATCTATCTATCTATCTATCTATCTATCTATCTATCTATCTATCTATCTATCTACCTATCCATCCATCCATCCATCCATCCATCCTAGCTTCAAGTGTACCAGCATGCATATCAAAAAAAAAAATTCTTCAGAAATAGTACATACACACAAACAAACAAAACAAGGTACCAATGTATTTAGGATTAAGGTAAAATCAGTCTGCAGGACAGAGCTGTACAGACAGGCCAACAGCAGGTGAACTCCTAGATTTAGAAGTCACTCTGTACTTTGTACTATCACTATGATAAATAATTTACTGGTTGTTTAAGGCTGTATAACCCTGGTTTCTCCTTGCCTACTCTTACACTGAGCATTCTCTCTTTCTCTCTCTCTCTCTCTCTCTGTGTGTGGATAGTATTTGAAAACAAAACTTTCTTGACCCACAATATTTCAAGACTAGACTATTACATTTGGATAGACACTGAAACGACTACATGGCTAACAAATGGACAGCTTTCAAAGCATAAACCCTTTTACATGTACAACTCTGAGTCATAGCAATATTTGTGAATCCTTTGTCCTCTTTCTAAAGACGGGGTTGGAACTGAAATTCCTAGAACCCGATGATGGGACTTCTAACACAAATGAAGTCATTTGCATTATTATCACTGAAGCTCAATAAGGATGAAATATTGACATGAAACACAGCTAACATAACCATTTTAATGTCAAATTAGGTAAATGGCTTTAAGCTCATTAAGTGCAAACATATGAAAGTGACGTGACATATGGCCAAGTATGCTGACCCAAACTCGGAATTAGTGCTCTGCTTTTATCCCATCCAAAGTGCACACACACAGCAGTGAACACACACACACCGTGAACACACACCCGGAGCGGTGGGCAGCCATTTTTTGCTGCGGCACCCTCAGTCGTGGTATTGAAGGAGGAAGAGTGCGCTGTATATTCACTCCCCCCACCTACAATCCCTGCTGGTACGAGACTCGAACCCGCAACCTTTGGGTTACGAGTCCGACTCTCTAACTATTAGGCCATGACTTCCCCTTTATATTTAATTAATATACAAACCCGATTCCAAAAAAGTTGTGACACTGTACAAATTATGTGTTGATGCCATGAAATTTAAAATCAACTTATTTTTCCCTTAAAATGATACATTTTCTCAGTTTAAACATTTGATATGTCATCTATGTTGTATTCTGAATAAAGTATTGAAATTTGAAACTTCCACATGATTGCATTCTGCTTTTATTCACAATTTGTACAGTGTCCCAACTTTTTTGGAATCGGGTTTGTACTATAAATACAATAAAATTATATTTAGTCACTATTCTATGTATCTATAGAACATGGTTTGTAAAGACGGTACATATTTTAAGTTGTTTGTACATAAAACTATTTATGTTTTAGAAGTGGTCAATATATTTCTGTATCAGCCATATTCCATATGACCAAAAAGAATTGTTCATTTCCTGATTGGTACTGCAATTTGCATTGAATTTGAGCATTTACATTCTAATATTCATTTAAAATGAATGAAGATAAGCCATGTCAACTTGTGTAGGTGGGCAAAGCAGAACACTGTTACAAAAATAACTTTAACATTTACATATCTAAGTTCAAAGCACAGTCAAAAGTAGATCTTTACCATTTTAGTCAGAAAAAATAGGCTTGTTCAGGGTTTTCTTAATTAAAAAAAAAAGGTCAGCTTATGTGGTCCACATGTTCAAATCCTTTGTCCAAGCAAAACAGGAAAAAGGCTTGAAACTTTTAGAGGTAAGAAGCTCCAGCAGAATCGTTCAATTGACTTATATAATACTTGAGTAGTGACACTAAACATATTGTATACTGTGACAATGAACACTTTGTTATACACACACTGCTGACTTCCCTTAAGAGCTGTCATCAGTATAATAGATAGTTTTAGCGCTCACAAACTGTGTAATGATCATTACCCACAATCCTTTACAAAGGCCTTTCCCTCCCCACAGTGTGTCAGTCTGCAGTAAGATGCATGTGGAATGTTCTAGATCTTCATTAGATCAAGCATATGTGTCCTCACAAAAGATATGATTGCGTATTCTACGCTAAAACGATTTGCATTGTTTGTTTCTCTTCAGATAAATCTCTTTGGCATGACAAACAAATGGTCAGGGAGATGTTTCAATCTGCTTGATGGGTGTGCTCACAAGTGCACCGACACGTTCAATAAGAAAAGATAATTAAAATTGCAGCTGGAAGCCTGTCATAGTCAAACTGAAGACATATGGAATGTGTGTATTTTTTTTCTATGTGATAATATATGAGTATAATTAATGCTACATTTTAATATAACAGAATATATATGTCACATTGCTGATGTGGGTCCGTGTAAAGTCGTATGTTGTGTGAGAATTACTGTTAAAGGAGCCATATCTGGCATTTTTGTTCTACTGAAGTCTACTCATATTTTAGTTTTTCATTAAAACTTTCCATCATCTTTAACTCTCAGAATTAAACATACTCAAATGAATGAATGAATGGTGAATGAATGAACGAATAAATACTGCAAAAAGTAATATTTAAATGAATTGTTTAAAGTAAACCATGCTTTTATAAAATTACATTAAATAATGCCACACGAAAAGTTGTGTTGCCATTTACCAAACTGCACTGTTTAAAACATAGTAATTTTGTTCTCTAAGTTGTATATATATATATATTCATAACTAAGTTAATTGAAATTAAATAGTTTACATTTATTCAGAATTAGCAATATATGCACAATCTGAAGATTATTAAATGCATTTTGATTTAAATTTGATATATGACTAAACTGTTTAAATATTAAGAACAATGAAATATTGTTTAAGTGCAGGCTGTTATTGTACTTTTCAGATGTATTTCTGTAAATAACCTTTCTTATGATTTAATTCTGTAATAAATGTTCTTTATTTCAACTCAAAATGAATTATACTGTCAACTGTGAAATTCCATGGGACAAAATGTGTAATTTTGTTGACAATTTGACTTATTTGAGCAATAATAAGATACTAATATGACAATTATTATTATATTTAATAATACCTGATCATCAGTGCTAACAAGTCATAGAACATGGTTTTTAGTTATGTGAGTCTGGAGCTTTTCACTCACACTCAGCCTCATATCATTAATCCTGTGCATTGGCTTTTGGTATTGGGGTGTATGTCTATCCAATAATACATGTTGTTCCTAGAGATAGGAACGTCTAAAATTAATTACAGTCTAGACAGCCCTCCCGTCAGATAGACTGAGAGAGAGAGAAAAAAGAGAGAACGAGAGAGAGAAAGAGGAAACAAATGAAGTTGTTCAATTAGATGAGTGATATCACACACCGCTGCCCTCCAGCATCAGATGCCCAAAAGTTCAGACTTCAGAAGTTCATTCAAATATGAAAATTTAAAAGTGATGCACAATGGCAATGAAAATATTCAATGAAAGTGAATGGTGACCAGGGGCTGTCAATTTGCCAAAAATGACAAAAAATGTCAAACATGTCCATATGACTCATAGTTAGGGGTGTCACAATATATAATTATTGATGAAAACTGTGATATTTCAAATATGAAACATTGATATTGTGTTGATACTACTACACATGCTATAACACTAAATAATAATGCAGCACCACTGACTGGATTATCTGGTTGACTCCGCCTCCCTACACTCGTATTTTGAGTGTGATTCATTGGCCAACAAAAAAATAAAGATGAGTTTAATATAATTGTTTTCCCTCAAAATTTCTATAGATATTGCAATAATAGTAATTCTTCTTACAATCCGATATCGTAAAAGCCCTACTCACTGTCTCCTTAAAGCCAAAAATGTAGGTAATTATTCTTCTCCTCCATCCCAGCTCTCAAAGCTCATTCAAGTTTGTGAATATTTCAAGCTTTTTATAGACATATTTCTCATGTCTGTAAAATGTCTTATACGTTTCTGTTCACTTTTGTGACATGCTTCACAGAGACAGCAGAAAGTGCATCCTCTTTGTTTTCTTTATTTTACAAAAGAACAATGTTTTGTTATTACTATGAGGAAATACAAATAAAAGTAGACCCTTTAGTTTCTAATGATATCTTACTCTCATCTGTATGACCTTAAAGTTCTGTTGTTATCAGGAAAAAATACATGTGATAGTGTCAATGCCTCCGTCAACTCTAGAGGTTAAATATGGCATGTCGTAAGATGCATCTCGGCAGCTTTAACATAAATATTGTCAAGCAAGTCTCATAACTGATTAAAATCACAAAAAGCTATCAAATCGATTTAAGAGTACAAAATATTTATATACACTCTTAAAGGGATAGTTCACCCAAAAATGAAATTTTGATGTTTATCTGATTACCCCCATGGCATCCAAGATGTAGGTGACTTTGTTTCTTCAGTAGAACACAAACAGAGATTTTTAACTCAAACCGTTGCAGTCTGTCACTCCTATAATGTTAGTGGATGGGAATCACGGCTTTGATAGTCAAAAAAACATACACAAACAAAACCAAATTAAACCCTGCGCTCGTGACGATACACTGATGTGTAAAGACACGAAACAATTGATCTGTACAAGAAACTGAACAGTATTTATATTGTTTTTACCTCTGATTCACCGCAATGTCCAAACTGTCCTGAGCGCGTTCGCGTCTTCTTCTTCTTCTTCTTCTTCTTGTAGTGTTTATTGGCGGTGGCCAACATTCACATATTCTTCTTCAGCCGGCGCGTGACGCGTCTTCTTATTCATCTTCTTGCTTTACGGCGGATCGCTGACTTATAATTGCATTACTGCCACCTATCTCTCAACTTTGTTTCTTCAGTAGAACACAAACGAAGATTTTTAACTCAAACCGTTGCAGTCTGTCAGTCATATAATGGAAGTGAATGGGAATCACGGCACCATTGACACTCTAGCTACAATCTCAATTGGGAGTGTCAATGGTCCATTTGAGAGATAGGTGGCGGTAATGCACTTATAAATCTGCAATCTGCCGTAAAGCAAGAAGAAGAAGACGCGAACGCACCGGCTGAAGAAGACGCGAACACGCTCAGGACAGTTCGGACATTGCGGTGAATCAGAGGTAAAAAACGATACAAATACTGTTTAGTTTCTTGCACAGACAGATCATTTCGTGTCTTTACACATCAATGTATCGTCACGAGCCATTTCGTGTCTTTACACTTAAATGTTTCGTCACGAGCCACAGGGTTTAATTTGGTTTTGTTTGTGTATGTTGTTTGGACTCTCAAAGCCGCGATTCCTATTCACTTCCATTATATGACTGACAGACTGCAACGGTTTGAGTTAAAAATCTTCATTTGTGTTCTACTGAAGAAACAAAGTCACCTACATCTTGGATGCCCTGGGGGTAAGCAGATAAACATCAAATTTTCATTTTTGGGTGAACTATCCCTTTAAAAATAAAGGTTAAAAAATAAAGGTTTTCATAGCAATAAAATAACCATTTTGGGTTCCTCAAAGAACTGTGAACCATTTTGTTTTCTTAGTCTGAGAAACATTTTAATAATCTGAAGAACCATTTTCCACTATAAAGAACTTTTGTGCAATGGAAAGGCTCAATGGGTGTTAAAAGGTTTCTCGTGGAACCATCGATGCCATTAAAGAACCTTTAGGTTTTTGTCCATTTTGGAGCTTGATAGCATTTCGTCACTATTCACTTTCAGTATACGTAAAAGAGCAGCATGAACATTCTGCTGAAGTTCTCCTTTCACATTCCACCAAAGCAAGAAAATTATACATGTTTGGAGTTACATGTGGGTGAATAGATGAAGAGAGTTTTCATTTTTGGGTCCAAAAAATTCATCTGCGTCACTGCTGCGTGATTGCCAGCAGAACAGTGACAGTGACGGAGGAGGTGTGTGGTGCCCTGTGTGCGTGTGATCAGCCCCGTCTCTCCTCTTTAATAGGGGCAGGACGGGGCTATGCAACAGCTGCTGTCAAAACCAAATTATCCAGCCAGAAAGATGACCGACCCTGCCCTCTCAATCAACCCCCACACCGGCTCTCTGCTCTGGGTCGCGTTCGGCCCGGCGCCTCCCTCTCCTCTCTGGAGTGTTGGGGGTTCCTACCTCACCTCTCCTCCCCTCCGTCTGTCACTTCATTTTCGAGAGTAATTCACACGGCTAAATTGTTCCACGTCGGAGACTGACCCAGCTCTGTTCTAATCTACCGGGTTGACCCGTGCTAACTCTGAGAGAGCGGCTAAACAAAGATGCCAACTCATGTATGCACGGGCGCACATATGCAGTCTGGGCACAGCGAGTGTGTGCAAATGCAAATGGGTCTGTTGTGCTAACTAGACAATTTAGAGTATGCATTAATATTATGCACACTCCTTCAACACTATCCCTCAAGCAATTGCTTATTTGATGTACATTCAATCACTCAATTATTAATTGATCTGTACTGAGTTTATTTTATGCTGGTCTCATGTGTCAATGGATTTTACAAGGAATTATAAAGTGGAAGGACACTGAATGTTGAAAAGGAGAGTGTGATAGAATTAAACAAGAGAGACAGAAATACGAGTCTGTTTCTGGCAAAGAACAGCCTGCTTAGACAGGGAAAAAACCATCTGACTGACATGTAAAGTGACTAACTTTGGTTTGCCTTGTTTTAGTGTCAGGTTTATCTTAAATAGATTCTACTACAAAAATAAACCACCACAGACATAAATTAATTCAAATAATCCTACGGCTGTCAGAATGGTTGGGGAATGGAATAAACTGGAAAAAATTAAAATAGTGGAAATTGTGAATAAGCTTCAGGCTTCATTTTATGTCTGTCCAGAAGTAGTAAGTAATGATTATTCCAAAGACATAACTCAGAAAACAAAACAGAATATACAGGTATATTTGTCTAGTTGAATTGCTACTGTGTTAGTAATATATAGACAAGATAGTCACAAACATTCTTTGAATTGCTCTGGTAAGGTTGTTTAACTAAAGACATATTGCTGGTTAAAACAGTTAAGAAGCCTTGTTGGTAATCCAACACCATTTGCCTAGTGGCCAATATCCAAAACATATTCTTGTAATCGGCTATGTTAGTCTTGGGTCACATCTGTAGCGAATTATGAATTATGTGCCATGGTTTCATACTTAGGGTATGTTCAATTATACTAATAATTACGATAAAAGCAACAATTAAAGGTCTCAAAAAAGCAAAAGAGTTAGAAAGGCAGTCAGATAATCAAATGTGCCAGCATGGAACTCTACTGAGATGATACTGAGGCTCATAAGGTAATGAATCCCAAAAGTAATGAAACATCTGAATACGGATCTAGACCAGGATATGTGAGTGGAGTGGAGTAATAGCAATTTCCCTTCCTCTCTTAATGCATTTTGTAATAAGTCCACTTGAACTTCACTCCAGGTTTTACATTTCCCATTTCCCGCTCACTCCCCATTTACTGGCGTGAAAAAATAGACTTTAACATTAACATAAAGGTTTGTAGTGAGGAGAAAGGTTCTTTAAACTATGAAAAAGATTTTCCATACTCAATTTCATATAAGGTTCTTTAAAGCACTAAGAACAAAATGTTTCTTTGGAGAACCAAATATCACTCTTTTATGGCATTGCTGCAAAAACACTTTCACTTCCTCCTGCCACCTTCAGGTTTAGTAGTCTATCTGTGAAAGGCACACTTTGTTTTCATCTTTTTAATTTAATACATTTTTGGTCTTCTATACATATTTTTTACCATAAGAGTGGGTGCGGCCATTAAAAATAATAATAAAATGAATACATAAATAAATAAATAAATAAAATCATTCTTCTTGATAATGCAAAGTGGTGTTATCATATTATTTAATGATGTTATCATATTATTTTAATTGACTAACTTAATCGTAAAGAATGGTTTGAAGCACAAAAGTTTACTGTGTTTTTAATATTTTGGTTATTTACCTATAGCGGCTAATGAATCTAAATTCTCACACATTCACAGGAGATAGCTTACTTCCACATTGAAAAACAAAGTGGATTAACAGTGTGTTTTAAACATGGTGAATTCTTGTTGTCGTACGTGCAACTCCACTCATTTCTCCGCTTCCACTCCGCATCGCTCACATACTCTGATCTAGGCAGAGGCTGGGAAGGTATTTTTATTGGCCAGTAAAACTGTCAATTTTAACAAATTATCTAATATAATGCTTTGACAGGGCAGTTAAGAGAACGTCTATGCCCCCCCTGCCCACCTACTTCATTACTGAGGTTATCACTTGACAAGTTGTTAATCAGATAATCACTTTAAACTTTTCAAAATTCTAGAGTTTTTCTCTGGATCATTCCAACAGACACACATACACAGAGATAAAAGTGAGTGGCATGTGAGTGGACCCAGGTTAATTATGGCTCATGATAGAAATCTTTAATGGTTGTCTATTAAAAGGCAATTAGAGGATGCGAGTGTGTCTGATAACTTATCTCGGCACATTCGTCTGCCCCATTCTCGCTCTCTCACACACACTCACATAAATTATCACACTATGAAAAGAGGTGAAAAGCAGTGGAAAGAAACTGAATGGTTTTGACAATTTTCAATGCAAATATCTAAAAGTACTGTTACAGAATTTTTCTTTCTTTCTTTCTTTCTTTCTCTTGCTTTTCTCTTTCTCCCATATTAATTTTTCATCTGCTTGCTGGGGCCTCATGTTTTATTGAGGCACTTGGTGTCATCCAACAGGATGTTCAAGATTATGAACCATCTTTTATATATGATGGACAATCAATGATGGCCTACCTTACATTACACAAACTACAGAATAACAGATACAGTCCCGGTGGTTAGTATCTCAGTCAGAACAGTCAGGAAAGGCAGACAATATTTTCAATTAAAATTTTAAGACCTCTTTCAGCAGGGGACCACAGAAAGGTCAAATGTCAAGGCTTTAGGGTGGATCAACCCAAAAATGTCTTGGGGGTTAAAAACAGATCAAAAGTTTTGACCATATACAGTATATTAGCTTTGAATTGTATATTGGCTGTTGACACAAATAACATAAACACATTTTAGGGTGTTTTGCGGGTCCCAGAATCTGCTGCCAAGGGGCTACATAAACTTTTGTCCAATAAAAATCTAGAATAAGAATGCCTCCTCTCCCTAGTGCCACCTGCTACTGACTAGCAATATCATGTAGCGGTTTTGCCACATTTAAAGTCTATTGGCCATTTCTATTTCAGTATATGCCAACACAGGAAGAACTAGATCAAACCGGTTATTAATACAGCATTTGAGAGCTGCAGGTCTTTAAGGCATAGGCATCTTAAACATGTTGCACGATCTTTGTTTTAGGATTAAGAATCAACTTCTAAATCATTGACCTTTTAACAATTAAGCGACTTACAAATGAGGATCAACCTAAGAAATTCATCAGACAGGATATATAGCCATACCGCAATGTAGAAGTTTGAGAGTTTCTTCATTATTATGTCATATCCAGTAAAAGATTCTCTCACTGCATAACTGACTTGGACCACTAACATACCATGGACAACATGGTGGACAGGATATGAGATTTGAAGGCTGTGAAATCTGCAAATGATCTGTCCCTAGGAAACTACCAAGGTCCTGGTGCCACTACTGTTTATTAGGTGGCACTTAAGTGGCCTGGATGTTGGCATAGATTGTTAGGTGGCTGGCTGCAAGTCCACCAAATGTCACAAATCCATCCTGATAGATGGGGTGTGATGCATTACCCCTTTTTGGAAGTGTAATGCTGAGATATGTTGTGGAAACTGCAGAACTTTGGATGTTGATGTTGATCCAGGAACATGTTATACTTGGTGAAATCACGGTCACCGGATCCTGACCAGGCCAATGTGTCTTCTTTCAGACCACTGGGGTACAAAATTGTACACACCTATTCTACTGGCATATATGGTCTTATGGATGTCAAATCAGAATGTCCTCTGGGATGAGACAGATTCCTGCTCCCATACTGCACATCCTGTTTGGGATTCAAGAAATGCCTGAGGATCTCCACAGGATTCACATTGTTCATAGGTCATAGGAAAGGTCTTCAGTGCTAAAGAGGCAATATCCTCCTCCCTATTGATCAATGACTGAGCATGTTTGCGACATCATGGGGTAAATCAAGTAGGTCGTGCCTTTACTGAAAATCAAAAATGGCCTTCAATGGTGACAGGGTTTTGGTGCTTATTCTTATTACTGTTTCAGTACTCTCTCTCTCTCTCTCTCTTTTGGCTCTTAGACTCTTGCTGAGGTCCCAAGGCTGCCAAACAAGCTAAGGAAGAAATGGACTGAGCCATCTACAACCTATTCAGTCCATTAGCCAGCCAATGATGGCCTAGGTAAACATTTAGGTAGTGGAGCAGCTCTCATCCTCACTTAAAAAAAAAAAAAAGCTGAAATAGCTAAATGATCAATTGCATGATGTATTCTTGCAGATCTCTTGGCGAATCTCTAGATCTAGCATATGACATCATCAAAACTCCAAGAGCAAGTATCAAAGAGAAGCCCTGACATGAAATAGCTGGGCATCAGAAGCCAAAAACCACTCTCTTCTTGATTTTGAAAGGTACTGGAAGAGCTCCACATGCCTGGAATTACTTGCCATCTCAAAAGAGGTGCCACCTCACATCATCAGAACCACTATCTGGGGGCCTTGGCTAATGCAGCCTGACAACAAGAAACTTGTATGAGCTTCTCTGGTTGGCAGGTTATTAGCAGTGATTGTGCCCAGTTCCACTCTGTATCATGTTCTCTTTCACGTGTAGTATGATGATATGAAGGGATAGCTGGAAAAATAGTCTCCATACCCTAGGTGGTCCAAGGTTTCTGCACCTTGAAGACAGCCCACACTGGGATTGAAGTTTGGCTGATTAGCTTAGGCAGTTAACCTCTGCTGGTAGATGCTGTAACCACACCATCAAGAGAGCCAATGAGGCATCTTCCCAGGCAACCCACTGGTCTTTTGGTCTGGATTGTCAAAAATATAGTGTACCTTCTGATAATTTCCAGTGACTACAAAACCACCCTCTTCCCTGTATTGGAGAAGTACTACTGTATCTCCAAGCCCCTGAACACCAAAGATGCACCTCCTCATAAAGTTTCCATTTTCGTTCTGCATTAACATTTATCGTAATATAAACAAAACCCAGCAAAAACTTTTTAAATTGAAAATCATATCAGCAAACAAACAAACAAAACAGAATAAAGCTAAAGAGATAAAACACTCATCTTGGCACTATATACTGTATATGTATATATATATATATATATATATACAGTGGGTACGGAAAGTATACAGACTCCCTTAAATTTTTCACTCTTTGTTATATTGCAGCCATTTGCTAAAATCATTTAAGTACATTTTTTTTCCTGGAATTTGTGCTCTGCATTTAACCCATCCAAGTGCACACAGACAGCCATATTGCTGCGGCGCCCGGGGAGCAGTTGGGGGTTTGCTGCCTTGCTCAAGGGTCTCGCCTCAGTCATGGTATTGGAAGAGAGCGCTGTACATTCACTCCCCCCACCTACAATCTAAATATGTGTGTGTTAAAAGGTTGTTGTTTTTTTAGAATCACATACATCAAAGTAAAAAAAAACCAGATTACTTAAAGATTGTAACTTCTGTTTTATGTTGGCTTTAAAGAAAAAAATTAGGCTAAATACAAGTCATGCTGCAAGCTGCCACATAAAAAAAAAATTACAAATTGAGAGATAAAAATAAATAAATAAAAATAAATAAATAAATAACTGTCCCTTACATTGGAAGTCTATGGGGCAATACAAAGTCTGAAGACCATAAATCTAAAAGCAACACAAAATTACAGTCCTTTGCATTATTTTGGACAGTTGTTTTTTCTGCTTTCCTACTGATCTCTTTTTGTTTTCAGTCTGTGAACGTTAATAGCATTTAAGGTTGATTTGTTGCAACATTTATTTTTAGCTACTTCATAGAAATATTGGCCAAGAGAGCGTCAAGACTATTTTCTGCATTTGTGGATTTTGATTGTCTTATAAGCACCTTGTGTGACACTCAACTACACAGAATAACCAGAGAATATATTCAATCTCTCTCTCTCTCTCTCTCACTCACTCACTCACACACACACGTGATCCTTCCTCACCTCCAGCATTCATTGATTTTGATATTAAGATAACTATAATCAGGCATAAACATCGGACATGTTTTCACAGTGTCATACTGAAGAAGGAGAATTACAGGTTGTCAGCGGATTTGGGCCATGGTAATGCTTATATCAGTGCCCTTTGTGTGTGATTGTGTGAGGAAAACCACATGTCTTGGTTATTGAATAGATACCTAGATTGTGTTATTGGTGACAATTGGGTCACCACATATTCTTGTTTAGTTGACATCTTTACTAAAACCTTATAACAACCATCTATCCATCCATCTATCTATCTATCTATCTATCTATCTATCCATCCATCCATCCATCCATCTAAATGTGTGTGTGTGTGTGTTATATGATTTATTTTTTTTGAATCACATACATCAAAGTAAAAAAAAAAAAAAAGATTACTTAAAAAAAGATCACAACTTTTGTTCTATGTCGGCTTTAAAGAAAAATTGTAGGCTAAATACAACTCGTGCTGCCAGCTGCCACATAAAATAAATGTAACAAATCCCTTACATTGGGAGTCTATGGGGCAATACAAAGTCTGAAGACCATAAATATGTCATTTGACTTGTAAAGTTGTCTCAACCACCTTTCAAGCAATGACATAATTTAGAACTGATGTAATTCAGTTCTAAATAATTTCAGAATTTTCAGTAAGTAAACAGTCCATTTCTAGTATGCTTGTGGGAATGTTAGGTTTATCAGCTTTAGAGAGTTAGAGTTGAAAGTTTAGAAATAACTTCACAGAGACAGGTTAAGATAATGCTGTTCAGTTGCTTTGACACAATCTGTATTTTTAAAAGCGCTATATAAATAAAGGTAAACATGCCACTTCTATTGTTTTTATATGAGGCTAATTATACTGAATACAGCTTAACATTAAACCCTATTTAACAAAACATTTAGCATTTTTAAGATTAAAGAATATTTAGAGAGAGAGAGAGAGAGAGAGAGATGTTACACTGTTCTGAACAGTTTGTTTCAATAAACTAGTTAAATTTCCAATGGCATGTTTATTATAGTTTTGTATATTGGGACTTTGTTTCAGTTAAGTTTGTTGGAGTGATTCTTCAGCTCATAAAAAGTAATTCAGAACATATATATATATATACATTCCATCACTCTGGTTTTGCACGTTTTAATAAAATGTTATTTGCTAAAACCAACTCTCTTTTGTATGTGTTGATAAAAATCTTAAACATTTCGTAAAATGTATTCATTTAATATTTACTATTTAGCGATTCAAAAAGTCATAAGGATTTCTGTGATTATGTATAATGTAAGAGAGTTGTCTAGGGTATCGGATAGGCTAGCTCTATAGTAAGCCAGCATGCTAAACAGTTAGCATGCAAAATGTATCCTAACTACAAAAGAAAAAAAAAAAGAAATGTTTTCATATACTGGTTCATTCTATGTAACAAATTCAAAGTGATTAATGGTCATAACCTTACATTATTCAGACTACATGAAGCGCTTTTGTAAGAAATGAAAAGGTTGTTTTTAGCTGATAGAATCACTTTGGGGTCCTAGTTGGATCAAAATTTTCACGACAGAGATTCATTGAAAAGATCCATTAAAAGCACAAGGACATTTTGTCACCAAAATATAGCTAAGAAAACTCACATATACTAACTCTAGCTGTGACGTGTGGTCTTTACTAGCTGTTTTAGACCCAATTGTGACTTCCTGCCCTTTACAAAACCGTTTGCTCAACAGAAAGACCAGGAGAGGTTATTAAAAGGTAACACCAGGGTTACTGGTGGCACCGTCTCTCATCATGACCCAGCACGCTAACCTCTGACAACCACGTGATCCAAACAGAGTCCCATAAAACCCTCAGAACAAGCTAGGTCAAGACCACAAGCTGAAGAACAAGAGCAGGAGACAGAAACAGAAAAAAAGAAAGTGGAGACCTTAATGCTGAAATGCTAGACAGTGGGCGGAAGTTAAAAGCATGTGCATGAAAGGTGTCGATATGGAATTCACTATAACACAGTAGCCGCAGGCCCCATTAAAATCAGGTTTGAGTCACACACAACAGGACAGAGTGGCTTTTATAAAAGAAATTCAACTGTGAGCTTTAGATGTGTGGCACAATGAATGAACCAGACTCACTTTTAGTTTTGCTAGATGTGATGAAGTTGAGAACCCAAGTGTGGTTTATTGAACAAAGTAAAAAAAAAGGTTCTGAAACATACTTAACGCAAATATGCAGATGATTTTAACTATATCGTTGCATTGGCTGGTTAGCACGGCACTGTTAGCCCCTGCTGGTAGATGTCATAACTACATAATTTAAATGCATTTATTTACATCATATAAATATATATTTTTTTATTTGTTCTTTTTTTATTTTTATGGGGGGGCTTATTTTATTTCATTTTACTTTATTAGGTAACACTTTATTTCGATAGTCCACTTTAGACATTCTATTAACAGCAAGTAACTTTGCAACTACATGTCAAATAGCAGTTAGTAGAGTATTAGTAGACTGTCTGTTTAATATCTTCAAACACTTTCTTTGTCAACTTATTCTACTAACCCTAAACCTACCCTAACAGTCTACTCTGAGAGTTAGTAGACATGTAGTTGCAAATTAATGATAATTAGTTGACATGTAGTTGACATGTAGTTACAAAGTTACTTATAGTTAGTAGAATGTCTAAAGTGGACTATCCAGGGGGACACTTCATTTCCAGCGATACCGTTGACTTGATTGCAAAGATACTATTTAAACTGAGCTGGATGTTGACATCACTGAATTCAATGATGAACTGTCTTTAACTGAAAAATTTGTGTTTACTATTGTCATTTTGCATTATTGACACTATTTTCCTAATTAATGCTGTTCAGTTGCTTTGACACAATCTGTATTGTTAAAAGCGCTATATAAATAAAGGTGACTTGACTTGACTTGACTATCGAAATAAAGTGTAACCCTTTATTTTATTAAATCAATACTTTATGTATTAAATTTCTTATGTATTAAAAATAAATGCTTCAAATAAATGTTGTCCATGTTTATTAATCAAAAACAGCATCACAGTTTCCACTAAAAATATTAGGCAGCACAACTGTTTTCAATATTGATCATTATATGAAATGTTGCTTGAGAACCAAATCGGCACATTAGAATGATTTCTGAAGGATCATGTGACACTGAAAACTGTAATGGAAGATGAAAATACAGCTTTGCCATCACAGGAATAAATTATTATTATTTTTTTTAATATATTAAACAGAAAGATGCTACTTTAAATTGTAATAATTAATATTTTTTTCCTGTACTTTTGATCAAATAAAATGCAGCCTTGGTGAGCATTACAGACTTATTTAAGATGCATCTCTAATATGCATCTCCATACATATTTGCCATTTTAACTGATGTAATTTGGTTTCTTATAACATAACCAATTCATTAGCAACTTGGTTGAATAGAGATGCTAAATAAAGAGACTTTGGATGTTTAAAAAGATGTCTCTTTTTAAGCATTAGTAAACATTAAAACATTTTTTACAGACCACAAACCCATAACAGTTTAGATGTTTTGCAAGTGACAATTCTTTTTGGCATCTTTAAAGTATCACATTTTTCACAGTCTGCAAACATTCATATCACAATGCAGGATAGTTTTCGAAATACAAAATGTGAAAACTCACAAATCCTCAAAAATCATAAAATACAAGTGCCTAACCCTAAATAAAATTAAATTAAATGCTCAGATCGTTAAATTAGATATTATAAACTAAATGAAATACAATTATGTTTAATAGAAAACACACCATATCAAACCCGCTACAGATGCATTAAGTCTTTAAAATGAATCCTGACTAACAGAGTTCAAGCTGAGCTTAATAGAAACTTTACAATACGGGGGAAAAAAAAAAGAAAAAAAAACATAAATGAGGATGAATCTGGCAAAAAAGAACGAGAGAAAACTAGACAGTGGAAGAGTTCAACTCAGGAAAAAATAATATGAAAAAAACGTCAGAATAAGATAAATAAATAATGAGCGTAAGAGCATGTGAGTGAAAGGGAAGAGAGAAGAAAAAAAGAGAGGGATTTCTCATTCTCTCCGTTTTTAATTGTGCACATTTGCGGCTGTCGTGTCCAAGTCTATAATTTGGACCAATTCATCAAATGACCATAATCAGTTTTAATCTGGACCCCTGTAAAGCCAAATTACCTCTTCAGCATGCTCTGAAGAGTCATAGCAGAAGCACACAATCCATATCTCCCTCTAAAATACACTCACACACACACACACACACACACACACACACACACACACTATATCCTCCTTGTGCGTTATACTCACTGCCAACAAAATTATATCTTTAGAAGGGTATGTCTATATTTCAGTCGCCTTGTGTAACACAGTTAACAGTCACCATTTAACAGATACAACCAAATTAGACCCTTTTCTGGTGTCCAATCTGGAAAAGAGGCTCTAGAGCGGCCCCCAAAAAATCCAGTGCAACGATGCAAAAGGGAATAAACTGACAAGACGTCGCATTCTGATGGATGTCCTGATGCACTATACTTCAATTCCCCCATCCGTCTTAAATAAAATACAATTATTTACAAATATCAAGTGTGTGCGCTGCAAAGATGACTTCTTAAGGACTTTATAATTAGTCGAAAGTCCTTTAAAGAAGATAAATTTACTTGAGAAGTAACACTGTGTAAGATATTAAGACTTGTTTTGTAGGTTGCATCTTAAATATAAGTGTATGTTGTCAGTGGAGTATAAGACAAATGACACTGAAACGAGTCTTATTAGCTTTAGAAGAGCTGTTTCTTGAGTTTCAAATATTTTTAGATATGTTAACATGACAATTAGACAAACCGAGTTGTTAAGAACAGTACATATTTGCCTTTTTAACTGATTGCTGTAATTTGGTTTCTTATAACTTATAACCAATTAATTAGCAACTTGGTTGAATAGAGATGCTAAATAAAGAGACTTTGGATGTTTAAAAAGATGAGTCTTTTTAAGCATTAGTAAATCGTGAAAACAAAGGCACTATATGTTTGTTTGTTGGCAGGTTATGTAATAACATACTGTCTGTTTTCAGTGTTATTGTTAACTAAAAATAAGGCTATTACAAATTGTTTTCAGAATTGAATTAAAGCTGAAGTAAAGCTAAATATAAATGTTAGATGAAATTAGAGTAAAAACTTATTTCAGGTAGTTGCTAACATTTCTTTAAGTTTTCTTTAAGCTTAAGTACTAAAATGACTAAAATGAAAACTGAAATAAAAATAATACTAATAATACTAACAAAGATGAATAAAATTGACAAAAGCATAACAAAATTACTAATGCTTACTAAATAGTACATTAAAAGGAAAACTAAATATATATATATATATATAACAAAAATAAAAGCTAATTGGAAATATTAATAAATACTTTAAAAGTATATAAATAATACTAAAATTGTTGTTTATCTTTCTGACTGACTGAAGACCAGTGACTTGGATTTGGATAAAAATATTTTCTGTAGGTATTCCTGTGGGCATTAACCTTGATTTTAAGATATTATAATTCATCGTATAACTGTTCAGCACAAACAAGGTCATCCAGTTAAACTAAAAAAAAAAAAAAAGATTGTGAGGCAGCCACAAAAAGTGCTATTATATAAAAATAAACAGGCTTATTAGAAGTTATAAGTTCTAATTTAATATCACTGAATTAATACAGTATTAATACATTGAGTTATACCAATGAAAGTCATTCTTGAGGATCAGATCAAGTAGAGAATAAGCTACTCAATTTGACTTTTTACAGTGCATGAACATTAAACAGCCACTTTTCACTTTTCATCCAATACATTTCTGAAGATAAATCCATTAACTGAATTCCTAATCAATTCCCACCCTACATTTTTTTCTAATTATTCTATTTCTGTCAGAAAATGTAACTTTATTAATAACATAATTAAATGATTTTCAGTATAATAACTTTTGTATTTCCTATAACTACTGGTGGTCTCTTTTTAAATAACATTTACATTTCATTTATTAGTGTTACCATATTAATTATGTGCTGGTCAAGACAAAAAAAAAAACGCCATCAAGAAGTGGATTCGCTTCAATGATTATTTATTTGTTCGGCTCATGAAATTACTTCTAATGTTCCTATAATAATGTCGGGTACCTCCGCTTTAGTCATATCAACATCGTAATTGCGTATTTTTTATGACAAGCTGTGCTTATCAGCAGGCTTGTGCGGCAGCGGTTGATTATTAAATGTAAGAGCCATACAAATATAACATGAAATGACGACCACAAATATTTGTGTACATCTGGGATATGGTTTCTCGACCTCGTTAAAGCAGAATCACGAGACGGGGCGCATGGTACACCACCGGTGCTTTTCCTACCCCCAACATCATATCACAGCTCCCTCAAGAGTTCCAGCTCATTTTCTAACCGTTAATATTAGGTTATTGTTCTTGGGTTGCTTGCTGTAAAGGTGAAATGTGTGATTTCTACAACAGGGAATGAATAATGTTTCTAAACTCATGTGTGCCATGCAACCCCCGTCTGCCATTGGCTGGACACAGATAGCCCCGCCCAAACTCACACTATAGAGCAGGGATCCTCAAATCTGGCCCACGAGATCCACTTTCCTGCAGAGTTTAGCTCTAACCCTAATCAAACACACCTGAGCATGCTAATCAATGTCTTCAGGATCATTAGAAAATCACAGGTAGGTGAGTTTGATCAGGGTTGGAGCTAAACTCTGCAGTGCATTGGCCCTCCAGGGCAAGATTTGAGGAACCCTGCTATAGAGCATATCAGTGTCTGGCCCCTTTTTCAGCGGCGTTGGTTCTGGAAGTACTTTAACGTTAATTTCTCCCAGAGATTAAAAAAAAATAAAAAATCTTAAACTGTTATAAGCCATGAACCAAGCCAAGCAGCTACGAGGCGAATCACAATATTACAAACTTTGATTTGAAGCAAAACATTTGAAAATCTGACAAGGGTACAAGACTGTAACTTCATAGATTTAATAAGGGAAAGAACTACAATCCCATGAAACATTGTAAATGACATTACTCCAACTAAAAATGAGATAATTTTGCAGTGCTTCATGGGAATGGGCGGAGCTAAACAGCGCTTTCTGCCATGTTTTGCTTGTTTTGACTCTCCGATTGGTGGAATTTTCTGTACAGCATCATGGGTAATGTAGTTTTTCACCACAAATTCCAGTTAACTCTAATGTTTCAGGCCGGACGAGCTGCTCAAACATACAAACAGTGATGAAAGATATGTTTTATCTGAGAAACAAAACTGGCCTTTTCCCCTACATTTTAAATATAAGTTTATTTTGTATTGTGGCAGTGGATTTTATTTATTTATTTTTTCTGTTTTTTTTTTTTAAATTTTTGTATAGCTATTCAGTATATTTGTATTTATTTAAGTAATAATAAAAATAAAATAGCAAGATAAGCAAAACTTCATGGCAGACAGGGGCTGGTTGCCACATGGGGAACTCATCACACAAGCTATAGCAAGTTGTCACATTTTCAGAGATTGAATACAGGTCTTTTATTCCACTCGCAGATTTTGCTTTACTTGTTTTAAGCATAAACCTCACTACATAATTCATTTCCATTGCTGTGCTGAACCGTACTTCATCAGTAGAAATAATAAAACAGCAGGTGTCCTTTGTGTATGTTTAGTGTGTCAATGCTCTTTTTATATTCCTGCTCAGGCCTTCAAATCACTCAGGCTTCAGGCTTACAGGAGGTTATTAATTACCCGTGACATACCACACACACACAGCGAACACACGCGCTTTCTGCTCCACCCTCCTCACACATAATAACTTTCCCATCAAACCCACAGCTGACAAGTAGAGTTGGCTCAAGGAGTCCATATTTAGGAAGCCCATTGTAATGAAGTCACTGAAAACAGATAATTTATTTGGGCTGACAGGCCCCTTTAAGTGAGGCGCTGATGCATTGCTACCAAAAGATGGAAGAAAGAACGTTTGAAGCAGGAGGAAGATAACGTCAGTGCGTCCGTTCCTTGCCAGGCTCTTTTAACAGAAGCGATAGCCTCCTCTGTCAGAGCAAGAGAAGAAACGTCAGAGCTTCTTCACCACACCTCCGTTTGCCCACACTTCCACAAACAATATCTGACATGTACCGAATTACACAAAAGAAAGAAATTTAATCATGTTGCTATTCCCAGCCCTGTCACATCACATGCTAAACTGACAGCTCCATCTTTAGCCAAGCTGAAGAATTATAGCGCATCCTTAGAACATGGATTCGTTGATTGAGTGTCTGCATCTCTATCCCTAAGGATGGATTAGCCAAAACAGCTATTAAAGGAATAGTTCACCCAAAAATGAAATCTCTGTCGTTATTTATGCGATCTCAAGTCATTCTAAACCACAAACTGCTCACACAGAAGTCCCAAACCAAGCAGCTTTCTGGTGATCAACGCAGATTATTAATAGGCGAAATCTACATGAAAAATTTTTGCCCTCACACTAAATTCCCGACTGCGCAGGTTCCTGTTTAAATGACTGGATTTCGCCTACAAAATTTCGGCAAGCAAAGTGACCGCAACTTTATACTGTGTCTTAACCAGATGTGATACAATGCCGCAAAACACAATGTGTTCATTCGAGTTTTTGTCCTAACCAGTCACAACAACAGTATAAGCAACAGGGATTCTTTAACTTCAAATATAATATAATTTTGCGTTACTGTAATGGAAATAATGAAAGCGACAATGGATAAATTATCTCAGATCTTGAATATAAATTAAATTAAATAAGAGCGTTCAAACTGTGATCTCTATGTGAAGTGTTTCATGACAAAGATTGCATCAGTCACTCAGTATGCATTTTGATATTAAAAACATGGATTATGTACTAATTTCATTGCAAGTGCGAAACTTTAGCTGTGCTTTTGCAAAGTCCATGTCCTTTTCTGCTTCGGTGTGATGTGTGATGATTCTTAATGTGTCTTGTAACCTTGTCCCATCTGATGTGTATAGACAAATTGATTTTTGCTTTTTAATTTTATGCGTTATATTCATTGCAGACTGCATTCTCCCTTTCAACTGCTGGAGTAGAAATGCTTGTGATGGTGTTTGACTGGTCGTCAGAAAGGGATAAATGTAGCTCAAGAGATGTTCAGAGACTCTGGTGTGTGAGGTTTGAGACAATAATGGGAGACCCTAATGAATACGCCAAGCTCCGAGTCTCCAATCCAGGGAGGAAGGAGTCAACAACAGTAACACCAGGTTCTGAGTTTCCAGCTGCATGTTCCAGATTACAAGGATCCTTTAACATTCCCCAAGCACGTCATGTTTAAGGCTGTTGAAATGAAATCCTGCTCCTTTCTAACCGCAACATAACAAAGCACAACCAGAGGAAGAAATCACCTCCACTGGATGGATCATTCAAGGCTGAGGAACATGAAAATCACATACCAATCCTCTTTGTACAATGATTGCATTGAGATATTACAAATCTATCAATTGTTTAAACTAATACAGTGGGTGCTTTCGTTATTCCATAAGTTTATAAGATTACACAAACAATAATTTCCATTGCTGCTCAATCACTTTCATTTATATATACAATTCATAGAGCAATTATCCATTTATTTCCATTTAGCAGTTGTGTTAGCGTATTTCTGTGTATCTTTTTGTAAATAAATTGGATTTTATTACTTTTTTGTCCTAGAGTTGACAATATAGTAGATGACTCAAGTTATCCAGAATCTCACAGAATTCTTCAGATTTGTCAGAAGAGAAACTTTTGGGAACATACTTCTACTGTTATTATAAAAAGCCTTACTTGGTGCCATGAGTTAAAATGAGTGACATGTCATCTGATATTAACACACAAACACCTTGTTAGTTGATCAACATCACCAATTTTGGTACTTTTTGCAATGATCATAATTTCAAGTCTTCTGAAACCAAATGGCAAACCAAAAAGTATGGTAAGTAAACCAGAAATTGCGTATCAACACAACTGGTGCCAAAACAAGCCTTCTGTATGTTTGTGAACGTGTCATAATAGACCACTATTTTCTTCCATTCCACTGGGAAAAGAAAAGGAGAAAAAAACATACAGTACGTTTTGGAATGACACAAGGGTGAGTAAATAATGACAGAATCATCATCAGTTGAACTATTCCTTTAACAGTAGGAGGTGGCAGAGCCGAGAACAGCCGGCTAATGTTCTCAGTACACCAACAAAGTGGAAACAAAGTCAAAGAAGCTAAGAGTCAGAGATTCAAGTGCTTTGCGTTTCCGGCGGTGCTTGCATAAGCAGCCCACACACACAAACACAGCTGAGAGCGAGGGCAGCCAACATTGGAGCAGGGTGCCAAACTGAATACATCAATAGAAAGAAGCTAAATTTTGTGGTTTTCAAAGGCTGCTATGTGAAACCGCTTATTATTTTTGTATTTGACCCAAAAGACACAAAAACAAGCCAAAAGTCTACTCTACAAGCTGTAGAACAGTTGTATAACCTCGCTGAAACGATTGCGGTCAGCGAATGAAGCCCCAGATGCCATACAGTGAGCTTACGAGAGGTTGAGCTATTGGTTGGTGAAAGAAAGATGTCTGAATGAGTGTGGGTTGGATGAGTGCCCCTCCCCACCTCCTAAGCACCCTGGCTGAAATGAATCGGCCCGCAGCCACGCTCAGCCTGTCTGTCACGCTGACATGGATCAGTGCATTTGGACCATGATGGGGGTCAGCGGGTAAATAAAGCACGAGCGAGTGAATGAAGGGTACAGATATTAGTTTCTCTGTGACATTGTGGCTTTGAACGTTGGGATGAGATGGACAGGTGGATTTATTGCAGGTTTTAATGGAGGACCTTGTAACCTGGAGATGCAAGCACGGAAAACTGAGAATATTCACAGAGCTGCAGATGATGTTCTTTCTTTTGCCAAGCGGGGATGGTTTCAAAAGAGTTTTCTGAATATGTTTTAACACAAGAGTCGAATCAAAGGATTTCAACTACATTCAACAAATTGGATTTGCAGCTTGTTCAATCTACTTAATTAAAATGATGTGTGTCATTTTTTTGTAATTCTTAAACATTTGGTCACAGTGTAATTCCATTGTGTGTAATCAACTTGAAGTTGTAAAACATAGATGTATTACACCCATATTAATAATTTTTGAGGACTAACTAGATTTCTAGATGTGAAAAATGCCAACATTAATGTGCTAGTTTATGTGAGGAAGAGGAAAAAATAAGGAGTGTTATGTTTAATTATGTTTGGATCCATAAGAGGTCTTGTTATGTTTAATACTCAAGTCCAACATGTAGAACCACTATCCACATTTGAATTAGGTTCATTGAGTGCACTCATGCACCATACATGTATTTGATAAAGAAATGAACAATATAGACTACACAAGTTATGTATAGATTTTAAATTGTAATCATTAGTTCACCCAACATTCTGTCATACCCCTCTCCCCAGATCCCAGTTACTTAGCTGAACAGATTCTCTTCCACTGAATCTGTCAATTTTAAATATAAATGTATTCTAACTTAACAAGACATTCCATATCTGGTAGCTTTCCGTGTATGTGTCATTCAAGGTTTGACTTCCCTTTTGCATCACTACCATTTAATTGTGTCAAAACGCAGTGCAGCAAGTTTGATTTCATTTTAATGTCTCATAACTAATCAAGTGTAAATATGCCCAAGAAAATAAGTGATTCGACAGCTATGGAGGAGAGTATAATTTCTGTGAATAACGACTTAAATTACAGTTTATTCCTCACACAATGCTATATTTGGGTTCAGAATGCTTGGACTATAATGAAGAGTCATATAAAAACAAATGGTAACATCTAAAGACAATAAATGGTTTTATTATTAGTTTGAAAATAGCTAAATATATTAATCATACTAAGAAACCGATATTTTATTAGTTAAATCAGTTTACCACTCTTTACAGTGTACAGACTAATTTTATTTATTTATTTACTGATTAATTGATTGATTGATTGCTTTTTTTTGTCCAAGACCAGCCAATACGATCTGCTAAATATCTTCTTTTGTGCTCCACATAAAAAAATTAACTCATACAGGTTTGGATAGATATGAGGGGGAGTAAATGGTGACAGAACTGTCATTTTTTTAAATAACTATTTCTATAATACTCCAAAAGCACAAGGAATCAGTCTTGGAATGCTAATTACAGTGATACTACATTGTAATAGCAATGTCTTAAACCAAAACGGTTCTTTTCACCCTGGATTCAATGAGGCACAGTCACGTGACCAACATTTTACAGCCAAGTTTCCAATGCAGAGCTAAAATGAAGTATCACAGCCAGTTCCAAAATCAATTAAGCCGCAATAAGAGTGGAGAAGCATAGAAAATGTGACAGTGATCTGTTGATGTTTGTGTGTTTATGTGTGTGGGCTGATAGGCGGACCGCGACAGGCGCTCAATATTCATCACCTCTGGCAGTTCCGTGACGGCCAACATAACGAGAGAATGGACTTGTGGGTAACATAATCATCCAATTAGAGATGATAATCTCACCAGCCAATCAGGGAATGTGCTTGGCTCCCCCGAGGCCTCCAGTTGGCCATAATAAATTTAGGGCCACTCAGATTGCGTTAAGCCCCTCTACAGTGCCACAATGTATCTGCCTGTCACTGTCTCAAGGCGGCAAACAAGGTCTCTCTAACAGATACCAGCTATCACTCACACAAAACAAAGAACACTTCTACATGAGCTGCCATATCAACCAACCTGCAACTATATATCTGTGGGGAAACAAATGCTTCTGTACAGAAAATTTGATAAATGTAAGTTCATTACAAATGCACAGAAATTGATTTGGAAGGGCAGAAATGTATGGGTGGTACTTAAGACAGAGAGACAGACAGACAGACAGACAGACAGACAGAGAGAGACAGTCACAGACATTCAGACAGTTTTTGTTTTATACAGCTGTATGTACTCAGTGCAACGCATAACATTCAAGTGAACGATATAATACCAACATGTCATAAAAAAAAAAAAAAAACTCAATCAGGTGTAGCTGATCACCTTCTCAATGGCACACAAAGCCATCTGACTTTCAACTTTGATCAGCTGTGGTCATTTCGCATGAAAAGAGCTTTCCTGGAGCATTTCAGTCCTTGGTAGTGCAACTGAAGCAAACAATCAACTATGGGTGACAAGGCACTGTCAAAAGGTCTCCGTGATAAAGTTGTGGACAGGCACAAGTCAGATGGATACAAAAAATAAAATAAAAAATGTAAAAGGCTTTATCAATGCCTAGAAGCACAGTGAAGTCTATTAGTAAGAAGTTGAAGTTTGGTACAATGCAGACCCTCCCTGGTTCAGGACGTTACTCCAAACTGGATGAAAGAGCCAGGAGGAAACTAGTCAGAGAGGCTACCAAGAGGCCTACAGCAACTCTGAAGCAGTTGCAGGAATTGATGAAAAGGGGTCATTGTGTGCATGTGACAACAATATCACAAATTCTCCACAAATGTGGCTTGTATGGGAGGGTTGCAAGAAAAAAAGCCACTCCTCAAGAAAGGCCACATGCAGTCACGTCTGAGCTTTGCCAAAACGCACCTTGAAGATTCTGAGGCAGATGAGACTAAAATTTAATTATTTGGCCTCAACACCAAACAATATGTCTGTCTGAAATCCAATACAGCTCACCATCCAAATAACAGCATTACTCCAGTAAAGCATGGAGGAGGTGATCTCCTGTTATGGGGTGTTTCTCTGCAGCAGGGACTGAAGCACTTGTCAGGATCAAAGGAAAAATGAATGGAGCAAAATACCGTCAAATTCTTGAGGCCAAAAATATGTCAGTGGGAAGAAGGTTTGCCTTCCAACATGACAATGACCCAAAGCACACAGCAAAACTGAGCACACAGTGGTTGAAGAAGAAAAAGGTGAATGTCCTTTCATGGCCTAATCAGAACCCAGACTTAAACCTCATTTAAAATCTGTGGAACAACTTGAAGACTGCAGTCCACAAACGGTCACCTTCAATTTTAACTTGTGCAGTTCTGCAAAGAAGAGCGAGCAAATATTGCAAAGCCTAGATGTGCAAAGTTAGTAGAGACAGAGATCTATCCCAACAGACTAAAGGCTGTAATTAAAGCAAAAGGTGGTTCAACAAAATACTGACCGAAGGGATTGATGCTTTTTCCAACTCAGTGATTCTGTTTTGTTTTTGTCTCTCTCTGAAATGTTGGTGTTATATCTTTCACTTGGATGTTATAAGTTGCACTGAGTAAATACACTGAGTTAGATAAAACCAAAAAATGTGTCCGTCTTCATTTCAGACTGCAAAGCAAAAAATGTCATTATTTTAAAAAGGGGGTGATTCTTTTCTATACCCACTGTAGATGGATAGATGTAAATGAGGTGTATGTGACTGACACTTCATCTAAATCATAAATGTAACAACTGTCAGACATGCATATATAAATTAAATGAGCAGGATGATACTCTCTCATCATCTCTACTGCCTCCATCTCCCCTCCCCCAGTAATCCACCTTGTTGCCCGTCTCATCCCTCAATCCTGAGGGGAGGAGAGGAGCGATTGTCTGAGAGATTTTAAAATTTGATCAGATCTGCTGCTCAATCAGGTGAATTCATCTTTAAGAATCTAGGGCTAGAAAAATCTATGCTCACTATGAATACACACACACGCACGCACGCACGCACGCACGCACACACACACACACACACACAAATACAAACAGCCAGATAAAGTTGTCAGGCTTTTTTTCCTTCCCCCACTTAATGAAAATAAATAAAAATCCAAGGTTTGGAGTACATTTCATATTTGTGTAAAATGAACAATACTTCTCACTTGTAGAATTTTCTTGTTTCTGACAGTCGACTCTTTCACATCTGCGATTGATACTTTGATAAACCCAACCTGTTACTAATCAGTCTTGTGGTCAACTCTCTGACATGCAGCAAATTTGATGTTCAGCGACCCAAGTTTGAATTTCGAATTCAGAAATCGTCCTCTTTGATCCCATCCCGTATTTGCTCTCTGTTCAGTTACCAAATGTCCAACTATATAACAGCAAAGTCATGTTTTGTAATGTAAGTATATGATGGATCTGAAATCAAAAATATAGTACAATTATTAATGCCAGTTCACTTACCTTTGTGTTGCTACCCCCCCCCATTAAGTAAATGTGCAAGCTGAGTTGGAAGTAAACGTGCAAGCTGAGTCATATTAAACTCAGCCCTTATTCCCAAATGAACATGTAAAACATCAATAAGGTTACTTGCATTTGCTCTAAGCTATCAATATGTAAGAATCAATGTGTGAATTAATTACTTGTAAGCTGACAGTATTAATTAGTAGTTTATTTACACATTGATTCAGGTCATAGTAGAGGCAATAGCAACTAAAGGCTTCAGAGCATGCACATAATTTCTATGCACAGTCCTCTCAAAAATGAATATTCCGTCATGATTTAGTCACTTTCAGGTTGTTCCAAACCTGTATTACTTCATTTTGAACAGTAAAGGTCATTTTGTTTCCCCATGCAATTACACTGAATGAGGACTGATGCTTTAAAGCTCCAAAAAGGATGCAAAATTACCATATAAGTATTATAAAAGTGGCCAAATGACTTGGCTGTTATATTCCAAGACTTCTGTGCCGTACAATAGCTGTAGGAGAAAAAGACCAACATTTAAGCCATGTGATAGATTTGAGTGAAGAACACATCAAAATTCAATTCATTATTCACGGATAATCTTCCCTTCCAGTGAGTCCAGAGTCTGAGCGTTCGAGAACTGAATCGTAAGTGAAAGAATCACTCAGATTCAGGTTTTGCACATTGGATAAACTGATTCAAAGACAGCTAGGATGGATGTCAATATTTTCTGTAAACAATGTCTTGAATTTTGGTGTGTTCTTCAAACAAATCTATCATGCGGCTTCTTCAACTTCAAAACTTCTCCATTTGGGTTGAAGGTGAGTAATATATATATATTTTTTGGGGGGAGAAATTGTCATTTGATATGAAAAGTCGATCTCATGAGAAAACGTGACTATTTTATGAGGTTGAGATTTGGTAT
>NW_015554106.1:194665-199660 GCF_001515605.1 Sinocyclocheilus anshuiensis | reverse complement strand
TTAGGTCCACTCCCTAAACTGTTGTTGGGGCATAAACACATGAATTTCTTACAGTCTCCTTATTATGATATTTGTACAATTGCACATTCTCATTATTGCATTTTGAGATTAAATGAGATCAAATTTGTTCAAACAAAATTGTTACAAATTGCAATGAGAGTGTGTTGGACAAAAATAGCAGGCAAAAATACTACAATAACATACTTTTTACCAACCCATGCAAGAGTAATATCTATTCATTTATGTGTGAAGATTCCCTGAGCAAGAAACAATGGGGCGGAGCTTAAGGGTCAGTTCCTCCCTCCTTCCACCGTTATTTTGTTCTCTTATTGTCTCTCAGTCTATTTCCTGTCTCCTCTTCACCTTTGAGGGAGCATTCATGTTCTCTTCCACCCCTCGCTGACAGTGGGACTGAAGGCAAGCATCATCCTCTCAGGCTGACGGGATGAGGCGAGATTGAGGCCCCTGCTGGCCCCTGTTTGGATCTCTGAGGAAAATCTCATTTAACTCTCCTCGACCAGGCCGATGCAATGTGACCAGGATACCAACAGGACCACTCATTAGTCAACCCTGGCACAGACAGCCAAACACACATATAAATGTGCTCCGCGGTTCAGGATTTAATTAAAAAGAGTTTGAGCACTGTGGGCGATTCTCATCATGACATCCTCTCCTCACCTCTGAGGTTAATATCGGTCTAATGCACTCTCCTCAGACACATGCATGCACCAGTACATTACACATACAGTGATGTGTGCCACACAGAGATGCATGCAGCTCTTAAAAAAGAAACAGCAAAAATTGCATTAATTTGGTAGTCTATAAATTATGGTTTCCTGCACACCTAGAGCCATATCTCAATACTCCTACAGGGTAGTAGCTGAAGAATAGCACAACAAATGTATTTGTACCGAAATACTGTCTCTGAAGTCATTACAAACCTGTATGACTTTCTTTCTTCAGTGGAACACAAAAGAAGAAATTTAGTAGAATGTCTGAGCTGCTCATTTCTATATAGTGACAGTGATGGGAAGAAAAAAGTAAATCCTACACCATTTTATTTTCATATATATATATATATATATATATATATGTATATATATATATATTGTCATACTGTTTCACTTGGATGTCACAATATGGAAGAAACGAGCTGTCACTACTTCCGTTATGTCACAACTTTAAACCACATGCACTGTAAAAATGTATGTAGTTCATTAGTAGGGTTGGGTATTGTTTGGGGTTTTTTCGATACCAGTGCCAAAATCGATACTTTTAAAATGGTTCCGGTGCCTAAACCGATACTTATTAAAAAAATAAATAAATAAATAAAACATTTCCAAAAAAATGATGGATTGGCCATTAGCACTATAAACACATGATGTCTGTTTCATTCATACTGGACGCCAGAGGGAGCCCTTGCACAGAAAATCCACAAATCCAAACACTCGACTGCGACAATATAGTTTATCTGTGTTATTCAAGCCATCTCTGGTATTTTCATAATAATTAAGTATATTTATAATACATTGCTAATCTATGTATTCTTTTTAAAGTAGCCTATGGAATTTTCTGCCTCATTCTGTGACAAGAAGCCAAATCAGATCACAAAAGGAAGCATTTGACTGCTGTTGTAGAGTAAAAAGGTTATTATGTTCTCTTTTGTTGGACAACAGGTTTAGAAATGTGAATACAAGGGAAGTTTAGCTTTAGGCATTTTAATTTAAGCATGTTTAGCTTAGTTAACGGAAGGCTACCTGCTGCCATCAGAGCAAGTGTAATTACTGCATTCACGCGCTCCTCAGATGCTCTCATTTCCCGAGTTGTGCTTTTAAGTCAGAATGTGAAAACAACATGGACACTCGCGTTACTACAAATATTTGTATTATTAGAGCTTTCCGACTTGAGTTCACAGACATTTTCTCAGTCGGGAAATTAATTTTCACGTGCGGTACTGGTGATGATGATGCTTACGTCCATTTCGGATAACCAGAGAACAAATATTTCAATCGATTGCTCAGGCATGGCACCGAAATGAGGCATTGAAATCTGCGTTCTGATTCAGTTCTAGTACATACCGGTTACATAGGTACCGGTGCCATATTGGTTCCGGGTTTCGGTACCAAACCCTATTCATTAGGCATGCCAATATAATATCTGATGAGAAAGGAAGTCGCAATTGTAAGATATAAAGTCTATTTGTTAGATATTAAATAACATCTGGTAGATATGGAGTCACAGTTGTGCTAAAGTCAAGGTACAATGTGATTTATTTCGGTTTATCTTAGAGGTTTTTATTGAATAACCTTATGAAATTACTATATAGAGAAGCTGAGTGGCAAAACTCTTCCTGTTTCCATGTAAACACTGTTTGAAATAGTTACATCATATTCCTGCCATGTCCTTTACTAGTATCCTTATGCATTCTGAATAAAAATAACCGTATTTACATTTTAGCTGATTGTGAAATAAGATTGGTAAGCAATGCTATCACATGCTAATGCTAACACTGTGATGTGAAGTGTTGTGTTTACACTTTTAAAAAAAGTGTGATAGTTGATACCATTGACACAGACACATATATTGAAAATAACGTCTTAATGAATTTATTCATTTTAATACTATTCATGTTACATTCCTATTTCCTATTCCTACCTTCTTGCATGAACGTGTGTGTGCAGGATACACACAATGGCTTGAGCTCCAAGAAACTAATGAAGATGCCACTATACGTGACAACCACCAATTAATTCTGTCAGGTTTCATGGAATATGGTGTGTGTGCACACACTCTATAGTTGCAGGGATGTATCCAGTGCTGTAATTAAGAATATGGGAGTGTTTTTAGTGCACACAATCAGAGTGTACATGTATGTTAAGCAGTAATTGTAAAAGTCTGAGTGGAAAGGGCTAATTAATAGCCAATCTTGAACAGCAGCACAAGCTTAAACTACACACACCAACACCATTACTATAACACAAAGAGTCTTTAAAAAAATCACCCAGTAATCAAAATCATAGCAAACGATTGGTGAAATTCACATTTTTTAATTTGGTATGATATATATTTCCAATGAATAATTTGGTATGATATATATTTCCAATGTTCCTGCTTCAGGAACATTATCTGTTTTTAATTTTTGTATTTTTGAATTTAAACTAACATTATAGTTAGGAATACTAAACCTTAGAGGCATCGTTTTAACTGGTTTCAGCCTATAGAATGAAAGTCTAACTTTGGATCCCATTGACTTTCATTGTATAAACAAAAACAGCTGAAACATTGTTCAAATATCTTTTGTAGGTTAAACTATCTGGTATGAGCAGTTGTTACAGTGGTACTTGTCTTAGCAAGCACTTCTAAAAGTAATAACTGTTTCATATGATAAATAAATACAGGATTCCCATTAAACTGAGTAAAAAGGTGGTCAGATTAGAGTTTAAGCAAATAAAATTATTCAAGACCCTGGAACAAATTTGGGCAACAGCTTATGATGTCACGCTCCAGGGCTTTTGCTTTGAATAAATAATAAATTATGAATAATAATTAATAAAAAATGTTAAATATGCTATCTGCAATGCAAACCATGCAGCTTCTCTTTTTAATCAAACTTTGTATTCTTTTATACTTGAGTTTAAACCACCAAAATGAGTTTCCCCCATGTCTGATTTATAACAAAATTTTTATTATTATATAAAACTCTATTGGTTTTATAACTAACGTTATATGAATTCACAGGTCACCAGTTTGAACTTTAGTATCAACAAACTTTAGTATGCCGTGAAAGATGACTGCGTTGTATGAGTATGAATAGCAGTGAATGGTACACCGTGAACGGTGTACCAGCTAGGTACACCGTTCAACTCCTTGATAACACAAATATATAATCAGCCAATCACATGGCAGCTTATAAAAGCATTTAGACATATAGATATGGTCAAGACAATCTGCTGAAGTTCAAACTGGACATGAGAATGGGGAAGATATGTGATTTAAGTGACTTTGAATGTGGCATGTTTGTTGGGCTGGTCTGAATATTTCAGAAACTGCTGATCTACTGGGATTTTCACGCACAACCATCTCTAGGGTTTACAGAGAATGGTCAGAAAAAAGAGAAAATATCCAGTGAGTGGTAGCAGCAGGGTCTACAGTGGTCCTGTTTTACAGTTCTCTTGTCACATGACAACAAAATGGCTTTTGTCATGTTGGTTCTACAACACAGATCTTAAAGGAAAATCTTGTATTAAGCTTGTACTTAATACAATATTAAGTACTTTCTTAAATTACAACTTTTTAAGACACTTTTCTTTTCATAATCTCAGGATGTTTATGTAACCTAACATTCATTCATTCCTTTTACTTCAAGACCAACAAAAATATCAAAATGCCTTTAAAAATAAAATAAAAGAAATAAATAAAAAAACATGTTATAGAAGACATTTATGCAAGTTATTGTGTTTTTTGAATAACGTCTCGGTTACGTATGTAACCCTCGTTCCCTGAAGGAGGGCGGTGAGGTGCGGAGCCGGTGACCAGGCCGCTCAGCGGTGGCACAGCAGCTGTGGCGACGGGACGTGACGTCTCCGTTACCTCCTTCAGGGAACGAGGGTTACATACGTAACATCACGTCGATAATGACCGACGAATTGGGATCCCTACCAAAACGCCATGGATGCTGCCCCTTCCAGTGTCCTGTGCGAGCCTCCTGTGCCCCCTTTTCGGCGTAGGCCGGGGCTTGCAACAAGAAGGCCAGTCACTGTTGTCGTAGCACTATCCACTCAGTGAGATTGGATAACACTGGGAAAACGTACCCGTACCACTTGGAACAGGAACGTTGAGGAAGCCCCATCCTTCCCGAAGGAGCTTTCGGAAGCACGGTCTACGTACCATCTCAAGGCTCGGATGGGACAAAGCAAAGCTAGGGCTGGGTCTGCTTCCTCCGGGGGCAGCGCTTGCAGGTTCACTACCTGATCCCTGAAGGGGGGAGTAGGAGCC
>NW_015554106.1:191844-194150 GCF_001515605.1 Sinocyclocheilus anshuiensis | reverse complement strand
TGTTTTTTTTTTTTTTTTACCAGGTGCTCCTGGTACATACACACATGCATACAAAGATACATACATACACATCTGACATGAGAACAGAAAAAAACATTTAAATAGTAAGACTTAACAAAAAATAATGTGTATGAATCTGGAACAGTAGATTTATGTACAGATTTGTGCATTTGTACTCTATATAGAACTGTATAAATAAGAGATATCCATATGTATTTACATAATACTTGAGAAAAAAGGCAATAATTAAAGATGTAGAATGAATTACGGAAATTAATTACAGAACACAGGTAATGATTCATGTGTTAGCTGTTTAAGCTGTACATTAGCTGTACATTTTCTTATTAAACGTACTCCAGTGCAGTGATAAAAAACTAAGTCTGCTTTATTTTATTATTTATTTATTTTTATTCCAATTATTGTATTCATATTATTACATGTTATTGTATTCTTATTATGCTTATTAGTATAAAAGAGAATATTTTAATGATTTTTTAAGAATATATCCTGGCCTTATGTGCCCGGATACCATGAGCAGGGCTGACTGGTTAAGGCAGTGGCAGGGCTGAAAAACACAGACAAAAGTGAGGATAAAATAAAGGTGAGACGGAAACTGATACTCTCCAAGCTCACTGTAGAAAGTCACCAAGGCAGATAGCCTTGGGAGTCTGGGGAGAACAAAAAAATGACAACAAAAAAAGGAAAACCCTGAGAAAAAGGAAACGTCTCGATTACTCGGTTTCACTCTCAATGTCACGTCGGTAATGACCGACAAATTGGGATCCCTACCAAAACGCCATGGATGCTGCCCCTTCCAGTGTCCTGTGCGAGCCTCCTGTGCCCCCTTTTCGGCGTAGGCCGGGGCTAAGGCCAGTCAGGCCAGTCACTGTTGTCGTAGCACTATCCACTCAGTGAGATTGGATAACACTGGGAAAAACCACTTGGACCACTTGGAACAGGAACGTTGGGGAAGCCTCATCCTTCCTGAAGGAGGTTTCAGAAGCACTTACACATATGACATCCGTTTAGGTGCATATGGAAGATTAGAGGTAATTGTAACCCTCATGGAAATGGCAGAAGTCTGCCGGGGAAACACAGGCTCTGAGGCTATACTGTGGACTTTACACATAGGGGATCTGCTTAGGTCTCTACATATGGAACCCAGCCCTCTACCGGTTCTCAAGGATTCAGCGAGAGAGGGCATGGCACCGGACGTTCCGCCACGTCTGGCTGCCGAGGGGACAGAGGAGCTCGACAGGGCCTACAGTACGGACACTCTGGAGCAGTTTTAGCAAGCCGACACTAAACCGGGGCCTCTCAGTGCTTCTACCCATTTGAGGTGAAAACACAGGAGGATACCGGTTCAATTCGCTCCAACCCTTGCTGCAAAAAGGACAGCACGACTCTGATCGGGCATCTTCGGGGGTCCTCTCAGTGAGAAGAACACCACTCGCTGAACAGGTTCCACTTTAAGGCATAAGCGTGTCTCGTAGACGGTGCTCTTGTCGAAGTGATGGTGTCTAGTTCTGTATCAGTTACAAAATATTATTACTTGCCTATGTACTGTAAGGAATTTAACTCATTAATTCTTATAAGGGAAATCTTCGTCGGATATCAGCACATATTTATACAGACAAAAACATGCGTGGATTTAACCACAATTTCACTTGATCAAGATTTCATAATTCTCCTATAACGAAAAATAAGTCTCGGAAACTCTCTGAGCACCGCGTTTCAAGTTCACTAGTTCTGTATTGTTAAAAGCGCTATATAAATAAAGGTGACTTGACTTGACTTACTACCTCTTGGGGTAGGACACCTAGAACCTCCGTGTCCCATCCAGGGACCAGACGTGAAGTTTCCAGAGGTCTGGACGCGGGTGCCAAAGGGTGATTTGTCTCTGAGTCAGTAGATCCTTCCTCAGAGGAATCTGCCAGGGAGGGGCTGTCACAAGAAGCATTAGTTTCGGGAACCAGGTCCGAGTGGGCCAGTAGGGTGCCACAAGCAGGACCAGCTCCTCGTCCTCCCTGATCTTGCACAGTGTCTATGCGAGAAGGCTCACTGGGGGAAACGCATACTTGCGCAGGCCCCACGGCCAGCTGTGTGCCAATGCATCCGTGCCAAGTGTTCCCTCGGTCAGGGAGTAAAACAACTGGCAGTGAGAGGCTGTACCGTCTGGGATGGAGTCTCCACTCTCCGGGGAGCGCAGCTCGTGACAGCTCGTCGGCTGCACGGTTGAGCAGATTCGGAATGTGAATGGCATCGGCATCCCTCATGTCGACCAGACACAGCCAGAGGTGACGCTC
>NW_015554106.1:189136-190704 GCF_001515605.1 Sinocyclocheilus anshuiensis | reverse complement strand
AGCACGACTCTGATCGGGCATCTTCGGGGGTCTTCTCGGCGAGAAGAACACCACTCAACGAACAGGTTCCACTTCAACGCGTAGGCGTGTCTCGTAGACGGTGCTCTCGCCGAAGTGATGGTGTCGACTACCTCTTGGGGTAGGTCACTCAGAACCTCCGTGTCCCATCCAGGGACCAGACGTGAAGTTTCCAGAGGTCTGGACGCGGGTGCCAAAGGGTGATTTGTCTCTGAGTCAGTAGATCCTTCCTCAGAGGAATCTGCCAGGGAGGGGCTGTCACAAGAAGCATTAGTTTCGGGAACCAGGTCCGAGTGGGCCAGTAGGGTGCCACAAGCAGGACCAGCTCCTCGTCCTCCCTGATCTTGCACAGTGTCTATGCGAGAAGGCTCACTGGGGGAAACGCATACTTGCGCAGGCCCCACGGCCAGCTGTGTGCCAATGCATCCGTGCCAAGTGTTCCCTCGGTCAGGGAGTAAAACAACTGGCAGTGAGAGGCTGTACCGTCTGGGATGGAGTCTCCACTCTCCGGGGAGCGCAGCTCGTGACAGCTCGTCGGCTGCACGGTTGAGCAGATTCGGAATGTGAATGGCATCGGCATCCCTCATGTCGACCAGACACAGCCAGAGGTGACGCTCCTGGACCACAAGTGTGGACACACGACCCAGAGAACTCGCAGTGACTTTCGTCGCTCGGAGCGCGAGGTCAGTTGCGGTTCGGAGCTCTTTCTGAACTTCCGGATTGTGACCACCCTTGTGCAGGTCCCTCAGTGCTTTAGCTTGAAGAACCTGCAGTAACACCGTAGCGTGTAAGGCAGAGGGGCAGCTTCTCCAGAGGCCACATAAGCATTGCTGGACAGACCAGACGAGTACCTACAGACCCGGGAGGGGTGGCACGGCTTGCCCTGCCAGGTGGAGGTAGTATTAGGACACAACTGCATCGCAACCGACCGCTCCACCGGGGGGAACCCCGTATAGCCCCTAGCTGCACCACCGTCGAGAGTGGTGAGGGAGGAGGAGTTAGCAGATCCGTTTCCGGCAGAAAAAGGTGCCTTCCATGACCTGGTAAGCTCCCTCATGCACCTCCGGGTAGAATGCACTGGGGTGGGGCGCTGAGAACCAGCGCGGGCCACACCGAAGAACCACTCGCCCAACATTGAGGGCTCGGGACACGGTGGAGGTCTCCACTCGAGCCCTACCATCATGGCGGCCCAGGAAAGTGTAGCCATCATTTCTGGATCCAATTCAAGCATTGCTACATGACTCATCAACAAACACCACTTCAGCGTGTTTAATGCCCAGACACGTGAGGTAGCGATCGTGACCATCACCCGACACCAGGTAACGACCGCATCCAGAAACGCACGGGTGATACGTTGCCTGTAGCAAGAAGCAACGTCGTCTTTACAAAGCCGTAATGTCGAGTTTGCCAGATGCAACGTCGTCTTTAAAAAGACACATCCATGAATGCTCTTTTAGGGAAAAAGCTCTTTTAGCATGCTGAAGCGCACAGGGGAGATGGCCGCCTGCAACACAAACAGGGGTAGTGCAGCCTGATGTGTGCAACCCACT
>NW_015554106.1:188042-188687 GCF_001515605.1 Sinocyclocheilus anshuiensis | reverse complement strand
AATTTGTCTTTCAAACTTTTCAATCTAGTTATTACAGTTTTTCTTACAGTTTTTTTTTTCAACTGCTTACACACATTTTCAAAACGTTGTCTCTTTTTTTTTTTCAAAACTTTACACACAAATCCAAGAATTGCACACACAAAATGCAAAATGCCTCTTCTCTTGCAAATGCCATCTCTTGCAAAATGAAGCACTGCATTCAAAATATCACAGAACCCCTCGCCCAACATTGAGGGCTCGGGACACGGTGGAGGTCTCCACTCGAGCCCTACCATCATGGCGGCCCAGGAAAGTGTAGCCATCATTTCTGGATCCAATTCAAGCATTGCTACATGACTCATCAACAAACACCACTTCAGCGTGTTTAATGCCCAGACACGTGAGGTAGCGATCGTGACCATCACCCGACACCAGGTAACGACCGCATCCAGAAACGCACGGGTGATACGTTGCCTGTAGCAAGAAGCAACGTCGTCTTTACAAAGCCGTAATGTCGAGTTTGCCAGATGCAACGTCGTCTTTAAAAAGACACATCCATGAATGCTCTTTTAGGGAAAAAGCTCTTTTAGCATGCTGAAGCGCACAGGGGAGATGGCCGCCTGCAACACAAACAGGGGTAGTGCAGCCTGATGTGTGCAACCCACT
>NW_015554106.1:186728-186898 GCF_001515605.1 Sinocyclocheilus anshuiensis | reverse complement strand
TTCCTGTGAGAGTTTTGCAAAAAGTGTTTTATGAAATTGAAAACTGAGTCAAAGGCCGAGAATTAACGTATGGTTTTGCAGATTTGGTGTGCGCTTCTGGTGTTTGAGTGTCAGCTTTCAGAAATTGTGTGACAAGTAAAGATTTTGTGTGTAAGCAGTTGAAAAAAACT
>NW_015554106.1:185940-186160 GCF_001515605.1 Sinocyclocheilus anshuiensis | reverse complement strand
AACACAAACGGGGTAGTGCAGCCTGATGTGTGCAACCCACTCGACACGGGAAACCACCACCGCTGAAGCACTGTACCGCCAACACCAAGAGCTCCAAAGAGCGCACTGAACTCGTTCAGTCTTTTTCTCTCAGTAGAGTAGTCAGGACCAAAACGATGTGATCGCTCGGCTCCGAAGCGAAAAGCTGAGTATGCGTTGCACCTGCTGCCTAGTTATACTC
>NW_015554106.1:183859-185600 GCF_001515605.1 Sinocyclocheilus anshuiensis | reverse complement strand
TCCATTCTCTAATTGCGCCGCGAGGACCGAGGAATGAGGAGGCTTCCTGAGGAGCTATGAGCGAGGATACACCTTTGCTGAAGTGTTTTTCATCGAAAAACCTGACGCACGTATACATTCTCCTCCCCTTCACATCTGTTGTAATAATTTTAATTTAGATTTTACCTTTGCAGTTTAAATAAACCATACATGTCATATATTTCAAACAGGGCATCTTGCTTTATTAATATTTATTATGAATGTCTTAAATAACAAACTTTAACAACATAAGGGCAGATCCCTTTAGCGCAGCTGATGATGCTTTGAAGTGACGCTAAAGGGAGCGAGGGTATATAATTTCACTTGATTCAACTCCTCCGTCCTCCCGTCTTTTCCTTGCGTCCTTCCCTCACATCCTGAATGGGTGGAGCTAAGACGCGAGGAAAGGAAGCAAGGAAAGGAAACGAGGATGCACAAATAAGAATTGAGAAGCACACTAGACGATTTTAAGGCCGATTTTAAGCCCGATTTGCATCCCCGAACGATCGGGGTGTGTGGCCCAATTCGAGGCTTGTCACAAACGATTTTTTGTCCAAAAAATCCTCTATTGTGTGGTGTCATTATGATTATTTATCTGCTCCCGATCGAGACGGAGTGTCCCCGAACTCAAATCGTAAATATCAAACATGTTTGATGACGACTCTTGATCGGGCTGCCTCTGACGTGATATCTGCGATAGCCAATGAGAGCGAGCAAGCGTCACCTACTGAATGTTGCGTGCTTCTATAGCTGAAACTTGGCAGCCACAAACATGCCATGAAAGCAGAGAACATCACCCATATTATTTTCTGTACTTTGTTTTTCACTGCGAAACAGAACGCGCGCCAGGAGAGCCAGCTGACAATGTTGATTGTCCTCTATTTGTTTTTCTTCTCTAGTCACGTTTGATCTCGCGAGTGTTCGTGAGATCACGTGTCACTGTGAAATCGTTCGTACAATCGACAAGTGTGTGGTCTCGCGGTCTGGTCGAATTGTCTAGTGTGCGTATTCAGAGGATTATAAGGCTAAAATCGGCTGAACTGTCATGTCTGTTGTCTCCCATGGTTTTCGTCTAGTGTGCGGCCAGCCTAAGCGAGATCCCAATTCGTCGGTCATTACCGACGTGATGTCGAGAGTGACCAACTGAAAGGGAAAATTTAAAATAAGATTACATTTGTTAGCATTAGTTACAGTGCCCTCCACTAATATTGGCACCCTTGGTAAATATGAGCAAAGGCGGCTGTGAAAATAAGTCTGCATCATTTATCTTTGTGATTTTTCATTCAAAAAATTCATAAAATTCTAACCTTTCATCCTTTCATTGAAGTAAAACAATTGAAAGTGGGTGGGGCTCACATTATGAAATAAATGTTTTTCTCCAATGCATATTGGCCACAATTATTGGCACCCCCAGAAATTCTGAGATGGTCCTCACTGCAGAACACAAGATCCAGACTGTACATATAGAATAGTGAAATTTCCATTATCTAATGTACTGGTACTGTACTGTAATTATACTGTATGTGTAAGTATAAAACCCCTTTAGATGATTGGCTCAGCTCTCTCCTCTCTCCATTGTTAGCATGCAGAGATTCTGATAGGTGTGTCATCAGTTTTGCTACCTGATGTTTAACTTAGACTACTCATTGTTAAACTTTTTTGAGAAATGTGTCTTTGTTTTGAAAACTGAATGAATGGTTTGGGGGGAAAAAAAGGGCCAACA
>NW_015554106.1:174704-183704 GCF_001515605.1 Sinocyclocheilus anshuiensis | reverse complement strand
TGAGATGGTCCTCACTGCAGAACACAAGATCCAGGGGGCGTGGTTGGATCCAGATCCAACTCCTCCCACCTTACATATGCCTAAACCTACCCGTCTCCACCCCTTGATCCCTAAACCCACCCATCTCCACCCCTAAACCTACCAATCTCCTCTCCCTAGATGTGGATCCAACCACGCCCCCTGGCTTGTGTTCTGCAGTGAGGGGCTACTGGAAATTCTTGAGTAAAATATCTCTGAAGTATATTCCCATTAATATTTAAATTTTTTAGCACCTTTTTGAGAAATGTGTCTTTGTTTTGAAAACTGAATGAATGGTTTGGGGGGAAAAAAAGGGCCAACTAAAATCAGTTATATTAACAATCGAGAAAACTGCGATACAACTAGATTCGTACCTAACTCTGCTATTTGTTTCCGTGATCGGCATCTTCTTATCGATTTCATGTTATTGTTACGGCTTATATCCATGATGAAATTGGAGCGAGCGGTCGGAGAATCGGATCACCAAACAATATCTCTGAAGAATATTCCCATTCATATTTACATTTTATTTTAGCAAACCAGGGTGAAATTGTCCAGCAATTACTTCCTGTTCTACAGGATTATAAATATGAGGAACACAAAGGCCAAATTCCCTTAATCATCCATCAAAAGGAGTAAAACCAAGGAATATATTTCTGATAGGTCGGAGAATCGGATCACCAAACAATTACGCGATGAATCTCAGACATATCTGGACGGGATTAGGTTTCTCAGAGGCCTTCTGAGTTACCTGAAAGGCAGTAATTATCTGATTCACGAACAAATGTAAAAACAATTTGAGCTTCACAAAATAGAAAGTAGCTGTAAGAAAATAGCTAAAGCAATAAAAATCCCCATTTCCACCATCAGGAGTTCAAATCAACTAAAGATGTTACAAATCTGCCTGGAAGAGCACGTGTGTCTATATCATCCTAATGCACGGTGAGGAGTTTGAGTGGCCAAAGACTCTCCAAGGATCACAGCTGGACAGGGGCGGATCATAATTTTTTGGGTGGCAAAGAGGTGGCATGGGGCATATGAGGGATGGCAACACCAAAGCAAGCCCCCATGCATAGTTTTTGAGGATTTATGGTCTGGATCACCAAACAATTACGCGATGAATCTCAGACATATCTGGACGGGATTAGGTTTCTCAGAGGCCTTCTGAGTTACCTGAAAGGCAGTAATTATCTGATTCACGAACAAATGTAAAAACAATTCGCTTTGTGGTTTTGACTCAAAAAGATCCGGTTCATAAGAGTCATTTGTTAATGAAGCCGACTACACTGGCACGCTGCGTGTGTGTGCAACCATCGTGCACAGTTTATTAAAGTCCGTGTGAACCGGATGTTGCTGCCGACTTTATTTCAGTGTAATGACGTATTTCCATCTGAAATGGAATACTGAATAGAGGGCATGGTTTTATTTTTGCACTCCTCCTCTCTGTCTCTCACTCATAGCAATCTAACGGTCGGAGGTGTGTGTTTAAGGATATTCTACCCAAGCCGTCAAACTGGCGTCATCAGAGAAGGAATGCCATTCCAGAGCGGAAGTAAATGTTCAGATTTTGATTAAAGATTACCAAGACAAACAATTTTTTTCATAGGATTAATTTGCACGGATTAATTGTTCACATCAAGACTAGCAATGTTCGCTAGTAAAGTAAATAAAGTAAATTTTGATTTCATGCGGACTTTAAAAGATGTGTTTTTGCCATTATTTTGCGTTACGCTGTCATCGCCGAGGCTGAAAAGTAGCACATGAAACACTGCTTACATTTATATTTTATTCTGTGATAATTCTGGGGTGGCACAGCTTTTTCTTAGGGTGGCAGTTGCCACCCTGTGCCACCCCGGTAGATCCGCCTCTGCCGCTGAAGAATTGCAGAGATTAGTTGAGTCTTGGGGTCAGAAAGCCTAAAAAAACAATCAATCAAAACAAAAATCAAACAGCCCCTACATCACCATATGTTCGGGAGGGTTTCAAGAAAAATCCTCCTTGCTCATCCAAAAACAAACTCCAGCATATTCATTCATCAGACACGACTGGAACTTCAAATGGGACTGGCTTCTATGGTCAGATGAAACCAACAAAAGAGAGCTTTTTGGCAGCAAACCCACCAGATGGGTTTGGTGCAAACAAGGGATAAAAAGTACCCCATGCCCACGGTTAAATATACTGCTGGATCTTTAATGTTCTGGGCCTATTTTTCTGCCGGAGGTCCTGGACATCTTGTTCAGATACATGGCATCATGGATCATTTTAAATACCAACAGATAAAAAAATCTAAACCTGACTGCCTCTGTTAGAAATCTTATAATGGGCCATGGTTGGTTCTTCCATCAGGACAATGATCCAAAACAAACATCAAAATCAACACAAAAATATCTCACTGAGCACAAAATGAAGCTTCGGCCATGGTCGTCTCAGTTCCCTGACCTGAACCCTATAGAAAATGAGTGGGGTGAACTGAAGCACCAACATGGTAATCTGAAGGATCTGGAGAGATTCTGTATGAAGGAATGTTCTCTGATCTCTTGTCAGGTGTTCTCCAAACTTAGCAGGCATTATAGGAGAAAACTCGGAGCTGTTATCTTGGAAAAAGGACGTTGCAATAATTGGGTGCCAATAATTGTGGCCAATGTGAACTAGAGGAAAACATTTATTTTATAACAAGATATTTCCAAAGAGTGGGTAAACAGTAAAGAACAAACCATTCTCAATCAAATCCATGGAAACAGTTGCTATCAGACAAACACCTGCAATGAAGCATTTCTTAACATCTGCTAACATGGAGAGAACATTCATGCAGCAAATCATTCCAGCAAAGTTGAACTAAATCATATTTAATTCTGCAACAATAAAAAACACACACAATTTCAGAATGTACTGCTCAAAATAATAGTGTAATTAAGACTCAACAAAACAACAGTGTGAAGCGAATGATACACAAGCAAAGAAAAGAGGGAATATGAACTATGGCAGAGGTGAAAGAGTTGTGTGTATGTGTGTGTGCCTGTGTTCCTGTATCCTACCGCTCTGAGAGCACCTTCGCTAATCCGTCTCGGCAGGGTCCACTCTCTACTCACTTCCCATCCCACTGAGGAGCCAGAGACTGTGCTCTCTTTCAGAGCGAGAGAGAGAGAGAGCGCATAGGCGCCCACCATAAACTGAAAGGAAAGGGAAAAGAAAGGGCCATCGATTGCCGTGGCTTTTCCCGGGGCCTGAGGTACAGCCAGCCCGGTGTAATGTTTGTATTTGAGGGGGCGGGAGAGAAAAAAACTAGAGCGAAATGGAGAGATGAGAGCTCTTAGCGCCTTATACACACACCAATAATTCTGGATCTATTTTAATCTCACTTTATCTCTGTGATGGAGAGCCACTTTGATTGAGTTGGTGTTTATGATCGGAGAATCCTGTGAAAATCGACATGCCGTTCAGCGTAAGGTCAGCCCTACAAATAACAAAGAGTCGTTGTGCGTGCCAGGCGTGGGCTTTGTGTAAAACCATCACATACTAGCAGTATCGCTGAAGAATCTTATTATACAATTGTTCCATTTAAATACGACACGAAATAGTAACCTGCTTTACTTTCGTAATGCATTATTTCTGAATAAAACCAAAGATTGCTAGCCGTTAACATTTTTGTTTTCAACCCAAGTGCAGCTGCCTGGTTGGCGCAATTTGCGAATGGCCATTAATAGAAGCTTTTTGCCCAGAATGGTGTAGTTATGGCATCTACCAGCAGGACTAACTGGTTCATCTTAAATAGCTACAACATGACCCCTTGAATAATCAATCAATCAATCAATCAATCAATCAATCATACATCAGCCTAAACATGCCTATATTTGACAATTGGTTAATATTAACCAGTAGCTTTAACTGTTCTTAAGTGTATATTTTATAGAATGGACTGAAACTTTTCTTAAAGGGATAGTTCACCCAAAAATGAGAATTCTGCCATCATTTACTCTCTCTTGTGTTCTGCTGAACACAAAAGATGATATTTTGAAGAATGTGTGTAACCAAACAGTTGCCGGTCGCTACTGAATTCCATACCATTTATAAATGCTACTGAAAATTATTTTGGTGAAATTCTTTCTACACGGAGCTAAATTTATGAAGACACAAGTTGGTTGGTTGGTAGGTAGGTATTTATTATTTTATTTATTGTATGTTATTTTATTTTATTCAGGCTAATTTAAGTTATTAAAAAAAAATAAAAGTTTCAGTGTAACTAAAAAAAAATTTTTTTTCTTTGGAATAATCTGTGTTGATTAATCACATAAAGCACAATAAGCCAAATACTTAGAAAGTAAACAAGGCCATTTCTAAATTTCTTCAAGTATACTACATTCACACACATATGAAAATGCCAAAAAAAAACAACAGTACTTTTACAATCCTTCTTAATCAATGATCTCTCTCTCTTGCCTTCACTTCATACTGCATGTCAGCACGTGAAGTTTAAAAATACCTCCTCCGAGACACATGTTGCCATAGAGATGCAGAAACGCATCGCTCCACCTTTCCCAAAAGCACCAGAGAGCTCAAACTAAATGTAACAAATGAAGAGAGGATCTTGGCGTAATGAGAAAGAGAGAGTGCCGGGAGAAGGAGAGAGTGTGTCTTCGGAAAAAGCTTTTACAGCGAGCTAATGCAGCCTGGCTCTTCAGCCGCGCAGTTGGCTAAACCACCGGCCGCAAGGATTAACGCTCTCCCGGTCACCATAGCAACTCCTGCATGCCACAACAGCTCTCAGTACTTGTTTTTTTTTTTCCTGTGGAAATGAACAGGTGAATTTGAGAGGTTCTGCCCAGTTTTCATAATGATTGACCTTTCGACAACTTCTGCACTACTAACATTTGCTTCAGTAAATAAATAGATAAATGGATGAATAGGTAGATGGGTGGGTGGATGGATGGATCGAAGGATAGACTGACTGATAGACTGACCAATTGATTGATTGATTGATTGTTTGATTTGTGTTTATTATGAGTGCATTCATCACCGCATTTCGTATGTCTAGTTTACTCATTAAGGCTGCATTTATTTAATCAAAATACAGTAAAAAAAATAATAATGTGAAATGTTATTCCAATTTAAAATAACTCTTATTTTTTTAATAAATTAAAAAATGTAATTTATTCCTTTTGATGGCAAAGCTGTATTTTCAGCATCATTAGTCCAGTCTTCAGTGTCACATAATCCTTCAGAAATCATGTATCAATCATTGAATCAAGTCCTGTCAACGTTTGAAAGGCTGAATTTTAAAATGGAAAAAAAGAGAAACCGACTCACCCTCTGTCTCTCTTATACATTGTTTCCTAATAAAACAACTAAACTGTTACTCTGTACTCTGGATTTAGAATTGAGTCCGGGTATAGAACCATATTTTCATGGTCTTGGTCAGGAAAATTTAGACTCTGTCTTGAATCAGACTTGACCCTCTTCTAGTCTCGGTCTTGACTCTGATTTGAATGAGATGGCCTCAGTCATTGGTCTAGGCTCATGAGGGATTTTGCATTTTTCCTAGTTATTATTGCTCAATTATCCATAAATAATCTCAATTAATGTTCCCAGAGGAACACAAAAATTACAAATGCAAACCGTTTTATAACTCAATTATCTTTCCTAGACAGCAATAAGATGGAGAACAAATGGTGATTTCTGCTTAAAGGGGTCATATGATGCTTTTTTAAAGATCATTATTTTGTGTATTTGGCGTAACAGAATATGTTGACGCTTTAATGTTCAAAAAACACATTATTTTTCAAATACTGTACATTATTGTAGGTCCTCTATGCCCCGCCTCTCTCAAACACGTCGTTTTCTACAAAGTCCCTCCTTCCGACAAGCGCAGTCTGCTCTGATTGGCCAACTGACCCAGTGCATTGTGATTGGCCGAACACTGCAAGCACTCGTCGGAAATATAATGCCCCTTACCATAATCGCGAGCTTCAGCTTTCAAAATAAATGTAAAGACAGTAAATAATGTCATTAGTTTTACCATCAGTTCAAGCCCGATAAGGGAACAGAGTCGCATGACAGACACAGTGATGAAGCTGGTATGTGTTTGCAGTACACAAGCCACGGTTAAGACAGCTGACTCCACTGTGATGTGACCCTGTCTCTCTCTCTCTCTCTCACACACACACACACACACACACACACACACACACGATGCGCAAAACTCCGCATTTGAACAGTCAATAGCAAATACTTAAACTAATAACAAAACAGTAGCTGATTCAGAAGCGCCAGATTGTCATAGCAAAGTCAGAATTACCTCCTCTCCTAGGTTCACGAAATGGTCGTCCATAAAACGCATTGCTGTTCTGTTGTAAGTAATCTTAAAGATTCCTAAATGCATCTACTTTCGGAAGGCCAAATAAAGTGCTTTTGCTTTCGCCTAGAAACACACAGCATCTCCCTGACATGGCTACTTCAACACTAACTGAAACCACGCCTTCTTTCTTTGCGTGAACATTTGGGCGGCATTACGCAAATGTTTCCACATAGTGACCTAGATATGTGGGGGCGTGTTAGAACGAGCCGTTTTAGGGGGGCATAGCAGAGTCTTAACTTTGATAAATAATATCTCTTTGGTTTTGAGACTTTAGTCTTTGCAACTTCAGGGATCTTATCTATGCACAAACAGCTTGTAACACTCCAAAGAGAAAGGAAAACTTGAAATCATATCATATGACCCCTTTAAGACTTCTTCTTCTCAGAGACCTGCAACTGTATTATTTCATGACATGGCTCTTATAAAATTGTAAAATAAGGGTTTTATATTGTCTAAAACATGGTGCATGAATGTAGCAGATGTAAGGTCGAGAAACAGCGTTCAGAATGTGGGATTGATACACACGCACACACACCGCTGACATTAACACAGCATGTTCATTAGCCTCTCCCTCCAGTTACTCAAGGGACCTGTCTAGAAACAATTCGCCAACATAGTTTTCACTTCTCTGGATTAAATTCTGCTTCTCTCTGCTGATTTGCTGACCTCTATACTAACACACAGAGCCATTAAAGACATGGAGTACATTTAAGAGGTTTCTCTACCACACAGCCACCATCCAGGCACAACAGGAGGGAGAGAAGGGGGAAAAGAATGAGGAAAATGGACAAGTGCTCTCTTACTAGATTTGAGTACCGCTGAGTGGCCTTGTTTGCCATGCGGGCATCAAATCCTGTCAACGTCTGAAAACCTGACATACGGGAGAAGAAAAAAAGAGAAAGAGAGAGAGACATACTTTTTCTTTTCTTAAAGTTCCCTCTCATACATTATTATTGGTAACACTTTATTTCAATAGTCCACTTTATACATTCTATTAACAGTAAGTAACTTTGCAACTACAGGTCAACTAGCAGTTAGTAGAGTATTAGTAGACTGTCTGCTTAATATCTTCTAACAATTTCTTTGTCAACTTATTCTACTAACCCTAAACCTACCCTAACAGTCTACTCTGAGAGTTAGTAGACATGTAGTTGCAAATTAATGAGAATTAGTTGACATGTACTTGACATGTAGTTACAAAGTTACTTATAGTTAGTAGAATGTCTAAAGTGGACTATCGAAATAAAGTGTAACCTTATTATTCAGTGGAGATCTTCATTTGGGACTCACGAAAAAGCTTGCAGTTCTCCTTTTTAAAGGACTAGTTAATTTCCAGAATGAAAATTTGATAATTGATCATTTACTCACCCCCATGTCATCCAAGATGTTCATGTCTTTATTTCTTCAGTCGAAGAGAAATTAAGGTTTTTGAGGAAAACATTCCAGGATTTTTCTCCATATAATGGACTTCAATGGTGATCAACGGGTTGAAGGTCCAAACTGGAGTTTCATTGCAGCTTCAAAGAGCTCTATCAGCCAAGAAATAAGGGTCCAATCTAACGAAACGATCGGCTATTTTCTAAAAAATAAAATATTTTTCTTTTTATACTTTTTAACCACAAATGCTCATCTTCCACTAGCTCTGCAATGCGCATGCGCGACTTCACGCATTACATAATCACGTTGTAAACATCACGTGCAGTTAGCTCTTTGTCTGTGTACTCTGGTTCAGAAAGGTAGGGTAGGGCGAAAAACTCCATCTCATGTTCTCCTCCAACTTAAAAATCGCCCAACATCGTTGTTTTACCTTTTTTTTTTGTTAAGGGCATTTGACTTTTTTTGCATGTTCGCATTGTAAACACTGGGTCGGTACTTCCGCCTACATCACACGTGATCTTTCCAATGTGACTACATAATGTGTGAGGTCGGGCTAGTGCAAGATGAGCATTTCAGGGTAAAAATGTATATACATTTATTTATTTTTTTTAGAAAATGGCCGATCGTTTCACTAGATAAGACTCATATTCCTCGGCTGGGATCATGTAGAGCCCTTTGAAGCTGCTTTGAAACTGCAGTTTGGACCTTCAACCCATTGGGTCCCATTGAAGTCCATTATATGAAGAAAAATCCTGGAATGTTTTCCTTAATTTCTTTTTGACTGAAGACAGAAAGACTCTTCTTTCAGACGAATCTAGTCGGAGTTATATTAAAAATTGTCTTCAAGCTGTTTCATGCCACTCGGCGGGTGTTGCATGCATCAGTCCAAAAGAAGTTAAATAAAAAGCGCCCATCCATAAAAAAAAATCTCACACGGCTCCGGGGTGTGAATATAGGCCTCCTGTAGCGAATCGATGCGTTTTTGTAAGAAAAATATCCATATTCAAAACGTAATAATCACTTTAATGTAGCTTGCGCCAACAGTCCTAAACGGAAGCAGTTCCGGGTGGATGATGTATGAGGTCAGCATTGCACATGCGCCGGTGAGTCTCGTGAAAACCAACGTTTGTTAACAGGAGCAAAGGAAGCAAAGTTTCCTTACTTTAGCAAAGGAAAACCAGTCTCCTCTTGGCTTATATCGAAATCCTCCGACATTCTTCTTTACAAATCCTCGTTTTGTACTTCTAATTTCT
>NW_015554106.1:170605-173726 GCF_001515605.1 Sinocyclocheilus anshuiensis | reverse complement strand
ATCGATGCGTTTTTGTAAGAAAAATATCCATATTCAAAACGTAATAATCACTTTAATGTAGCTTGCGCCAACAGTCCTAAACGGAAGCAGTTCCGGGTGGATGATGTATGAGGTCAGCATTGCACATGCGCCGGTGAGTCTCGTGAAAACCAACGTTTGTTAACAGGAGCAAAGGAAGCAAAGTTTCCTTACTTTAGCAAAGGAAAACCAGTCTCCTCTTGGCTTATATCGAAATCCTCCGACATTCTTCTTTACAAATCCTCGTTTTGTACTTCTAATTTCTGACCGTTGTTTTGTTTTGATCTCTCCCCTGCGCTTCCGCGTGCGTCACTTTGGAGCGGCGCATGCGCAACGCTGAACTCATACGTCATCCGCCCGGAGCTACTTCCGTGTAGGACTGTTGGCGCAAGCTACATTAAAGTGATTATTACGTTTTAAACTCAGACTGGATTCGTCTGAAAGAAGAAAGTCATATACACCTAGGATGACTTGAGGGTGAGTAAAATTGGTGGGCTAATTTAAATTTTTGGGTGAACTAACCCTTTAAGGCTCATTTTGCCAAAAAAATATTCTCAATAAATGCCATAAATTTTAACCGTAAGTAATACTACTACTACTTCTACTACTACTACTACTACTACTAATGATAATAATAATATCAAACCTACATATATGTTTGTGTGAGAAAAAAATAAATAAATCATCATATTCACACTAAAACTGTTTTAGAGTGGCATTTATTCAGTGCTATATATTTAAATTTGAATTTAATTGAAAATGGTTAATACTCCTCAAAAAGTTGGTCGAATATATATGCATATATGTGTAACATTTTCTATATTTTTAATAATAATAATAATAATAATAATAATGTCACAACACAGAAGAGGAGACTCAGAGAACACAGTTCAAGGAGTTTATTGCAAGTGATTCAGAATCTACAGCAGGTAAGGCACTTAGCTTAGACAGTCCGGGTAATAGTATCTTGCAGGTGGAGGGGGGCACAGAAGAAGACAGGTAGAGCAAAACTCCAATAAGTTAAGTAGTCGGGTGGCAATGCAGGGTAACATTGACAAGACCAGACAGCGAGTGCTTGTGAATAGTTGGTTTAGTCTGTGGTCGTTAAATTGTGATATCGAAACTACTACTTAAAATAACTGTTTTCTATTTTACATGTAATTTATGTAATTTACTGATGTCAAAGCTGAATTTTGAATGTTGAAAACTGCTTAATATATTTGTATAAACTATGTTTTTTTTTCCTTTGATGAATAGAAAGTTCACAAGAACAGCATTAATTTGAAATAGAAATCTTTTGTAACTGCCACTTTTGATCAATTTAATGCATCCTTGCTGAATAAAAGTATATATATATCCACATATGCATTCTTCCTATTTTACGCACTTTTCCTCTCAGTTCTTGTCTTTTCATACTCAGCTGGTATCAATCTGGTTCCCACATTTCGTTGTTTCCTTTACTGAACTTCAAGAGCGCGCTTGAAACCTTTGAATGATGAAATTAGACAGCAGAAGTCGAAAAGTGTAGGCAGACATTCCAAAACATCAAAGTGATTATTTTTAGGAACTGATTTGAATATCCTAGACTGTATGTAAACTAGAGTTTGAGTTTGCAAAAATCTTTCGTAAGCACAAAAGGGAATTGCTTGCGTTCTGTTTTTGGTTTTCACGCACACACACAAACCTGAGCTCTTGGATGCATGATCCGTTGAGTCGGTTTGTGGATGCGTATGGCTTATAGATCTAACCCCGGCCATCGCCACCTCACCACGCTTCACTGAAGCATTTATCTCCCAAACTGCACCGGCTTTCCCTTCTAAAGCACTTCCTCCCGCTCTCTCACTCTCCCCTTGGTCTTTGCGAGTGTCCCTCTATCTATTTTCTCTCCCCTTCCTCTCTGGGAGTCTCTCTCTGTTATCGGCTGTTGGAGTAGCTTCACTCGGTCACAGATAGTGGAAGCTGTGGTGGGCAATCTGCCAGACAGCCGGAGCTATCAGATACGCATGGAATCCTAATACATCATGATACACGGCATGTGTGTGTGCATGGGAATACGCTGGGAGAAAATGACAGCTAAAATTAAACACACTGAGACCCAAAGTGTTTGTGACTGAGCTAATATTAGAGGTGCCACTAAAAGAGGAAAATCACAAGCAGGAGAACTTTTCTATTTCTCTCGCTATCTGTCTATATTTGTGCGTATGTGTGTGTGTACGTGCAGTCCTTTCATTTTCACACTTCAGATTTAGTAAGAGCGATGATAAGAGGCAAAGAGTCTAAAACGATTTTGCGTCTAATATGGAAGAAACTGACGGAGAGGATAGGCCTCTCTCTCTCAAAAGAGATCATGTCTTCCAAACAAAATAATCATGATAAATTACAGTCCAGCCTAATTTTACGACATTTTGCCACATATTTCACCATGCAGAGATTTCACTTCAATTATATTAATTACTATAAAGTATGCATTTTTTTTTATTTTATGCAATGCTAGCTTATGTTTGTGTGAATTCTGAGGGAGATGGAATTTCAGTTAGTGTCTCCATAACATCAAAGAATGAAAGAAAGAAAGAAAGAAAAGAAAGAAAGAAAGAAAGAAAGAAAGAAAGAAAGAAAGAAAGAAAGAATCTCTTGCAGATGAGAAACATTCTGAAAAACTATGAATAAATCAACAAGATTTATTTATTTATTTATTTGATTGTATATTTGTTAATGTGTTATTGTTTGATTATTGTGCTTATAACATGGCTCATAAGTAAACAAACAAATAAATAAATAAATAAGTGTGTGTCATTACTGAGATTCTTCCTAATAAGCCAATTAAAAAGTCCTGCTTTCTGTAAGCCTTTATTGAGTAAACATTCATGAAAAATGGGAGTTTTTCTCCATATAGTGGACTTCAATGGTGCTAATCGGGTTGAAGGTCATTGTTAATCAATATATGTTATTGATTAACAATAATAATAATAATAATAATAATAATAATAATAATAATGTAAAATCAGTAATAATAATACTGTCAAATCAGTGTTTCATGTCTTTGATGTGTGTGTCTTTCTTTCTTTCATTTTATTTTTTATCCAGGATAATGTCAGTCAATATA
>NW_015554106.1:166955-170549 GCF_001515605.1 Sinocyclocheilus anshuiensis | reverse complement strand
ATATGTGTGTGTCATTACTGAGATTCTTCCTAATAAGCCAATTAAAAAGTCCTGCTTTCTGTAAGCCTTTATTGAGTAAACATTCATGAAAAATGGGAGTTTTTCTCCATATAGTGGACTTCAATGGTGCTAATCGGGTTGAAGGTCCAAATTGCAGTTTCAATGCAGCTTCAAAGAGCTTAATTACATTAATGAAAAATGTTTGCTTTCATGAGGCGGAACATATTTGTGAGCTTACGACAGAAAGTTTAAAGCTTACAGGTTTCCATACGTCACCCGCCTGCACTGTTTTATGGGATTTCTAACAGTTCGATTCTCTTAAATCTGCTTTCAATGCGAACTCAATATCAAGAAGACATCCAGGTAGTTTCATGCATTATCTGTACTTGCGCTCTTGAGTATTGCAATTTAACTTTTATGGTTGATGATGACGTAGTATGAGAACACAAAAACGCATCAGAACGCTAGCTCACATCCGAACGCATATTGAGAAACAGTGTTTTAATGCTATTCAATAGCATGTAAGAATCACACATGAGCTGTATATTCCATATGCTAATGAGACAGTCTATTAGTGGCACAATCCAATATTATCCCCATTACTGACATGTTAAGCATTCCTCAAGAGAAGCTAATCATGGAGACACAATCACTACAGTAATCAGTTTACAGTATATTACCAATCTTACACATATTGTTATACATGATGTGCATTTCAAAACAACTATCTTTCATGTGATCTCTATGAGCAAAGTTAACAATTATATTATTTACTTGAATGTTTTCTTGGGTTTTCAACAAAGAGTGCTCTAATGGCCCCAGATTAAAATTGCATTTAATTTAAAAGAATCAATAAAATGAATTTATAAAACCCCAGAAATGTAAGGCTCTTAGTGTACTATTAATTACCTTTGCGCATATTCAAACGTTACTGAAGTATTTTCTCAGAGCGGTTTAAATTATGTCTCATACCGATGCAGATTTCTAGATTTCCAGATAAACGGTCGGTTTTCATGCTTGATGAAAATCATTTCCAGAAGCAATAAGAACTGTTAAGACGGGGACAGAGGGGCAGGGTGCGAACTACGGGGGAGCTAGGGGGAGCTCGGAGCCTGACGACGAGTAACTCCGTTGTTCATGTGAACTCAAAGACAGCCTGATGCTTTGTATATAGACTATTTGAGGGTGGCTATTTGTTGCTTCACCTATCAATTCGTGTCGATAAAGTATAATAGGGTAAATCCTGTATAGTGATTTATCCTATATAGTGCTTGCATAAAGCAAGTAGTGCATACACTTGTAGCTGTTATGTATCTTTGTAAGTCATTGTAAGCCCTCTTATGAGGCATGCATAAGCGCACGAACTGCGCTTACACCAACTAATTGTTGGTGTATTATTGAGGTCTATGTGCATTCATTTATATAACTACTGCACTCATAATTTTCTTCAGAAGCCAAGATGTCAGAGTTTGCATCATGTAAAACCATAATAAACCTGTATGTAAACCATAACAATTTTAAACATCTTATGTTGTTTTGAATTGCCTATACCAGATATAAACAGCTAATGTTGAGGTCCTAATAAGAATCAACAAGAGTTTGTCATCTAAAAGATGACAATTTAAAACATAGTAATTTGATGAAAAAGACATGTTCATTTGCTTTGAGAATAATAAATTGGCTGAACGAGATGTATTACATTAACAAGCAAGTTAAAACTTGCCAAAATATGTAGTTATTGAGGATTTTATCTTTGAAACATAAATAAAACACAAATGTGTTCATCTTTAAAACACAAATGAAGTTTTTTTTTTTTTCATGGACTGAAAAAATGAGAGGTTTCTTCTAGCACATCAAGCAAGCATAGTTGAGTTTCTATATTTGATGAGTTATATTTTATGTGTGTTGATCAGTGTTTATACTGCATATGAATCATTTAAGCCTAAATTAAATATGTCAATCATATAAACACTCTGAAAACTGCTTTTACACTGCTTTTTTGTACTTTTATTTATTGCATAAATGTTTTGGTTGCATGTAATTTGATAATACTTTATTTTGATAGTTCACTTTAGACCTTCTACCTAACTTTAAGTAACTTTGCATGTCAACTAGCAGTCATTAGAGTATTAGTAGACTGTTTAATATCTTAATTTGAATAATTATAACTATGCAATTTCATCAACCTTTTCTACTAACCTTACTAAACAGTCTACTAACAGTCTAATGCTGCAAACTTACTTATAGTAGCTTTATGCACCAAGAGCTTGTAACACTCCAAAGAGAAAGGAAAAGGGGGTAATTGATTACGTCACAATGTTGGAAATATTTTTGTTTTAAACCATGAAGGCGAGCCAATGGATATCACCTAAGCAACGTGCAAATTTCGTGCATGAGTTATGCCGGTGAACGTCTTAATCTTTAATTATAGGCCTATAATTAATTGTATATAGACCTGTTTTAAAATAAATTTTTTAACATTTTAACCAAGGAGTAAATAGCCTATCGTTTGTTATCCTCGCAGCGCGTCAGTTATGCTAATATTGCGGGGCAAATTGTAATTTTAATTTAATAATAAAAGTAACTTCATAATAATAGTCCTAATAAAAATAAGAATGTAACAGGCCTACATTAATTGGAAATGCCAAATATCTTAATATTGCCAATAATTGTTGTTTTTGACAATATCTTTGGCTATCGTTGATACAAGATCATCGTCTTTCGACGCACCCCAGCAATGGGAGGTTATCGCGGGGATTTTACTGCATACCTGTCAGCCAATCAGAATCCAGTATTCAGACAGTATTCAGACAGCCTCCGCAACCACCACCCAGAATGCTAGCGCTAACCTACGTTAGCGCTAGCATTCTGCCCGCTTCAAATCATACACAGAGATGAAATAGTGCGGTAAGACCACATTTATTTGAATGAATTATAGCATGTATTTCAATTAATTATCAATCGATCGTTTGAGAGAAAGAGAGAGACAGAGACAGATGACAGTTGTGTGTAGCTGTGTGCTGCGTCTGCACGTCTCTCTGTACAAACAATTGCTTCAAAAACAGCGATTTTACCACCTCGTTACTGAGGAATATAATGTAGTGATCTAATATCTAGGATATTTTATTAATGAAAATCACGGGGAAGCGTTGACAACAAGTTTGTCTGTGTGTGCAGCACAATCAGCGATCTCTGACCTCTCTCTCTCTCTCTCTGTGTGTGTGTGTGTGTGTGTGCGAGTGATGCGTGTTGGTTAGTGTGCATCAATTAAAGCAGTGCATTAATATAGAACGGTGATTAAACTGACTTGGAACTACCTGTGCATTAAACGGTTTTACTGCATACCTGTCAGCCAATCAGAATCCAGTATTCAGACAGACCATGGAATATATATATATATATATATATATATATATATATATATATAAATGCATGTTTTTATTTTATTTATTTTTTACATTTTTGACCTCATAATTTTTAATCAAACTGCCATAATTCGATCTTCCAGTGAAACAACAGACTCTCTGGTGACGTATGATGTGCTTGTAACATTTAGTCCAATTAAAACCCTGTCCCTTTATTACATTCAGCTGC
>NW_015554106.1:159340-165782 GCF_001515605.1 Sinocyclocheilus anshuiensis | reverse complement strand
GGAATATATATATATATATATATATATATATATATATATGTAATTTTAACAAATTTATAGAAAGATTTAAAAAAAGGCAGCAACTGAAATAAAAATTTTAAGTTGAAGTAGCTGATTTTTTTAGAGTGTATCTTGAATAATAGCTATTATGCTTAACAAAGCAAAGAAAACTATTAATTTGGGCTGCACTAATAATCATATTTTAATTGTGATCAAGATTTCTGCACATCGGTTAATTAAGAATAATCATCTTTGATATTGGTCTGATGGTTATTTATCCTGAATTTTTTAATTTTTACATTCCTGTCATCTTGCATTGATAAGTTTGGCAACAGTTTAAATCATGCACCTAATCTGAGTTTTGCCATTCTAAATGGATACATTTACCAACCTTTGTTTTAATTACTCATTCCAACCTGGCAACCGAGCGCACACGCATGTTAGAGTTTAGCGATCTCCATTGCGATATTCTGTTCAAATGAAAGTGTAACACAGGCAGTTTTTTTTTTTTGTTGTAAAGTAATCAATTCTAAATATTTGCAAATAATATTTTTATATTATCTCATCACGTTCAGTTGTGAATTACATGAATTTTGTAAATGATTCAGCATAATTAGACACAAAATATAATAGTTTACATAACTGGATATTACTGTTGGCCATTTAATATTTCTGTTGTAAAACAGCTGTCAAATATTAAATGTTTAACTACTTACATCTTACCTTACACTCCATTACAAACTGAAGAGTCGCGCAAATTCATGTCGAAGAGTTGACAGTCTCATAACTTGTGTTTATGTCAAAATGTGAGAATTCCGATGAAACGTATAAAGAAATTTCTCAAATGAAAACAATTATGATTAATAACTGCGAATATAATTTTTGAGCAAAATAATCATGATTATCAGTTTAATCATTATCATGCAGCCCTACTATTTAAACACCATATACAGATGTCGAGCTAAAGGCACCACCCAAAATCAAATCTCCAGTGATCTACTGTCTTCAATTGACAGTAATCCACTTGAATCCTGACACTGGCTTCAAAAACTCCTAAAATCCACTCTACTTCTATCAGGGTTCAGGTGCCCTTTTAGCTTGTGGCTTATTCTGGCTCAAGCCTGACTGTGGACTTCAAGCTGTGCTTGTCTACATTTTCGATATCCCTTGACATGAAGCAACCGCCTCCAATCACGTCAGCGCTGCCTGGTTCCTTCAGCCTGGGTGGCCAGAGAAGGTGTGCTACCAATGAACTTGCATTAATGATAATACAAATACTGTTTTTGTAATGATTTTCCTTTACTATTCCCTTAAAGTTGCCATACATATCTCATATGTGTACACTGAGCCACCAACACTCATATTTCATGGATTTCTAAAGAAACCATGCACAGCACCTGACTTCTCACCATCACACATTACAAGCATCCGGCTATCAACATTATCATAACAAAAGGTCTGAATCTGTATCAATACATTGATCAGTCTCACAGAAATCATGTGTATGCTCTGAGCAAAGCATTCTGATGCTTTGTATGTGATCTGTGTGGAGTCTGATAGGATTGAACCAAATCTTTTCATCTTGTGTAAGTTTTGTGCCTTTCTTTTTCTGCTTTTCTTCGGCTTCCCTGTTCCCTCTCAACGTTCTGTTTCCCTCAGGCCACCTCTCTTCAAATGACATGGAGCGAGTAATTTTGTCAGTTCTTTTGGTGTCTAGATGTCTGGTCCAAGGGTTCTACTTCTAGCATACGGTCAAGGTCCCTTAGAAATCTTCACAATTCCTTTGAATGGCTTGTTTTCAGACCTACACACCTTTTGGAGCGAGTCAAGATTGACGAAAAACATGCCACATTAGGTACATGTTGGGCCACGCTTTTGGTGACAAAATTTCTCTAAAAATACCCCGAAGAACAGGCAAATGTGAAAAAATCTCCTTCTTCTGAAAGGAAGAATTGTATAATTATAATTAAGAATTATATAATTGATTTCAGTTCATCCATTTAATTAACTGGCATATGATGTAATTAAAGATTGGTTTAACCAATGTAACACCATAGTTATTACTATGTACTTAATATATTCTACTCAACAACTGAAAGTTATCTAACATAATCTATCATTTATAATTTACTCACTGCAACAAAGCTGCAAAATAAAGAACATACTGCAAGAACAGCTCATAAATGTAGAATAAACCGCACAGAAACTGCTAGAGAAGAACTTCATTGTTAATTTCTCAGATTTAAGGAATGCATCTCTTTCAGTGAAGACACATTGAGACAGAAGGAAAAAAAATATCAGCTCTATGTGTGCGGGTGTGATATTTATAACTTTATATTCTCCTGTGTGGAGAGACAGTGACAAATTGCCACCCCCTATTCAATGCAGATCTATACGTTCTCATTCAATAACTGCTATCAACCAATCAGCTGCTCCCTCAGTGGCCACATGACCTACACTGTTAAGGCCTCCGAGCTACTATGAGACAAATTACATCCCATTTATGAAAAAGTAATGATTTCTGCTGCAAGTGATGCACTTTATGAGCTCGGGAGTGAAAAAGGTACACATCTGTAATTTATTAATTTATTTTTTCTCCCAGCAATCTCGACAATATCTAGCGCTCGGAAAAAGACAATCCAATCCCACCCAAAGACAGGTCTCGTCAAGAGAGAAGAGAGAGATAAAAATATCAGTTTGATCAATAGTGTAGCTATGTGAAAGCGGAGCACTAACACAGCTTTCCAGCCAAGACAGAAGTGGGATATTCCTACTTGATATCTCTGATTTCTGAACAGGAAGACTAAATGTGCATTTGTCTTCAAACATGTTTGTATGACGTTTATGTACATACTGTACATGCAAACACTGGGATGTGGATTCCCGCATAATTCCAAGTTGGATTTCTAACTTTTTGTCACATGTATCCAATTAGGAAGTTGGAAATTCTGACATTACTAGTTGAACGGACTTCAAAAGAGGTGTCTTGCATGAGGTGATTAGAGTGTAAGAGTTGGGTTCCAGAAGTAAACATACCATTCATGTTCTTTTTAGGGGGATTTGATTTTCAAAAAACAACTTAAAAGCATTTAGACTTATGAGCTACAAGGTTGTTTCTCAATTATATATGCTTTAGTTGAAGCCATCAGCTTGAATTTTTCCAGTTTTTTATTTTATTTTTATAATTGTGTTTAGCAGCAACAATTTTACCAAATAATCATGACAAGCAAATTGCACCAAAAATCTATTTTTTTGTGCGTCCACTACCATGAAGCACAGCGAATGACAGAGAGTCAGTTTCCCTGTGCTCTCAAAGTACTTAACATTTGTATGCAAAATATGTTGTTTCTATATTTTTTAAATCAATAGTTATACATGTCTCCATCATATTTAATATAGGCTCATTTGCAATGCTTTATGGGATTGTCGATGTTTTCTCATTAAAGCCATTAAGCACAGAGTCTTGTACCTTAAATTTGTAATGTTGTGATTCCCCCTAGTTTACATCTCTTAAATGAAGACTTTCTAAAATCCTTATGAGAAAAAATGAATAAGAAAAATACTGCTGGAACCAAGGCCACTGAAAAAGTGGATGGGTGCTGTTGAACGTTTCCACAGTTATTAGCATCGTAAATCTAGCAAAGATCATTATAGTTTCATAAACAAAATGATAAATAAAATAATGTACATTTAAAAACTATACTTTGTTACCTTGGCACTATATTAGCCTATAGAAAACTAGTTAACGCTGCTGCTGTGTGAGTGTTTGCATCTCAAGATTGGACATATTTTTCTATTCTTCTGACCAACATAATCAATCGCTCAATATGTTTCCCTCTTTTGGGAAGTTATAAAAAAATGCTATTGTGGATTTTTCTTTTCAAAAAAATAATAAAAATGAATGAATGAATGAATGATATTTGTAGTTTCTGTTCACTACTATGGAATTTTACTACAGTATGAAGACTTCTGCTTCTGGGAACCTCATAAATGTAGAAAAAGGTCCAGCTGAGTTGAATACCATATGGAATTCTGAGAAATTAGGTTCTCTGTGCGCATCCCATGCCAACAAATGCATTCAAACAACATCCATAAACACTTAGGAATGACCAGGCTCATCTGAAACGCTCGAACATAAGGTAAAATCCACCACCCGACTCGCACAGGACCCCTGCATGCTCCAATAACAGTGTCTGAATCCATAAAACTTATGCTGAGGGACGCAATAAACTATCTCATCAATAATGTATGACTCTCTTTCTCCACACATATCAATCATTATCCAGTCTACTTCCCCTCACTCTTACAAACACCGGGCCGCACACACTCAACAAATATGCATTGCTGCAGAACAAGGAGAAATGAAATGTGAGAGCGTATTTGTGTTTCAATAAGGTATGGCTCTTTGCCGCTGGGCCCGCAGCTCAATGCAGACAGACTTAAAGGGAGCCACCGACCTCATACAAACACACCAACACACTCTACGCTTCCTAAGGGTGTAATGTGGCAGGGGTCAGTAGTACATGACATCATCAGCATGCAACATATTCATGAGGATGTACAGACATTCACTGGAGGGATTATGAGTTCAAAACCATTTCATGTGTGCTGCTGTGACAGCTTCTGTGCTATACATATCAGGGATGATTTGGACCCCTTAAGAACAATGTGCATTTAATGATGCATTTTACTTATTTATACTATAGATTTAGAATATACAGGATGATGATGCATTGTCCAATGTAGTATTAAATATATGGGGGAGAAAAGTCACTTAAATGGGCCATCTTGCCCCACTATCTAGGGCAAGTAGCTCCCTGGGGTAAACGTATTCTAGGTGATCTATTTTTTTTTTACAGAATTTATCAAATAATCATTACTACATTTTTAATTGCCAATTATGTGAAATAGTAAATCAGATATTTAATTTAAAATCATTACAAATTTAGATGTTATATTGCAAAATTGTGGTAAATGTTTCCACAAGTTTAGTTGATTTTACCTGAATTACCTGTAATGAAAAAAAAAAAGATCATAGTCAAAGAAATATATCTGAAAGATTATTCCTGAATGTGTATAAATAATGTATTGAAATAGTCACTCTTGCTAGTGTATTATATAAAGTATCATTTATTAATTTACAAATAATTATTATAAAATAATTATATGTATATACTCATAATCATTTTTGTTACATAAACATTTTTGTGAATAGCATTACATTTCTGAATTTTAAAATATAAATATGATTACATATAAATAATAATTTATAAACACAAATACTTATTTTATTGTAATTATTAAATTACAATAAAGGAATAATTAAATTGCTCAAAAGCGACAGTAAAGACATTTATATAGTTATAGTATAAAACTCTTTCAAATAAATGTGCTTTTTTCACTTTTCTATGCATCAAACAATCCTGAAAAAAATGTATCACGATTTCACACAAAAATATTAAGCAGCAAAAATTATTTTCAACACTAATGATAATGGCAGGGAAGTCGTGGCCTAATGGTTAGAGAGTCGGACTCATAATCCAAGGGTTGTGAGTTCGAGTCTCAGGTCCGGCAGGGATTGTAGGTGGGGGGAGTGAATGTACAGCACTCTCTTCCACCTTCAATACCACGACTGAGGTGCCCTTGAGCAAGGCACCGAACCCCCAACTGCTCCCCGGGTGCCGCAGCATAAATGGCTGCCCACTGCTCCGGGTGTGTGTTCACGGTGTGCTGTGTGTGTGCACTTAGGATGGGTGAGCACATTCTGTTAAATGCAGAGCACTAATTCTTAGTATGGGTAACAATACTTTGCCACATGTCACGTCACTTTCACTTTCATACGTACTATAATTAATAACTGAGTACCAATAATTATTGAGCACCAAATCAGCATATTAGAATGATTTCTGAAGGATCATGTGACACTTGATTAATTATTATTATTATTTTTTTTTTTACTTACACATAATAAAATAATAATTAAAGGCAAAAAAATATGCTTTCTAATTAATCTAAAAAAATAATACATTAATGCATTTTCCTCGTTTGTTTTAACCTTGTAATTCTCATTCCTAATAAAAGCTGGATTAGTGTACTGTATATCCTGTAGACTGGATCTCAGCTGTTTATTTTTTTTCAACTGCACATCCAGAGACTCTCTGCTTATTAAACACACCTTGCTTTCTCTCTTTCTTTCTCTTGTTTTCTAGGTTCCTTCTGCACACATGAATATTTAATTACACTCACAAAATTACACACCTCCAAATGAAAGTGAAAAGAGGCAGCGAGATGGGGAAGGGGACACTAATATCTCTGGGTAAATAGTCATTAGCTGAACCAATCGTCTTTGAATCAATATTGAGAAAGGCGCTTGGGACTCGTGAGCATGCATGCACACACACCCACACACACACACACCCACACACACAACCACACACACACA
>NW_015554106.1:149280-159308 GCF_001515605.1 Sinocyclocheilus anshuiensis | reverse complement strand
TTCAGCATCATTACTCCAGTCTTCAGTGTCATATGATCCTTCAGAAATCATTCTAATATGTTGATTTATTATCAGTGTTGGAAACAGTTTATTTTTTTTTGGAACCTAAAATACTTTTTTCAGGATTCTTTGATGAATAAAACGTTAAAAAGAAAAGCACTATTTAATATAACTATAAAAGCACTTAACTATTTAAGTATAAATACCTGATTCTTAAGTCAAATTTTAAACAAAATATACAAAATAACTTGTATTAAATTAGAAAATTAAATTAGACCTTAAAACACAGCTCTCACAGGAAGTAATTCACTTAAACGTACCAGTTAAACAATCAGAGAAGAAATCTACATTAACAAACAGAGCCTGCTTCCCTTCTAACATTCCATATATAAATGAAGGACTAATACTAGAGCACAAAGGCAACATGGAACAAGCATGTTCACTCTCTCTCACACACACACACACACACACACACACGCGCGCAACCTCAAAGGTCAGAGGTCACAGGTTGCACACTGGTTTGGAGTCAGAAACTAAAGTTATCTGTAGAGACCAGTTCAGAGATTAATATACTGTACTGTGTGTATGCGGTTGACATACAGTGGGTTCCAAAACTCTGAGACGACTACTATTTTTTTTACATGACTTTTTATTTTAATTATTTTAATTTTGAACTTAACTTTCCAGTAAAATTGTTATGCTGATAATTTAATTTAATAATAATAGAAATTATTGATGAATATTATGTGATGTAATATGCCCTTTTTCCCACCCACTGTGATCACTACGTGGCTTATATATGTAATATTAAGATTCTAATAACAAAAAAACACAGCTCTCACAGGAAGTAATTCACTTAAACGTACCAGTTAAACAATCAGAGAAGAAATCTACATTAACAAACAGAGCCTGCTTCCCTTCTAACAAGGAGTTTAACTAATCTAATAAATATTAAAATGTATAAAAAGAGTATTACAGTACAGCATTTACAATGGAAATGTTCGCCAATTAGAGCAGTGCTGGGAAGATTTGAGTTAATATTTGTGGCAGGCGACGATGTCTAAAGAGGGTCTGCGGCATGCGCGACGGAATTGAGCAAATGAAATTAGCATATATAATTACCCTAAATCCTTGACAGTTTAATGTTTGAGATTAAAGCAAAAAGTTAAAATGGAAAACAGCTCATTTGGAGCCTGGTTGGAGAAGTATTTGTGGGAATGTTGCATGTAAAAGATGTTGGATTTTAATTAGGCTGATTATGGCAGCATGTGCGAGTAAGAAAATTCCATTGATTGGTAAGGACAGGCCTATCTAAACACAAACACACGCACTTATGTAACTGTGTGTTTGGCCTATCAGAGTGTTGTTTGTTCAGATCACTGCAATCACCAACAGAGCACAGTGATACTTTAATCTCGTAGAGTTTGTCAATAATAGCTTAATTACAGCATAATGAGGGGTCTTAACACGGGTCAATGACAAGTCAATACCACGCACAATATAAATGGACTTCTTACACTTTGGAACGCAGCGGTTTATGGCAGAAAAAATAGGCCTAAATCAGGAAATGCATCAAACCACTGCTGGACTTCATTTTGAAGATTCAAATTGTGAGGTTTTAAGTCGGAATGTCAAGTAGTGGTGATTAATTGGCTAATATTTGAGATTATTTGCTAATAACCGAAAGGAGATTCAAACTATGTCAATAAATAATAGCTTCAAACTGTAAAAAGTGGCGATATATAACTTATATTAGAGGTCAGTCAAACTATTGTTTAATATATATTGGTCATGGGTTAGTAGATATCACTAATATTGAATACTAATTATTATTTCTATTTTTAGCATTTCTAGTAATATTAATTCAGTATTCTACAGGGTTCAATACGGCTAGGTAAACCAGTTTTATATTGAATGTGAGATTTCACATGTCTTTGGATTTCACATGCCATCAGACAAAAAAACAAAAAAGACGACTTTACTCACTCGTTGAGTCTGGTTTTCATCCTCCATGCTGAAATCTCTCCGCTGTGTGTGTTCGAAATCTCCCTTAGGTGGTGGTAGCTGTTTTTAATGCCTGATCAAAAGTTACTGCGAACCTGATACTACTACTACTAACAACAACAGAACACATTACATAATTGTTGTTATTAAATGAAATATCTGGACATTTAACACTTATTTAATAACATTACAGATTGATCTGAATAAACAGGGTATGTGCAACTTTAGTGTATAAGACAGCAGGCTAACCGGGTAGCTGTATTTTGAGGGAACAATATAAATCATAATGTGATTTTGCAGAAATTGTAATCAGGTGCTAAAAAAAGAGTATCCATTAAAATGTCTTTACATCAAGGACTCGATCATGGAACAATGCACAGTACAAGCACAGCGTTGAGCTTCTTGAGTCTGTTCAGTAAGGAGCGTTTTGATTGGTGGATTAAAAGCTCACGGAATGGAACATCCCCCCAAAAAAAGATATTTATGAATCTTAACCTGTCAGGAAGGTCTCAAAAACACCGCACACAAATTCAAAGCAGTCCACGCACGTGTGACGATTTGCAAATGCAGACTCAATGATCCATAAATACATGTGACATCATTCATAAATGTGTGCTGGAAATTAATTCAAGAACTTGATATATACATATTTGTGTAAACATTTTAAATTTATTTAGGTAAGATGCATTTGTGTGAGCATTTGGGGAAATATTTATGCTTTTACTTGTGCATTTATGAATTGTGTTTTGAATTTATTGATCTGATTTTGTAAATGTAAATTGTGCTGTGCATTTATGAATTTTGTTTTGTAAATGTATTATTTTTGAGGCTGATCTGGCTCCATAGGAATACATCGCCCATTTAGGAATGATACTACAAAAAAGTTGAAATACAGATTCAGTACGAAAGAAGTCACAGGACAGACATTTCTGTCCATTAACCACTTTTTTTGTACACGCTTGTGTGATGTCAGCTTTAAAATAGAGAGAAAAGGCCATTGAAAACAGGAAATTACAATTACATGTCTGTGGTCAGTCCGCGCTTTCTCTCTCTCTCACACACACACACACACACACACACACACACACACACACACACGGACAAAAAAACACGCATACACAGTAACGTCTTCCCCACGCAGGTGTAATTACATGCCGTTTTTAAATAAATTAAATCTGCTTCTAAACTGGATGAAAATAGAAAATACATTTTTCAATCAATTCAGCCTACAGTTCGTTACCCAGCCCACCCCTGCTTCAGAGCGCTCGCTGCGAGACACAAAGACATGGAGAAAAAAAAAAAAACACGTGTAGAGATAGTGAACTGTCTAAAGGTTTACACCATCAGGGTAATAGAAGTTAATCATATGAAAATGCAATCATGGGTGGGGTTAAACGTAGTGAAATTCAATAGTATGAATGGTGATGCTCTTGCACTACATGTGAGACACACACACACACACACACACACACACACACACACACACACACACCATGGCTCCTTCAGTCTAGTTAACTCCGGTCCACTGGCCTTCTGTTACCGTAACAACCGCTGACAGCTGTAGAGAGGTGAGACTTCAATGTCCAAACCTTTCCAGAAATTCATTCTCGCTCATTTTGCAAACTCTTCCTCTGACCCTTCATTAAATCCTTCAGAAAACAGCGAGGGGGAAAAAAAGAAAGAAAGAGTTATTTGTGCATAACTGAACAAATATAATATTCTTAAAGCTTTTAATCTTTAATATTTCACATATTTGTACTTTTTATTTATATAATGGCCATTTATTTATGAAAGACAAGTGAAACTATTTATTTATTTTCATCCCTATGCAAAATTATTCTAGCAAAATTATTCCATCAGAAATGTATAAAACCATAGCATAAAAAAGTTTTATTTATTTATTTGTTTATTGATTGATTGTTTGTATCACATTTTTCTCTACACAAATTTAAATAGCTGAAAAATGCAATGGAATGTGTGTGTTTTTTTTATGGCTATGACCATTATGATGGTAATAGTATTGATACATACCTTATTTTATTTTATTCCTTTAAGATGGCAACAATTATTGTAAAGAAGGACTGTGACTGAGAAGTTACACTGACTAACACTGAGGTACTATTCTAGTTTTTAATAATAGTTTGAATGACTTTATAATATTATATTTTCTATTTCTTTTTCAATTTTAGAATTGTTTATGCTTTTTTGCAATTTTTTACAATTATTTTGTCACTTATTAATTTCAGTTTTAAATTTAGTTATTTTATTACACTAAGCTAAACTAAATGAAAATGAGAAATGTTTCCTTGGCAACTAGTTGAAATAAAAGTTTATTATTATTATTATTATTATTTTAATTCAGTTGATGTTTTTCTGAACTTTTTCCTTATTTATTTATTTACAGCTGAATGAATTATTCAACCACTCACTCATATAGGTCACCTGCATTTTTTAATGAATTGGTTGAACGCATGATTCAATGATTCGCTCCACTTGGTTCTTTCCTGAATTAATTAGTGTTTTTGAACGAATCAACTGAATGAATGGATCAATGACGGTCACTTGTCAGCACCTACTGGCATATCAATGTAACATGCAAAAAGATTCAATGACAAATCTACACCACCAGTCTGTCTGGAACACGCAAACACCAACAAATGTGATACAACGCTGCTCAACTAATCAGATTCGAGCACTGCAACTACAGTAACTGTTGTATTTAACAGTGTTTATCTGACTACAACTTACAAATGCCTGTGAGTACTAATGAGACATTGCAGGCTACACTGTGCATTGTACTGTGCACTGTACAATGCATATATAAAAACAGAATGCTGATTACAGAAAGAGTCTGGTACTACATTTCAACTGCTATTTCATTTTCATACTTGAGTGTGTGAAAGAAAATTCCACTCCATATCTACTTTGTGTATCTGATACACATCTCAGGATTTAATCTAGTGTTAATATAGGGCTGATATATTACCAAATGTGAAAAATTGAAGGGGGTCTGAATACTTTCCGTACCCACTGTATATATATAAACCATTAAATGGTGGAGTTTTTTTTTTCTCTTTTTCTTCTTCTCTAGCAAAGCTCTTACTAATACATGTTTCTTCTCTCTCTATTCTATGATCATATTCTTAATAAATGCTTCAAACAACAAGTGTGGTCTTTTTACCTAAAGAGGGAGGATCTAATGCTATGTCATGCATTCTGAGTTATTTACACTGTTAAGAGCTGGATTCTCTTGCTAAACATGGCCAAAGTTTCAAAAAACGATTTGGACGTATGACTGAGTATTTCTGCGCCAAATACACTCCTTCGTTTTTCGTATAAGTTTCGTAAAGTTTTTTTTTTTTTTTTTATGGCCCTGTATGACGTCATAAAGGCTGGAATTCCTTGTATGAGCATTTCTCCCGGAAGAGCGTGTGCACATCAACCAGCGCGAGAGCAAAAGCACGCCCATCAACATGCTTCATTCGGGTTATGGAAGTCGTCGGCAGCGTTGCGCAGGACTCGCTTGAAAAGAATGTCTCCAAAGTGTGTTTTTGGATGTGAGTGAAAGATAACCTTGTTCATCTTCCCAAAGAACCCAGCGTTACGTGAACAGTGGATGCAGTTTGTTTTTCCAGGACAGCAACGGAGTTTCGCAAGTGTGTTTGTCTGTTCCTGTCATGTTGGTGGCAAATGTTTTATAAACAAGGCCCAATTCGACACTGGATTTGCACATTGTTTGATACTGAAAGATGGAGAGGTCCCAGGGATGAAGGACCCTGGTTATGATTCAGAAACCGCAGGCGGTAAGTAAAACTGCATCAAATTTCTGTGTTTTGTTCGCAATCGGCGCATAAGTGCTCACGACTCTTTAGCTCCACCCACGGCACGCCTCCAGGAGCTCGGCTGTATCTTTCTTTTATAAATCGGACAAAACTAAAGACTCTTCAACGATATGAAGGATGCAATACTACTATAATGTATAGGTACTCAAGATTAACAAGAGAATAGGCCCAAACAGTGTGTATGTCCCCTTTAATAAACCACTTTCTTAATAAAGCAATTTAAACAGCAAATGTGTTTTTTATTTTTAATAAACCACTTTCTCATATATATATACATATATATATATACATATATATATACATATATATATATCCCTTTGGAAATTGTAACAAATTTGTGGCACCCTACAAAATTAATTTTGTCACAATATTTGAATTTCTAACTTCTAACTTCTAAAATTACATATATATATACATATACATATACATATACATATATATATATGTATATATGTACTATAATATATATACACATACATACATACATACATACACACACACCATGTATGCACGTATGTATGCATGTATGTAGTAGTATGAAATATTTTCTAATGTTATTTTTCACACAATTTTGCCTCCCAAGTAAGTTGGGCTTATTCTAAATATAGATACTTAAAAAACAAAAAACAGTGTATCTATATGTTCTCACTCTACCTTCGTCATACAAGTCGTCAGACTCTGTAAAACTTTCTCCTTCCAATTAAGGCAGGAAATCTGATACAGGGCTGAGAAACCGAGAGATAGACAGAATGAGATGGAGAGATGGAGAAAAAGAGGGAGAACGAATATCAGCAGTGTCAGGTATAGGGGAGCTGAACGTGTCACATCCTAGAGAGAGAGGAAGAGATAGAGAGAGGGGTATATGAAACTGCCACCTGATTCTTCTCTGCTGAAATGTTAAAGCTGTGCTTGTCACTGAGCAACAATCGGTCCTGCCACAGTGGCAGAGAGATAGGATGGAGAGATAGAGAGAGAGAGAGAGGGCGAATGGAAGAAGAGAGGTGTAACAGACTTCGGAAAGGAAGAGGAAGACAGCATGTGACAAGATTTCAGCAGGCCTGGGGCATGCACGCACTGGCAGAACATACACTCACATACTAATTAATACCACCGCTCTCGCCTGGAACTATAATGAAAACCAAAGTATAAATAATACACAAACACAATTCTTTAAGGAGAAGTGCATCATTTTTTTTTTCCAGAGTAAAATAGTGCTGCATTGATGACGCTTCTTTTTTAGGCCATCTCAGAAGTTAGCATCACCCTGATTCCCTCAACAAAAACATAATAGGATTTTTCCATTGTTTTTTTTTTTTATGGATTATTACAGACAATAAGCTCTCTGACCAACGAAAGAAGTCTAAATATAATCACCAGAGGTAAATGGCTAAACGTAGGGTATAAATTAACCACACCACGGTCACATGACTTCAACTTCACCTTCCGCCAACACTTTCAGTCTTTATTTTAATGAAAAAATAAATAAATAAAAACTGAACTGAACTTTTCAGTAAAAACTGAGTTTTTACTGAAAAACTAAAATATTCAAGCTAGAATAGTTTGCAAGAGTGCGATTGTAAAAACAAAAGTGGAGAAGTTTACATGTTCGGTGCAATGACATTTAATGTCCCCGACATTCCTGTCAACACTCCTGTTTTTCCCAGGAGTCACCCGTATTTCACACCCATCTCCCGCCCCCCTCCCATTTTGTTATTTCTTTGTATGGCCCAAACCTCGTTATATGAATAATCACATCAATAAATTATTCCAAGGTTGTCCAGTTGCCAGATCTTGTATGAAACGCATCCTACTCACACAATCGCGACATCATACAAATTTCAACCCATTTGTGACCTCAACCTGGCAACCAACAACCCAGTTGTGATGTTGATGCTGTGCAGGTAGTACAGTAGACGCGGGAAGTTGAATCAAGCATCACTGGTAGAAATGGGAGGAGAAGACTGGAGAAGAGTGGTGCTCTAGCGGAGGAAAAAAAAATAATAAAAACTTATATATATATATATATACACACACACACACACACACACACACACACACACACACACACACATACATATACAGTTGAGGTCAAAAGGTTACATACACCTTGCAGAATCTGCAAAATGTTAATTAATTTACCAAAATACGAGGGATCATACAAAATGCATGTTATTTTTTATTTAGTACTGATCTGAATAAGATATTTTACATAAAAGACGTTTACATGTAGTCCACAAGAGAAAATAATAGTTGAATTTATAAAAATGACCCCATTCAAAAGTTTACATACGCTTGATTCCAACGTGACAAAGTAATGCATGAGGTCGGTGAAATACTCCTTTGATTTATACATGTAAATATCTAAATTCGGACAAATTTAAACCTGTTTCTAAACGAATTTGTTTCCCAGTAGATTCTTAAAAACCTGTGCTACTAAAAATTGCATAAAGCCAGCAAATGAAACTGGAGCTTGCCATTTTGAGAATCATCTTGTGAACGGTCAACTAGTCAGCCATCTGTTAATTTATATCATTTTGTTCATTTAAAAACCGGGCAACCCATATATTAACATACATATTTTCTCCTTAACAAGCACACTTTACACACATTTTTTTTTAAACAAATAATTACAGTTGTTAATATATTCACATTATTCTATGTTTATTAGGATGGGATCTGAAAAATTCTCACTTCAAATCTGTGACATACTGTAAGGTGCGTGCATATTAATGCAGACTATAAAAGATACAAGTGATACAACGAAAAAAAATGAATAAAGAAAAACTAAATGTGTTCACTTAGAAACCACATTTTACAAGTCAAAGGAGTACTTGGTTTGAAATAGCCTGCTATTATAATGAACATATAAAGAGAAACTAAATAAAAAGTGCAAACTTGTAAAAGGGGAATCCAGTCAAGTCAGATGTTTCAATATCTGTCTTTCTCATTCTGGAAGTTCTTCCTCCTGTGTTTTACAGCTGACACAGGCAGCTCGCCTCTGTTCTGGGAACTCGTAGGAAGAATGAACGCTTTGTGCCTCTTCAAAGAGATTCGTGTTATTAGCACTGGATCACTCGTACATGCACACAAACACACATGGCACGAGATCAATCAGACTTTAACCTTTCATCATTTCCGCTCTAAACAAAGTTGCCGACTCCCACTCCGTGTTCAATCCTCGCCGTTTCCACCTGTACCACCTCCTCCCCCGTTCTCTCTCTTTCTCTTACCTCATGTTCTGTAGAAAAACAAGATTAACAAAGCTAAAGTCTGGTCCACATCACAGCTTATTTAGGTCAGGAACACCTAGACGTCAAGAGACTGTCTGATTGACAAGTAGGTTTACCAATCACAATTCACTTTGTTTTATTTGACATTTAGTTGCGTGTTTGGACTGCCACTAAATGCCTTAAACAAAAGTGTCTTTCATAGATTTGATTTCAAACTCATCCATGCAATTCGGCCAAATCTACTAATTCATCCTCAGAAGCAATCGAAGTATCAACCTGGCACCTTGTAAAGTGTTTCTTCAACTACAGGCACTCTTATGTCGATTTTTATTAAGTAATTTTTTATTATTTTTATTTATGTATATAATTCATTATTTTGCACTTGTCCCAGGCCCAGACTTTTAACATGAAACAATAAAAATCCATAAAAAAAAAAATGGGGGTTGGGAAGTAAAATTATATTTTAATGTTACTGCGTTCTCTCATTATGTTCCTGCAAGAAACTTTGAGTTGCTTGCAAAAGGAGTGAAATATAGTTTTTTTTTGCTCCCACCTCATATTATTTAAAGGGGTCATAAGACGTTGCTAAAAAGAACATTATGTTGTGTATTTGGTGTAATGCAATGTGTTTATGCGGTTTAAGGTTAAAAAAACACATTATTTTCAACATAATGTACATTATTGTTGCTCCTATATGCCCCTCCTTTCTGAAATGCGTCGATTTTTACAAAGCTCATCGTTCTGAAAAGCGAGGTGTACGCTGATTGGCCAGCTATCCAGTGCGTTGTGATTGGCTGAATACCTCAAGCGTGTGACGGAAATGTTACGCCCCTTACCATACTGTGATGCCGTGTCCCGGCGAGATGAGACAACACCAATAAAACCCATTACAAACCAGGCATTTGTTGCATCCAGTGGGGACATAATTACTGATTATAATGACTTATACTGT
>NW_015554106.1:137684-149189 GCF_001515605.1 Sinocyclocheilus anshuiensis | reverse complement strand
AGTAGTTTCACTTTCACAACGAAACACACGGCGGGCTAGAGTGAGGAACGGCCGGCGGACTTGAGAACGGCGCAGCCGGCGGATTCGACAAAGGAGCGGCCGGCGGGCTTGCGGCAAACACATGTGACGACCCCGGGCTGGACTCCGCTTAGTCCACAGTGAAAGCCGATCCAGCGATCCACAGCGCGAAGTTTATGTATTTCCGCAACGACCAGCATGGATCAGCTCTAGGCATGTCGAAGCGGATATCGTCCTCTTTTGGAAGGCCAAACAAAGTAGTTTCCCTTTCACAACACAACACACAGCGTCTCCACGACATGGCTGATTGGCAACAAAAATACTACAGTGAGAATAAAAGTTATACCTTCTTTCTTTGCGTGAACATTTGGGCGGTGTTATGCAAATCTTCCCACACAGTGACGTAGACATGTGGGGGCGTGTTTATACGAGGCGTTTTAGGAGGGCGTCGACGAGTCTTAATTTTATAAAGAATATCTCTTTGGGTTTGAGACTTTAGTCTTTGCAACTTTAGGGATCTTATCTATGCACGAACAGCTTGTAACACTTCAAAGAGAAAGGAAAATTTGAAATTGCATCATATGACCCCTTTAAATCAAGCACACAAGAATGCAAAAAGTTTTGCGAGCAAACACATGAGCATTGAAATAATTTTTTTTCCAAAATTATGACTTGTGTGCTGTCATTTTCTCCACATTTAGAAAAGTGCTGTCCAATTGCTATTATAGAGAATCTACTCACTAACTTCTTAGTCTCCCTCCACTTTTCTCCACATCTGGCCCATCTGACCACTCTGATGAGAAACCAGTATGTCCCCGTTTCATCTATGACAACAGAAATAACAACAACCTTTAGTGTTCCAGCACAGCAAAAAAAAAAAAAGTGTTCCAGCACAGCAAAAAAAATAAATAAAAAAATCCAGTGCATGACATTCAGATACTGTAGGCACAGAAAAAGAAGAAGGGAAAAAGGGGAAAAAAAGTAGTTTAGGTAGAGGATAGCTTGTGTTATTTTTTAGACTGCACAAATAAACAAGTCTGACAGAAGGATTTTTTAATTTTCAGAGGTTGCTCTTTCATTGCTCAGAAGAATTAATAGAGGCCTCAGTTAGACTTACGTTTCTAAAATTCTTTATATTATAGATGTAGATATGCAGGAGTGTCATACACCTTAGGTACGTATGTATGTATGTATTCATTCATTCATTCATTCATTCATTCAGTCAGTCACTTAGAGGCATTCTTGGTTTACTTGGTGCCTTAAGTAAAACAAATAAACAAAAATAAATGTAGTAATAATAATAATGATATGATTAATTTATGTATGTATAAATAAATAAATATGCATAAATACATAGATACACATTCCGTTCAAGCAAGTGTCAAGTGTTTTATCCGATCTGAGGAGTCAGTGACTCAATTGAACTGACCAAATATAGGCCAATGAATGGGTCATTTCTGCTCACAGCATTTTAGACATTCACTTTTTCCCCCACAATCTCTAATTAATGAGAAAAATCTGAGAAGCAGGAAACTTCAACCGAAGTCTCCATTTAATCTCATTGCTAAATCATAGGAGATCTCAATTGTGTTGTTTCTTTTCTATAGGCTGACACATTTTGACCCATCTAACAGTGGTTTATTGCACTGATTATGCAAGCAGGTTATATTTAACACATCTTGTCCTGTTAAGGAAGAGAAAATGTCACGGGGTAGACATATTTTACCCATGAAACGACCTGTTAAATCAGTCACTCACCTTTATAAATGTATGCACATGCACACACATGAGGTCACGCCTATGAAACCGATACAGCCTCTACACTTGATGACAAACCGAATCAGATTTATCAGCCAGAAACACAAATCTACTCACTTGAACAGCTATTTATCTGGGTTCACGAGGCATTTCCCTAGCATACGTGTTCTGCGGAGACACTTTCAGATCTGGGTTATTTTCCTCCAGCGTCAGGTACACTGCTCTCGGCCAGCAAATTAATTTAATGGCCTTTATCATCTTCACGTCGAACTCTCACCTTGTCGACCCCTGGTCACACCAACACATTGTTCTTGTGCTAAAAAATACAGTATGTGTGAGCACGAACGAGCATCTGCGTCTTTTTGCGCATCCCATTGATACAATGTGACAATCTGACATTTTCTGCTCCGTGTTCAGCCATTAAACCCCCCAACGACTCCACTTATATGTACCGATTTCATCTATAAAAAGCAGAAAAGCGACCGTAACGTAATCAATTCCACGTTTCTAAGTGATTAAGTCACAGCTAGGGCTGCATGATAAATCGCATGCGATATTTAACGCTGACAAGATGCGCGTTAAATATCGCATGCAATTTATCGTGCAGCCCTAGTCGCAGACCCTTTAGATTCTCTTATGTGAGTCAATCTAACCCACTTTACCCTTGCACTTATTTGAGTCATGTCGGGGCTCAAATTTGATACTTGTGATGCTGAAAAAAACCCTTTATGCTGTTTTTACACCCGTATAAATGGCATGAAGTAGGAACGTCAATTATAGCGCAGGGTCTCGCACAACTGCAGCTCCGTGGACTCGACAGGGGAGAGGCATTTCACTGGCGCACACCAGGTGAGCAAAGATTTGTGCGTGGTGCTTTGGAAGGAATAATTAGTATGTACTGGGCATGGGGTGAGGAGCCACAGGTGCTGTGTGAGTTGGGGACACATCCTGTCAACCTCTGCAACACTTTAATTAACACACACACACACACACACACACAGACAAACTGCAACATACTAGCTACATGTCATGAGTATTAGCAGTCAATCCACATGGTTTTGTTACAATATGTTGTGTGAGTGTGAATATGCGTGATGTAAAAGCCAGGGTTATACGGGCTCGTGGATGCACATTATTTATTGTCTTTTTTAGCAAATCTCGACTGCGTGATTGGTTATAACATTGTCAAATATAAACTGTATTTTCGCAACGCTCTCTCTATAAAATTGGATATATAAGTGTATCCAACTTTATCCAAATACCATATATTCAAGTAAAGTGCTATATGCTATATAGCAAATCTAAACTTGATTGTTTATATTGTTGCAAAATGTAAACTATACACTCATAACTATACGCACAGTTGTATATATCAAGTTAGATATATACTATAGTCATCAAATATGACCAACTTTATCCGCATACATATATTTTATCCGTATAGGCTACTTTATCCATATACTTACATACAGCAATATATAGCAATTCCTTTCTACTTGATTGTTTATATTGTCACAAAATGTAAGCTATATTATAGCACAGCTCTATACAGTATATGAAGTTGGATATATAAGTACACGCAACTTTATCCATAAACATACAGCAGACTTACTTTACGTAAAACAGAATGCATTATATAGCAAATCTCAACTGTTTAATGAAACAATCAAACAGTTGAGATTATATATTATATAATACATTCTGTTATATAATACGCTATGTTATATAATACATTCTGCTTTACATAAAGAACATATGATGTATGTTTATGGATGCAGTTGCATAGTGGCAAAATGTGAAATATATTATTGCACAGCTCTAAATATAAAGTTGCATATGTCCAGCTTAGTCCACATACACTAACATGTATGTATATATATATATACACATTTATGTTTCGCTGGTCCTATAGAGGGCACAACAGGATAATAAATCTTTGAAGGATTTCCACATTTACACTCCGTTTCCACCACGCGCACAGAATCATTCAGCGCGGAAATGTATTGTCAACACTGTTCTGTGATTTCTCAATAAAATAGCTTAGAAACTGAAAAGTCCAAGCATATATTTCTTAATAACTACATTCCACAGCTTCACTACTAGTAGAGTGACGCTGCCAGGTAGAATTAATTCACACAAGCAATCGCTCTCTCACTAATGCATTCATATTAATGTAATCTTTACTGTGCTACTTTATCTGTATCTGATTTAGAACGAGCAGAAATCTGTGAGAAATATAACAACTTAAACTGATAAAAAAAAGCTGCTATAGGAGCAACAGCCATGTGGGCAGCGCTGTGTCATATGCCATAGCTGTGCACAAGCTGTTTATCACAGCTCCAGACTTATTTGTTCATTAATGACGTCATCAGCGACTAGTCGACTTCGACTCGACTTTCGTCACATAAAAGTCGACTTCAAAAAATCAGAAGTCGTTCAACCCCTAACACACACACACACACATGAAAAACAAGTAGATAGAATAGAACAAATAGAAAGCTAGTGTATATAGACATATACACACACACACACGTGTGTCTGTATAGTAAAACTCAAATCCTTGATTGTTTATATTGTCGCAAAATGTAAATTATATTATTCCTCAGCTATATTTTTAAAGTTGGAGATACAGTACATCCAACTTTACACGCATACATGCAGTATACTCATATAAAGCAATATATCATATAGCAAATCATATAGCAAATCTCATCTGCCAGATTGTTTATATCATAGCAAAATGTATAACTGTATAATTGTCCAGCTCTAATCTGCTAAATGTGTCTGTAAGGCATGAAGATGTTAATATATTATAAACAATAACATCACGATTTTCTGTAAAGCTGCTTTAAAACCATGTGTAGTGTAAAAACTGCTATGTAAATAAACTTGAAATTGACTTTATCAAGAGCCCAGCACGTACACCGCGCTTAAGTGTCCATATGGTCGCAGCTGAGGAAGGGTAAAGGTGCATTGTTTTCGGCCTCTCCAGCTAATTTGATCTCAGGTCTAGCGAGAAGCAGAACTAAAGGCGTTAACCATCAAACAGAGCCGTATCAAATTATTTGTGTTTCTTCATAGACTCACACAGACAGTCATGAGCCAGACTAGCACTGAGATTCTAGGAAACTTATTTAGTGTGCATATCAGAATGACATAAAAGTAGAAAGTAAGTTTGATTAAATGATCACTTTTATAAGCAGTAATGTGTCATCAAACACACAGATGCTCTTTTTCATAGACAGGTGTCTTGTACCTCAACTGAAATAGCTTGGTTAGCTAGCTAGCCAAATTAGCTAGCATAATATAGCATTTTGTTTACTTCAGATGTGTTTTACACAAATTTTGCTCAGTGTTTTTTTTTTTTTTTTAGTCCAATGTTCAGGTTTCAGTTTTACATCTTGAGCAAGTAACCAGTACAACATTATAACATTTCATGTTCATATTAACTTAACGCTGCTGTTTGAATCTGTTTGAGTTAATACTGGAGTTTTATTTGTGAATGAAACAGTTGTTTGGTTTTTGAATAAGTGCAGCTTTCGAACAATCATTTCGTCGATTGGACCTACCAAACCAATACGCCACTTAATCAAGTCAGTGTCTGAATGAGTTTTAATGAATGAAATAATTCAAATCAATGGCTTCATCTGCTATCTTGATTTATTTAGTTATATATTTATCACATTGAGCTTATTGCAGCACATTGTGGGATTGCCTTAGAATTTGACGTAAGGGGGTATCTTAGAACAAGAATTTGTATTAAGTAAATAGCGCAAATTTTGATTATTTCAATGATTGTTTGACCCTCCAAATTCAGTGGATTCCATCATAGATCATCTTTCTGAGAGGTGAGAGTGTATGTCAGCTGTGACGATTCTGATAACATTACTGCTACACAATAAAACTGGCTCTTCCCCTGGAGTATCTCTCTGTTACCCCTCACTCTGTCACTCTCTGTTCACTTTCTATCTCTAATTCTGGGTTCGTCCTGTTCCTTTTCCTCATTCCACCTTACACCTCTTCCCCCCACCTTAATTGCGGTCTTCCTTTCCTCTGTGTCTTAACCAATCCTGTTTCACTATTTTGGCTCCATTAAAATGCCTTTCCTTTTGGACTGGGAATCATGAACCGTGCTGAAAAAAAAAATATATATATATAATTTTTTTTTTTTTGGTCTAGTTCCAATAAATTTACTTGAGAAGCAAAACTGTGAGACTTGTGTTTGTGGAATATACATATTCTAAATAAAGTTTTTTTTTTTTTTTTTTTTTCTTCTTCTTTGTTCCAAGCATAAAAAAAGTGAGCTTTATGATGAGGTTTATTATAAATTGAACCAAGACTTCCAAATTAATACAAACATATAATAAATAAATAAACAAACAAACAAACAAACATAAAACACAACCAGTATAGCTCAAATCACAAGCATGATGGTGCACTCCTAAACCTAACCACCAGTGGGGCATTAGCAGATCGTATGAACATGATCTCATACAAATTAGCCACCATTTCACCAAAACATAAAACAGATGCAAACTGTCATAAGATTGTGCTGTAATGATCCTACCTGAAACAGAAGTTATTGGTTTGAAGCGGTCTAAACAACTAAATAAATGTTATATAATTAAATTGTCATGTTTGCTACTGTGCTGGAGCACGGAGCGAGGAACGAGGAGACGTGGAGAACATCAACAAGGAGAATTTAATGAAATCAAGGCAACCAGGAAAACACGTAGCTTAGGAGGTTGACATTCACAATACCGGAGCGGGGTGGGCACCCTGGAGGCTGGTGCAGGACTGGGATACAGGGAATACCTCCAGGGTGGATCAGGCAGTCCAGGGTGCCATGCAGGCACAGGGAGCTCAGGGGCCATGGCAGAGCATACAGTTCAGGAGGCCATGGTGGAACAGGGAGCTCGGGGAGCCATGGCGGGAAAAGGAGCTCGGGGAGCACTGGCAGAGCAGGCAGCTCAGAAGGCCATGGCGGATCAGACAGTTCAGGAGGCCACTACAGCTGGGAACTCAGGACACCATGGCCGGACGGCCTCCGTGGCCTTGGCCTCGCCACTCGGCCCGGCCACTACGGACGGACCCATACTTACCCCACCCAAAAAAAAATGGGGAACAAGAAAACAAAAGACTTTCAAAAATGGAAACAAAACGGGGAGAAGCCCATTTACTTACGTTTAGGTCCGGTATTCTGTCACGTTTGCTACTGTGCTGGAGTGCAGAGCAAGGAACGAGGAGACGTGGAGAACATCAACAAGGAGAATTTAATGAAATCAAGGTAACCAGGAAAACACACGTAGCTTAGAAGGTTGACATTCACAATACCAGACGGGAAATGAGGGGCAGAACACACTTTAAATACGCAGGAGCAAATGAAGATAATTAATGACACAGCTGAAGAGAATGAACTAATCAGGGAACATAATGGGAACAGGAAACAGGAAAGACCAAATAAGGGCAAGGAAGGCACATGGGGAGCAAAACACACAAAACAAGGAACAGAGTCTGACATTAATAAATAAATAAATAGCATACAGTTAAAACCAATTATTCTGCAAGTACTTGAAAGGATCATCAATGGAATCATTATGCAACCAATCTATGAAGTGAAATTTGAATCTGAACCTGGGGGGGGGCATATTTTAGGGGGGCAGACTTTATCATTTATCTTAAAGTACTTTCAGGATTATTTCAAGTCATTTTTCACTGTCATGTATCACTCTGCAATCTCTAGTATTGGGGGAGGGTGAACCAACTGCAGGGTGAGGCTAAAAGTAGCGTAATGTTACACGGCTACTTGCCACATAAGTAAATAATTAGACACAAAATACTGATTTGAGTTGAAATATTTGAATGCAAAGCTTCCGTTAAGACAGCAAGCGGCAAGTTCAAACATTTAATGGACACAGTGCAGTCATACCACTTATTACACAACATTTCACCACATAAATAATTATGGCGATAAAATATATTGATTTAAGACAAAACTGTTTTAAAATCTTACCAGTATGTTAGTTATCTTATAATCCAGTACAGTGTACAAAACAATCGTCGCAAAATGGCAGCAGCTGCGTTTGTATGAAATGAGAGAGCGAATCTGTGATACCAGGATGACATAAATAATTGTAGACATAATATTGAATTTTTGAGTTTTAATATTTTATTAGCTAACCAAATGCAAAACTTCCACAAAAAAAACTGTTCTTAGCAAGCGTATAGCGCCGACTTCATTTACCCGGATGAGCCTGTGTTATGCTTTTACCGGGGCATTTTTTTGTACAATTTGCGGCAGTACCATTCCAAATTTTGGGGGTGGGGTTAAGCTTGTTGACACAGGGGAATTAAAACACCACCAATGTCAATGGTAACATTCTACAATATACAAACTATGACTTAAACAACTTTATACTTCAAATAAAAGTTCAGACAAAAATATTTTTATCCATTTTATAAAATGATAAACCTCACATTTCAGCCTAATTAATGATTATTCATGTCACACATAATTGGATTGAACAAAAACGGCACCTGGGCTGAATAAAAATGCAAACTCACTCTCTGACAGTAGATGGTGCTCTTTGAAATGTAGAAATACATTGGTTACACCGGTTACCCAAGAAAATACTCAAGAAGAAATGTCCAAACCAGGCATTTGCAATAAAGCTAAAATCACTAATCGCTAGTTTTCGACCAAAGTAGGGTACGTGACACTTAGCCGACTGCCTGCCGTCTATTTGTAGTGTTATTATCAATAATGTATTTTATACTATATTACACAAACAATATACAACCAAATCATTGTGCTTCTAATGCCTAGTTCACACTACAGGATTTTAAGCCCGATTTTCAAGATAACGAGCTCGCCGACAGGTTGGGCTGTGATCGGGGGAAAATCAGCGGGTGATCAGCGCTCGGCAATCTTTATGTGTGAACTACTCAACGACACATCAAAGAGGCTCGCTGACACGTCACCGATGCCTCGCTGATGCCAAACAAATATCTAGCATGCTAAATATCTGGACTGGTCGGCCGACTCAACATCGCGTGGTGTCATGTGTCGTGATGAGCTACAGCCAATGAGAGAGCAAGGCATGGGTTGAGGTCAGCAGAAGAGAAACAGCAGCAAACAGCTTGCAGCACTAATTTCTTCCCGATGTTCATTTTCAAATAAACAACTCAAAATAAAACGTGGTTTGGGGACGGGATAGAGTCATTGGGATGACAGAGGCTGCGTTCCAGTTCACTTTTAGACATGCACTCGCGAACTTCCCTAAGCACTTCCCCTCGGGGGAATCCCCACCGCCATTTTAAAGTGCGTTCCATGGAAGTTTACATGGACATACCCTCAACCTATAGACCACAATGCGACACGACTATGACGTCATCGCAGATCGCATTTAATTTATCCCCACCACAAACAACTCTATGATATATACATTTTTTTTTTTTTTACATTTATAATAGCCCAAGCATACTATATACATACAGAATGCTGCACTAAACAAATTCGTAAGGGGAAAAATGTAAACAATAAACCAACTCCATAGCGGATTCTAAGTGATCAAGGGCTTAGGAAATTCCAATTCAGCCCATTCCAAGGGTTCCACCAGTAGTGGGCACTCATGCAATCTAATCAATGATGTACATTCGAGTAAACAAGATGGAGGGAAGTTAGTGAGTGAAGGGCATAAAAAAATGGACTGGAACGCAGCCAGAGTTGTTGTCAGATCGTGTAGTGTGTGACCCCCTGTTGCGGATCATTTACGTAGTGTTGCGTAGTGTGAACACCACTACGACTTCAAGACAGCCAAGAAGTCATGTAGTCTGAACAGCACAGTGATCTGCCGACGTTTTAAGTCGTGTAGTGTGAACTAGGCTTAAGTTAACTCCCATTTTGCAAGCTAGCTATAACAAACGTACCAGCTTAGCATACCAATTAGCTACTAGCTTAGCCTATACAATACGCAAATTTCCAATTATAAGTGTTTTTTTTTTTTTATGTATCAACTCAGGGGTTTCAACCACTGTGAAATGCCATTGGTTAAAAATCTCTCTCCACATAGCTTTATTAAACATCAAGAATTTCCTGCTTGTGATTGTGTCGTTGCGGCGTAGTTTTGTGTTCAATGTGGACAGACAAATTGCTTGTCACATCAAGCCTACGTTAGGATATGTTGTAAGAAGAGTATGTTAGTATGCCACTGCGAACACAGCCACTGTGTTCATATTCAGAGAAATATGCTTTCTCAAACACGCACAGACAAGTCCCAGAGCGAATGAAGACTGATCAGCTTTGCACTGATATGATCATATTTTCTAATTGTGAATAAATGCTTATATAAATCACCAGACTCAGTGCTCTACTTCAGCGTGTAAAAGGCTGGCATAGGAACAGATTGTGTTTTATGCACATCTGATAGGCTGTCATAATTCATCTACCAGCCTCTAATACCTCCATAACTTGAACAGCAGCAGACACGGGTGTCTCGCAGACAAAGCTATCGTCTTAAGAGCTCACATCACTCACTTTAACAACCGGCTGATGCTTTGCGCTCCCTGTGGTTATGATATGGTCATTGGGAGGGGGTGAGGAATTCTTCTCATATAAACACTGTGATGGCGTGGCGCTTTGGGAACGACCTGGCATTGCAGAGGAATTAACCGCCCATGTGTTGGTTTGTCATCTCCCAAATGCCATCACTCTTAAGAGCACAGAAGGGGGTTGGGGGCCTACCTGATATCAAAGAAAAAGAAGCCGGATAATCCTAATGAAAGAGAGATAGAGGAGAGAACATTTGTCTCTAGATTTGGCAGATGATGAGTGTGATTTTAATGGCAGGGGGAATTAGACGCGTTGGGATTGATAAAGCCATAAGAGCCTCTTAATACAGTACATCTGTTTTGTGTCCGTATCTTCCCGCTGGACAACTACAATGTCCGTGTAATGTAATCACTAGACAATGGTTACTAAATTACTCTATATGCTTTAAACATTAATCAGTGAAAGCCATTGAGACACTCATATTGGGCCTCATTCATGAAACACAAGCGGAATTAATTTCGGTATAATCATTCATAAAGGCATTCTTGAGTAAACTGTCACTTTTAATTTGGTTGTGGTGCCCTTCAGTGTTACACTCTATACTTTAAAACTATTTTTAAAACTATGCAAGAATTGGATCATTATAAATTGTAATTCTTGTTCAAGATTAAAAATTGTATAACAATATACATTTTAACCTTTTAAATAATGTTTCTTTGTACATTTTAACCTGAAATTTTTCAGTATGTATCAATACCTATATGCATACCAGTACTTAATTTATTGTTTCTGCATGTATTGTATGGCATTTGGGTTACTTAGCTCAAGTGTTTATTAGTATTATATTTATGGCTTATTCTGCATTAAATCATTAATCAATGTCTGATCTCCTTGTTTTTTTTAATTATTTTTAATGAATGTAATAAAAATGCAAATTAATTCAATTTACTGCATAATGCCAAATAATGGGAAATAATCAGGACAGTTAACTTCTGAGATTAATTAGTTTCATGAAGCATTCAGATTACATTCAACGTTTCTGAAAGATAAACGGCAATTAAACACAAGAAGCTGCATGAGCCTGCTGCTACAGGTGGAGTCAAACGTTCCTCAAGTCCATGTAAAAGATGATTATTTTCTCGTGATTGTAAGCAGTGCTTGAAGTGGGAAAAAATAAG
>NW_015554106.1:134122-137581 GCF_001515605.1 Sinocyclocheilus anshuiensis | reverse complement strand
AATATTTCTGGCAGAAATCCAATACAGCTCACCATCCAAATAACAGCGTTCCTACAGTAAAGCATGGAGGTGATCAGTGCTTGAAGTGGAAAAAAAGAAGTGCCAGTTATTTATTAATTTTTTTTATTGAGTTATTTATATTAAATAAGTACTTTTTAATAATTTACAATGTATGTATAGTGCCACAATTAATCAATAATTAAATAAAAGTTTTCAATACAAATTAGCTGTGTCAAGCTGTGATACCAAACAAGAGCACAGGGAGACGCCAAAGACCACTAAATCGCCTGCCTTTACTACTATACGGATCCATTCAGAATCGCTAAATCTCCGACCACCGCATAATCAGCGTTCATTATAAAACACTCTTGCTTTAAAGCCAAATAAACGCTGAAAAGAATAATTTTACTGACATCTGGACGAAAGTCACTATTCTCTCCGCAATCGCTGATGAAATCGGCCGTGCTTTCTCTGCATTAGCGGCTGTTTTGAACTTACTGTTTGAATTCGTTTACTGGATCCTTGGACTATCCAGGAGTTTACCGGTTTAAATGATGTGATCGCAAAAGCCTGCTTCTTTTTATTTTAAGATATTATTTTCGTTATAAAGTACAGATTCAAATTAGTAATCAATAATTAATTATTAGTGATTTATATAGTGTCCTTTCTAATCATATATGGGATCATATAATCACCCAGACCCTGACGCTTTTACTCTGAGTACTGTCAACATGTCAGAAGTGCCGGTATGCACAAAAAGTGCAGGTACTCTAAAGGCTAAAATATAGAGGTACTGCATACCGGTGCGTACCAGCCCACTTCAAGCACTGATTGTAAGAATTAAGAAGATTCCAAAGAACATCTACAATCAAAGAATGATGGAAACAGATAATATTGCAGAGACAAAGTTTTGACTATCACCATGAAGTCTGGTCCACATTAGAGCTTAGAATCGCCCACTTAGACAGAAAATGGTTGCTTAACTGACAAGAAAAACCCAGAGATTGCTATTTGTCATGTGACCTCATGGACCTTATAATTTCATCAGTTCAAACTCAGGTAGATTTCCAAAAAAAAAACAACATGAAACCCATTTAAATGCATTCTGATTTGAATCCTTGAATAAGGCAACATCAAGAAGAAAGATTTTTTGAACTGGTCCAGAGAAGGTTGGAACAGCTATGCAGCGAAATCATTGAACATAAACAGTCAGCACAGACACACTGTCCATTAAGAATCCCACGTCAAGTGAAATTGAAAAACAAACATCTGTGGTGTCATTTTGAAACAAATTCTGGCCAAAAATAAAATGTTTGGAGTTATTTCAGTGGTTTGAAACAGCTCTGCAGTGCAAATGTCCTGAAAAACTTAGGACTAGCTAAACACCTTCAAACTTCTCTGAGGCTCCACCTTCTTTGACACTGAATTATGATGTGGTTCATTTCTATGCCCAGTCCGTGGAGGTCAGACACGAGCAAAAACACTGGAGATCTTCTTAGTTGAAGTTGAATTTGTAATCATATTAGAAATTCTACAATTCCAGATGTTTCCTTAACTGCTCTTCTCTTTCCGTAGTCATTTTTTGTTGTGTATTTTGTTGTGTGCAGCACATATTTACATACTCATCTGCAGCAGCGTGGGTGCCGTTAAATTGTTTACAAACAGTATACTGTTGCTCAGTTTTTCCGAGTTTAACACTGAGCAAAGAGTGAAGAAGAACTTCTCCGGGAGTATATCAAGGCCTTTAAAGTAATTCTTTAGATTTCATCAAAATCCAACTGCATTTAAGAAACGTGTCAAAAGATGCATTTCCTTTTTCCTGTGGTTGTTTTATCTCTCAAACACCTAGTAAAATTTTAAAACATACAAAATATTTTAACAAGAACCAGAGGCTTTCCAGAGGCCCGTAGGGCAAACACTACAGGAGGGCCCGAGCAGCTGGGGGGATGCACGCTGTAAAAAAAAAAAAATATATATATATAAAAAGGGAATGGAAAAATGCCTTTTGTAGGTAAAACTTGATAGGAAAAGTGGTACAAGACCATGCCCCAAAGTCTCTGTAACAATTTGATAAATTCTACCCCATTAAAATGGAAGAAGATATCATATATGAAACATTACAGGCATCTGTCAAGGTGTTCACCAATATTTACACAAATGATGTTTCATTTGACTTTTCCTAACTCAACTAAATTCTTGACTGAATATGTGCTCCTGATACACATCTATTTTGCAGCATTACAAATGGTATTACTCCTTTAAAATATTTAACCATACCTTTTACAATGGCAAGAAATCTCCTAGATCCTATGTTAAACTCTCTAGACTTGCTATCTATAGTCAGTATGGTAGATTTTACAAACAATCTGAAGGTATAGGAAGAAAATCAGTGACTAACACCATACATGTTTTTGATATGTCCAGTATCCAACTTCCTCCCACAACAATTACTCATACAACAAAAACTCATCAAGCTATTTCATTGGGTCTTGAAAGGTGCCTATACATGAATACATCTGTAACATGTAGACTGGAATTTTGTAAACTCAAAACTAGTTGCCTCAAGCATCCTCCATCACCATTGTTGGTGATGCTTTGTGCTACACCACTGACAGGAAGTAACAAACAATTATGCAAACTTGAGAGAGATTTACACAGTAAGGTTTCATATAATCTGAAGGCAACAATTTTGCATTGATTTTTTGACATGCACTTACTAAATTAGTTTAAGTAAAGCTGCAGTCCGTAAGTTTTGCCTCTTTGTCGGCATCTCTGTTTGAAAACCTGCAATTGCAGCTGTGTGCGGAATTATCTTCCTTGCGTGGGTTGTGCGCCTGCACGGCTCCAGCGCGGATGAATCTAATGTTTTGAGGTGAATGTGTGGCAGTCAGTCACCGCACTGGAGAAGATATTTACTGTACATCGCAATCACAGATTCTAGCCTACGTCTTGGAATCTATGACCCAAATAAGAATTTTCACCAGATATTGTCATCTGAACAAATAAGTAACAAGTCTGCCACTTTTGTTCTGACCAACTGAGGAAAAAAGCATTACAATAAATTGCGCAACCAATGGTGATTAAATCTAAAGATCGGTTAGCTCATATCACATCAAACCATGCAAATTATTATTATTGTTATACTTTATTTTCAAATTATTAATGTTAACAACATCAGCATTGCCTATAGTGTGTATAAGCGTGCAGATTTCAATTTCTGTACAGTCTATTCTCTAATTGTCCTACCATTCGAATTTCATAATAAGAAATTCTTTTAACCCAAAAAGCAAATTATGCTCCCTTCGAACTGGTTTTCTTTAAAATACAAATCTTGTGTAATCCCAGACTATCTGTAATCAGAAGCACATTTAAAACTGGAATATAATTTAATTTAATTAACATGTGTTTCATAAACACATAATCCTTTCTGGATTACAATCCGCCATCAATATAATACAT
>NW_015554106.1:130474-133767 GCF_001515605.1 Sinocyclocheilus anshuiensis | reverse complement strand
CGATAGTTTTGAACACTGGCTGGTTATGTACTTGCTCAAATATTGATTTCGGATCATTTTTAACCAAACAAAGTTATTGACTGCAGCTTTAAGTAAATGTCTTGAACTAAAAATGTCAGCTTGCCATGACTTTAAATCTACCCCATTTAGCAATTTAGACTAAGTAACTGTAAGAAGATTCCATCAAAAGAACACTCATTTGACATAAAAAAAATAAAAATAAAAATACCACACTCATAAATGCCACATAACTACCTGGAGTTATCCTGACATCTCAAGTCAAAAAATTAACGTAACAACAAAAATGTTAACTAGCAAATGGTCAAATAATGTAACCATTACTGTTCATTATACACACCCGTCCCAGTGCATGTTGGGAATGAAAAACTTTGTGTAATGTAAAATAAACCTGCATTAAGGTGCATTACTTTAGGAACCGAGGGGAAAAAAATGCATAATTTACTAGATATAAGAAACATTTTTAGAGTGTGTTTAAGTCCATAAAGGCTGATTCAAAGTTATGTGAAAACCAGTTTAACATAACATGCTGTACTAGTTGTTTTTGTGAGAAATCTCCCAGCTTTACAGCACAAATCTAATTTCCTCTCCATCTGTAACACACAGCCTATTTACGTCAGTACAAGTTAAATAGACCTATCAAAATTACAGAATGCTAAATTGGGATCATCCCTCCCAAACTTGCTCTATAACCATTTTGTTTTTTAAAAGCAGTAGAGAGAAAGAGTGTGACTTCAAATTAAATAGCCTGTTGGATCAGCCGAGATCCAATTTAGGCCTGACAATAATGGGCTGAGTTGCTTAACTAGAAATCAAACATCATTGGCAAGTTCATCAGGACCGGTATTGACTGAAAGGACGTCAACGAAGGAAAAGAAGGAAGCATAACAGGATTAACGACTGAACATTGGAACCCAGAGCGACTGCTTACTAAACACCCTCCTTAATCCCAGCAGCCACACTTTCCCCGTAAGCCATTTGTGAATCTATCGGTCTCTTTCTCTGCCTCTCATTCAGCGGCTCTCTCCGATAGACTTCCCACAACATCGCCTTCTCTCTCTCTTTCTGTTTCCACCGGTTTCCATGCATCCCTAAGCCTCTGCAGATGTTGCTTGCTCCGTGAATAGACCTTTTTCTCATGGCTGAGTTGGAATATGGCAGGGTTTGCTTAATCTACTTTGCCTTAATTCCTGTGGACCAGACCCGTTTCGCCCAGTGTCTTACCGCTTCCTCCAAAATGAGACGCGCACACACATTTTGACATCAATAATAATAAATGACTTTCCTTCCTGGGCAGCGTTCGGGGACATTGCAGCCGGTGAGTGGTGCGTTGGCATGTGTGGACAGGTTTTAGTATGGTAAATAGGTGGTGAATGCAGCACAAGCATGAGAAGAGAGTCTGTTTCCGCCTCAGGGGCTTTGAGATATGATGCGATTCGTTTCCGCGGTCCTTCCGTGCGAATGGAAGGTAAGCCGACTGGATCTGCAGAGAAAATGCCAGTACCACCCGCACAGGGATTTGGGTGCCAACAAAGGATGCTAGGAGAAAGAGACAGGAGCTATGAAGGGTAGAAAAATGAAATGGTCATGAACAGGAGAAATCAAGGCAGATGCTTGCAATCTTTGCAAAAAAGATGCTTCGATTGAGATGTATCTATCTATCTATCTATAATATATTTATTTGGAATCAAAATAAAATGTAATTTATTCTTGTGAATTTCCAGTAGCCATTACTTTAGCATCAAATGATCCTTCAGAAATAATTATAATATATTGATTTGGTGCTCAATTAAAAAAAAAAAAAAAAAAAAAAACATTAAAACCATGATAAATTTCTTTCTTACTTTCTAACTTTAACTTCTTTTCTCCAAACAAATGTTCCCCCAAATCAGATAAACTATAATTTCTAACCAAAGTTGATTATAGACAGACTGACAAATTCAGTTCAAAGAAATGTATCGTTTCTACCAACAACAATATTTGCCACTTAAGTTTAAAATAGATACACTATTAAATCGGAAGACAAGGAGGGATTGTGGAAATTGATGATGTTGCATAATGTTATATTGCCATATATTTTGTTAAAATGTTGATAATGCCCATCAATAATACCTCAAAACATATAGCATATAAATCATTTGCACACATTACACAATATGCAGGTTGCACAAAACAATTATAACAAAAATATTACATTCTGTGCAACAGAATGAGATGAGCTTGTATGAGATTGTAAAAATCAGTCAGAAGAGTATTAATGCAACTACTAATTATTATGTGCTTAAGATAATTGGCAATGTTACTCATTGCTCTGGTATGTTTCATTTAAATGAAAATGTCACCATCTGCTGCCAGTGTGTCCTCAACTGGGTCAGCCAATAATATCTCTTATTGATCATTTCATAATCATTGCCTCAACAATCATCACAGAGCAAAAATACATCAGGAAGGTCTTTTTGGGTTACAATTACACTTTTTCTATTTCAATTCAGGTTGTTGCTTTTTGGGTTACAATGACACTTTTTCTATTTCAATTCAGGTTGTTGCTAGCTCTCCAGTTAACATTGTTGGGAAATGATTTGAACAGCAAGGGAAACAATGGAGAAGTCTTCTGTTGACCTTGTTACTCTAAGAACGCACAGCCGCCCACTCAGAGCCACCGAATAAACACGGTCTAAACATGCGCAAACATGTTATTTGAAAAGGGGCAAAAATGAGATGTAGCAAAGGCCATGCCTGTTGAATTGTCATATATATTTATAACTGTAATGAGAGGAGAATCACCCCTCTCTGGTAACTGTCAACAAACACAGGAGGAGAATAAAAAAATTAAAAAAGCAAAAAAAAATACAACAGTAATTATGTCAAAATTACTGTTTCTGTTTTGAAACAGAAGGAACATACAAAATAAACAAACACTCATACAGCATATTCATCCACCAAAAAAAAATAAAATAAGAAATAAATAAATACAAATAAAACATTACTTCACTATATACTGCAAAGTTCTGTCTTTTTGTAGCATAAGCTGTGCAAGTAGCGTGTTTAAACTGAAAAATGCAGCAATGCGAAGTGCACTACGAGTACCAGGATGATGTACCATACACTAGTGGAAGGGGAGATGATAAAGATGCTAAGGCTATTAACAAGACATGTCAGCATCCACTTTGTTTTTATGGAAAACAGAAGAACAGAAATCTTCCTTTGGTGTTTCATGAATTAAACAAGTACAGATTTAGAATAACAAAGAGTTTCTGGCTATTCGTTTAAGTGTG
>NW_015554106.1:116757-129257 GCF_001515605.1 Sinocyclocheilus anshuiensis | reverse complement strand
CTTGGGCGGTCCTTGGCCATTCAAAGCGGCCAAGGTTCCCAGACCTTCTGCCATCAGTCTAAAAGGTCTGGATATGCGAGACTAGGGTACCGCCCCAGTAGGTGTACTGTGACATATTTCTGAGAACGAAATACTGAATGAGAAAAAATAGTGGACATGGTTTGTTTTTAGTGCACATCCTCGCCATCGGTTGGATTGTGGTTAAGGATCTTCAACCCAAGCCGTGAAATTGACGTCATCAGAGAAGGAATGCCATTCTGGAGTGAAGCACATTTTCACATTGACTAAAGATTACGAAGACAAACATGTGCTGTTATATTTTGCAGGTCTCTCATGAATAACTCAAGCGTGTTGATTGTTGTGCATGTTGCCATCAACTCCCTTTGGACGACTTAAAACTGAACTCTCAGCGTCTGCTCTTGAATATTTCAGTGTTATTATATTGTGACAATCAAAATGCAAATCTAAATGCACCAAGCTGGGGTCACGGTAATACTATACCTAACTAGATGACCTGAAAATGTCCTATTCATCACCTGCCCACACACATACTCTCTCTCGCTCTCTCTCACACAGACTCCCATGGAATGATCAAAAGTAATTAATCTGCCGTAATTGATCTTCAATCTAATTACAGTCTGACAGCACATAATAATCTTAGGTGAGTGTAGAAAGAGGCTGAACACTTACCAAAGTTAACTTTTGTACAGTGCCTTAAAATAGTATATAACATATACTTCATGTGCTCTGAGGTCGCTTGGCAACCGTATCGCAACGGGGGAGGCATCATGCTGTTCGTACAAGTGTGATGGAGGAAGCCCGGAATGTGTATTATAAGTTTAAAATTATTCCATTCACAGATTACTTATAACATTTTGCCAAAACACTGTGTCCTTTAAACAGTAAAGCTATTTTTCACCCATGTAATACTAATAATAATAGTAATACTAATAATAAATGTTTGAAACAACAAATGTTATGACATTTTATGAATATATAACGATATTAATTCTCAAATTCATGGTACATTTTCAAATCAACTTTCATTCAAATTGTCAAGAAATAGAAGCTGATAAAAAAAAACAGTAAAAACTGTCGAAAAATTGTGTTACATAAGCAGATATTTATGTATTTTTCTGTTTGTTTATATGATCCAACCAGAGAAATCAGAGAAAACGCACTAAAATCATAAGGAAATTAAAAAGAAAGCTATAAAAGGAAGTCACCTAATGCCAAGACGACCCACAATGCATCACGACTGCCCGAGTGACTGAATTATGAAGCTCTGATGTAAAGCTGTATTACAGCATGAAGATATGCCATGCTTTATTATATATAGATCAAAGCCAACGTGTATATATTTTTAGATGAGGATTGATTTCAGGAATTTTAATGATGTCTGATTCATCTTCACCAGTTTGACAACATAATTCACTTTTGTGTAATAAAATTGCTGGTTAATAAGGTTTTTATTGTTAGGTTATATAAAGTGTTTCAAACACTTTGATTATCATTCCAATTTGACTGTTAAGAGTATTATTATTATTGTTATTATTATTATTATTATTATTATCGCTAGTATTATTGTTATTACTATTACTATTATTATTTATGTATATTTTATTCCCAATATTATACTTTTCCCATCTCACAGTTATAATCCAAAACAAAGTTCTCCATTACACTCATAGATGAATCTTAAAAATGCTTTAAAAATAAGTTCAGCTGAATCATTAAAATGCTTTAAACACAAGTTATCACAATTTTATAAAAAATAAAATAAAATAAATAAATTATAATAATAATAATACATACAAATACATTTTTTTCTTGGTAATAATTTGCACTGAAATAGTGCACATAAAACCAGAAATGCACGTTAAGGTAGTAAATGTTGACATATACAAAGACAGGCATGCTGCGAAGAAATAAACTGTTGCTCTTGAGGCAGCACAAATAGCTGCTCCAAAGAGTGCATCCAGCACACTTAAGGACAGTTCCAGCAAAAGAGAGCAGAAAGGTGGACATTTACTGACAAAGTGGAATTACATTGTCAAGAGGGACACGCCAGAGAGAGAGAGAGACAGTGTGTGTGATTGTGAGTGTGGGAGAGAGAGAAAGGGCATGAGACAGGCAGAGAGAAAGACTGCAAGGGAGTCTGGATCTGACAGGTGGTGACGGATGACCCTTCTGGGGGTGTTGTTGTGTGTGTGTGTGTGTGTGTGTGTGTGAGGCAGATGGAGTGAAGGGACAGGATGTGTCTTCAGAGCAGAGCTGCCAGCACCACAGGGAGCAGGACTCAAGACATGTACATGTGGCTGTGCGAGAAAGAGAAAGATTGGAAGTGGTAGAGATTAATGTTCATTAAAACAGAATATGTACAGAAAAAGACATTTTAATTCAGAAGAAAGTATGCATTGAAAAAAATAACTATAAAGACTCTAGAAAATAAGTTGTATAGGTAATAAACTAAGAAAAAAGGACAGACTCTTAAATTAAAGGCTGCAATTATAACCTTATCTTTTAAGAGCTTCAGAAGATAAACTTTTACAAATAATTACCTATTATTTTCAGAGAGCCATCTAATTGCAGGTGAAATTTCTGTGCCAGTAGCATCACCAACCAGATTTCTCAAAAACTTCCTGTCATTGGTCAGTCAAACATATAGATGCACCCCAAACGCACACCTTTGGTTTAGTCAGTGTTGCTTTCTCAGATTGGTCAGTATCTTCAAACAAACAGAGCAATGTTTTTCTGAAGTGTTTATACTCGATTTTGTTTAGTCAGCACAACACTAGGAAAGTGATTACACTAGAAGTTTCAGAAGATTATTTCTTTAGAATTCTGAATCTCTTTGATTTAGATTCGCTCATATCAAAAAAAAAAAGAAAAGAAAAGAAAAGTGGATCATTATGTAGAAATTCCTAATTAATTAATTAATTAATTAATTAATTACAGGCCATCTGGCTTGTTTTATGCACTTGCCCAAGGTAATTTTGGACTCATTTTGATTTTCAAAAGAATCATTTTTTAATCCCCATAATCAACAACACAAGTCAAGTCAAGTCAAGTCTGCTTTATTGTCAACTGTGTGCAGTCGTGGGTCAGCAGAGTGAAGAGGAGGGGGCTCAGCACACATCCTTGGGGGGCCCCAGTGTTCAGTGTGAAACATTCAAGACACATTACATGTACTTACTAATAGCATCAGATTACATGCAACTAACCCTAAAACCCTCATCCAACCCTAACCACATAGTAAGTGCATGTAGTTAAAAAGTGCCCCTATTATGCCATTTCAAATATTGAATGCAATGTGCAATGTAGCAGTGTGTGAATGTAAACGATCTGCAAAGTTGTAAAGCTGAAAGTGCAAGATAAATAAAGTTGTTGTCTCCTAAAAGAAAGAATCGACTCTGAACAGCCTAAACGAGTCGTCAGTAATTTGAATCCCACTTCTGTGATGGCTACACGTCACGGGGAAACACATTTGCATAGTGCCCACCTATGTTCTACGTTGGCTGGCCACTGACCCACCTCAAACACTGTAGCTTGTTCGTGTGGTTAACATCATGTCGAGAAGAAGCTCTGTGTCCTACGCTGTGAAAGTAAATTTGTTTTATTTACTTCTGAAAAATGAGCCTGCAAAGAATCAGTGGCTAAAATTCCTTTTTTTTCCACTGTACCACAGCAGTACAACCCCAATCTTTTTGGGTTCCCATCATTTTACTGATGACTGCTTCTCTAATATCGGGGGATTCACAAAACACTTGCTGTTGAAAGATGGCTTAGTACCCAGTTTATTTGGACCAGCTGACTCCACTGAATCCCAACCTGTAAGTATGATAATAGATATTTTCTATCGAGCGTTCAAAATATGGAACTATGGCAATAGGCGAATTATTTCCAACAGGCGCTATACGCGGTAGACCAATCACAACAGACTGGGCCATCTGACCAATTAGAGCAGAGCAGGCTCACGGAAAGGAGAGGTTTAGAGAGACTGAATCTTAGAACTGCTTCGAACGAATCGTTTGAGAATCGTTGGAAAATGAGATGATATTAAATGCATATTCTGAGAAAATGAAAGCGTTTTTGACCTTGCATGCATGTAAACCTATTGTAGGAGACTCCCAAAGCAATATTAGGAACCTTAAAAAATGGCATAATAGGGGCACTTTAATATTACCCAGTACTTAAATGTTTAACTGTACTGTAACAAGGACACTGTAATAAAGTGTAACGCATATCTTTCAGATATGTAATATAATCTAACTATAATTGTTTCTAGACCACAATAATATAAATTGAGAGCAACAGACTTTTGCTGAAGTCTCTTGCTTCTCCGATGTTTCTCTTGAGAAAGGACACTACCAATCTCAACAGTGTCTCAAACCGTGCTCAGATTTGGCAGCACACCAGATTTTGCAATCAGTATGAACTCAGACATTTCTAATCAAATATTGAGCTCTTCTATTAATTTTTACTATATTAATTTTAAAGCTTTGTATTCTCATTAAACATCCACAATTGACTCATTTGTGTCCATTTCAGGTAATTTTAGGACATTTGAGACAAAGTTGAAACTGAAAAAAAAAAGAATAAATCAAATAAATAAATAAAACTAAGTCTACCAATCTATGAAAGAGCAACCTATGAACCGTCCGATTTTCCACTGGGAAGACACTTCTTGAAATATACCGTACAAAGATCAAAATGTAATTAACTGACAAAACGGCTGCAGTGTGTGGTGTGCTCTCCATATCTCCACATTAAATATAGATCAGTGGAGCATGACTTCAGAACAATAATAATAGACAGTTATTACAGCCATTTATTTGAGCAAACTGAAACAATGAATCTGCAGCTCGGTCTGTCCTAATACACACTACAGTTCATGCTCTTTTTACTTTTTTTTCTCTCGAAAGAACAAAACAGCAGTGAATCATTAGAAAATGGAGGGAGTGTAAAGAAGGGTTAATACATGAAGTTAAAAGCCAAAAAGAAACAAATGAACAGAGATAAAGAGACGAAACAAGAGACAGTAACTTCAACCAAGAGCCACCAGGAAATCCACTTGAGAGTTGCCATGGCAACATAGGTGAAGATGGGCCAGACGCCAGGCCCGTGGAGCATCTCTTAATTGGAAGGCATTTAGCCTTGGCTCTCTAACGCACAAACACACACATCGTCTGTATCCTGCACATTCCCTTATATCCTCACACACATACATATGCTGCTTTAGAATATATATGAGCACTAATATCAAAATGAGGTTAAATGAACTGGACAGAGGGAAACGTATGAACATTTGGGCATTAGAAGTTCTAAATGTGCTTTGTTTCATGATTGATTTGAGGAGAAAAAAAGGAATTGTTGTTAAACTAACAGTTCACAGAAATTTGGTCATCATTAACTCACCTTTACTTTTTCCAAACCTGTATGACTTTAACTCCAGCCCAATTTTCACACTCTTTTATGTTCATTTTCACCCCATATTTGTTATGTACACACATAAATCATTGCTCTACAAGATTAAATCCCTTTCATCAGCTATTAAAGATTCAGTGATTCATATTTGCATGGTTATTAATAGTTTTGAAAGTATTTGTTAGTTTAGCTTGTTTGTAACAGGGTAAACGGGGCACATATTTCCATGTCTGTTTTTCACAGCAGTAATAGCCACTCTTTGATCTGTGTGTACCATGCAACAAGTGAACAGCCTGGCTTACTGCCACATTCATTTAGAACTAGATCATTTGTGTGAGAAAATAGTTTGTTTGTACTCTACATCTCCACAGGTTTGTTTACACTATGCACCAATTCTGAAAGATCCTTTAGTTCTTTTTGTTTAGTTTTAGTTAATTTCAGTAATGTTTTTGCTAGTTATAATTTTTATTTCACTGGTATTATTTTGCTTATTTTAGTTTCTGTTTTAGTTATATTACCTATAGAATTATTAATGTCTAAATTATGCTTTTGAATTGAAAACTTGTCATATACTGCAATGCAAAACACTATACTGTACCACAAAAAAAGCTGTGATTGCATATATTGTATTATTGCAAAGCCAACTGAAAACAAAACAAACTGATTGGCATGATAATGACAAATAATAAAATATAGTTACATTTGATTAATACCAGTGACTCAAATCTTATGAATCAGTTCACCAAAAAAGATCAATTCAGATTCATTCACTAATTCAATGTACATCATTACACCTGTAGGTTAGGGTCTTTTCGTCACCAATATCACTATCCTTTATTGAAATTTGCATGTCTATAATACTTGGAGAAAGTTATCTGTTAGCATTTGTTTCAATCATAGCTACTCACATTCTTCCATAACTACTCTCTGGAAGAATGCGATTTTAAATCCACCATATTTGCTCTTAGGCACTCAGTTCTGTACACAATTGTTTTTGAGCCAATCACCTGAGCCGTAAACGGCATGTGACTAACCACTCATCATCAGAGAGAAACAGCACTGATTGGCTAACACAAAAAATGATTTGTTCACTCAAAAGATTTGTTCAAAAACTGAGCTGTTCATGACACCACAAATGCTTAAACCCAGCAGTGTGTCTGCACATCTCTGTGGGCACAAAAGGTAAACTGTAGACCTCTGAAACAGGCTCAGCAAAGAGAAACAGCACCGTGGGAGGTGCTGATGGCAACGTTGCGTGAACGTTATCAGCTCAGAGTCTATTACTGATATATCGATAGAACATTGCCATCCCAGCGGGGAATTTATAGGACAATGTTCGGAAAATGTTATCTGTGAAGTGGAGAGTTTAGCATGCCATTGAGGCAGAAACACACGCATCTCATAACACTCAGAGTGAGAGGGGAAAACCAGAGAAGGAGGGAAGGATGGCAGAAGATGAAAACTGTGTATACACACAAGCTCTAATGACCTTGGTCTTAATATTTTACTAGTGGACTACTGAGATTATGAGGGCAGTGCGAGATTCCTAGAACCTTTACCCAAAATAAAATTACAGAAATGTATATACATTCTTGGATACCTCCTTCTTCATAACAAATTATATGAAATTTCCTAATCATTTACACACATCTTAAAGAAAGAGCACATGAATATCAACAACAATGCTGTTATTATTGATGATCCTGGTCAAATTTAACATGGTGAGCTTAAGTTTCACAGTAGTTCATGTCGATTGTTCGAAAGTCATTTAGTTTCAAAAGGTTGTGTCTGTGACCTTCGTTCTACAAAAAAAAAAGGTTATTGAGATTCAATCGAAACATTGGTTCACTAACATGTACTTAAAAAGTTACAATTTAGTTGAACTAAAGCAATAATTTGTCTTTTAAAAATGTAACATAACGTTAGTTTGACTAAAGCTGTGGCAATTTTTAGCTTCATAGAGCAACTAGCCTTGGCATTGTACGTACACTCTGTATAACAGAGATGTATATTTAATCCTTCAAAATCCATTATGCATTGTGTCATATATGGACACAAAGAACACAGAGATGGAGAATCCTGCTTGATGACTCGAAACTTGACTACTCTTTATCCCAATTAGATGTCCTGCAGCAACCCTAACACTACCCTTAACCCTTACTTTGGTAGTTTATGGAAATCCGAATCTCACAACAGTTTTTCAAAACTAAGTTTATCATATAGAGTAGAGATCAATGTATCAGTGGTGCTTGCCGAGGGAGATATCAACAGTTTCTGGAAGTCTGGTCTCTACCTGAATTGGACTTTGTACAGTTGTGCACTAATGGTTAGAGAGTCGGACTTGTAACCCAAAGGTTGACGGTTCGATTCGGGTACCGGCAGGGATTGTAGGTGGGGGAAGTGAATGACCAGCGTTCTCTTCCACATTAAATACCAAGACTGAAGTGAAACCCTTGAGCAAGGCACCAAACCCCCAACTGCTCCCTGGGCGCTGCAGAAAAAATGGCTGCCCTCTGCTCCGGGTGTGTGTTCACGGTGTGTGTGTGTGTGTGGGTTCGCTACTCACTGCTGTGTGTGTGAACTTGGATGGGTTAAATGTAGAGCACAAATTTCGAGTATAGGACACCATACTTGGCTACACGTCATGTCACTTTCACTTTAGTAAAAGGGAAAATATGCAGATTATTATTGTGACGCTATCTAGCCAAATGGTCATTACAGGTAATGAATCATAGAATTGCATGGAAAGATGGTAGATTTCATGCAAACCCATGCTGACAATTTGGTCTGCAGAGTTCTTGTTAAAGAGTCTTGGAAGTTTCCGCCTCACCAATCACAGAAAAGATCTCAACTTTCCTCTCTGGCATGTTGGCTCCCTTGACATGTCTACTCATTAACTAAATCTGAACCTTCCACCTAGGTAAGACCTCCCCCACTCAACTGCTCTCTATTTTGGTGGACGGCTATGCAATCATCTAGATGATCTGCTTGCGAACAGGAAACGACACACAACTTCATATTCATTGAGTATATATTCAGTGACAGTGACAACCTCTCATGGGCACTGAACTTCTCCTTATTAACTTCTTCCTAAGGTGAGTCTAAGCTGGTCTCCAAGCCCCCATCCTCTCCAACTTCTACAGGTGTGTCACACAGCTTCCCGAATTGCTCCATTACTGTCTGTACAGGAACAGCGTTACCCTCAGATAGAAAGGGCCTGGAGCATTTCATCAATGGGGACTGTCTTCCAACTGTCATGAGTGTCTGCTCTGAGAAGGAGGCCCGAGTATACTAAGTAACAACTTGGTCCCATTGTGTACAGAATACAATTTCAGAATTACCAAAGGATAATAGAGATGCAATGAACACAAATCATAAAAGAGAGTCAGCCTCATCTTAGTCAATAGATTAAGTACAGTATGTGGCTTCATTTTGCTTAGTGTGTCAAAGTTTTAACAACAACATTTTATATGTACGTTTATTTACTTATTTTTGAATTTTGCTTTATATGCAGTCTTGGGTCACGACCCACCAGTCGGCACAAACCACTCATAAGGTATTGGACTTTAGGTATTGAGAGGAACCAGGGTTTTAATTCTTCAGAGTAAGAGGAATCAGCACAGTCTACAGAATAAATTGAGACAAAAAAGGAGAGGTGAGGTCAGTTTGTAATAAAAATAAAATATAAGGGAGCAAAATAGGTTGATGCAGAAGGGCAGAAATTTACTGCGATTTCTCGAGGGAGATAACATTTTGTAGAAAACTAGAATGTAGCAGCGAGATGGCATTTGAGCAGAGCTCTGAGAATTATGGTCAGGTGGTCAGAGAGTAAATGGATGGACAGAGATGTTTCATGGTGAGATGTCAAACTAAAGGCTTTTAAAAAGAGAATGTTTTTAATTTTCTTTGTATGGCTCTTACAACCAGATTGATTGTGAAAATAGACTTGCAAAGACCAAATGATACTTAAATCTGGTTTCAGTGAGATCTTTGAGAGTGTATTTAGCAAGCCAGTACCAACAAGAAAACATTAATTATGCCATGGCATACAGTGTAACAGAAACTACAAAAGGATCACAAAATAAGAAGCGGGACAGTGGTGAGAGAGTGGAGTAAAACATATCCGAAGGGTATCCAAAATAACGTATGGTCTGAGTGAGTACTGCATTTGATGAGCAACAAACTTCATGACCATTAAAAACATACGTTTTAGAGAGTATGATTGTGTATAGTATGAATTAAATCTGGACATACTCCATCTTCCACACTGTCATTGTCATGTGACTTATGACATCAGTTGCGTTGCATCATTTTAATTGACAACTCCACTCCCGTGGCCTCATGTGATGGTAAAGTGTCCATTAAATGCACACTTCGGAATCTCTGCTGACGTGCTAGGTCATCCAGGTACTTTCCTGCTACTGTTTTATGAAAATTATGAATTCTGACATTTTACTCATTGAACATACTGTTTTTCACCTACTATATAGGTAGAGAAGTAGGTGGGAGAGGGCGGAGCACAGCACTGGTGAGTGGGAGGAGCAATGATGAAAGGGCGAGATACTGGCGAGGCAAAAAAGCACAGGGCCAATGAATGGGTGAGAACACTGGTAAGAAGGCAGAGCAAAAGCATAAATGCACTGGAGCACTGGGTGGTGAATAGGCGGGGCAGTTAAAAGTGGGTGGAGCATCAATTAGTACATGAGACTATCAATTGCAGTCGGTGGCAACTGTCTAATCATTTTCCTCACAAATCATCAATGCGATCAATTGCAATTTTTGAGTTTTAATCAATCGATCCTTTTAATAATTACAGAATGCAATCTTAATTTTTTTTAGTCACCTGATTAATGTTCATGCAGTTTAATATTTATGAGTTTGAAGTCCATAATAGTAATCACACAAACCCAGACCCGAGCCAAGAATGAAGAGTAATGGAGAGGAAGACGCAAAAGCAGTGCATTCAAGATTTTTTGGAACAGACTGGCATATTGAACAATGTGTGAGCTGTTGAATAGAATCTGTCAAAAACAAGCAGACACAAGCCAAGTTTTCTAAGACAAGAGTCACATGGAGGCATTGGCTGGAACAGAAGGGATTAAAAGCAAAACTCACAAACTTCATTTGAAATTTTCAGCAGGACACAAAGCAATATTTCCCTGAAACATGAAGTGATACATATCCATTAAAATACAGTATATGAGCCATGAGCCGACACTGACCCACACAAAGATATACAGGAAAATTTATCACGCTATCAGTAGCCCTGATGGAGTTATTTTTGTGTGTGTGTGTGTGCTGGCAAGTTTGTGTGTGTAATCTGACTGATTTGATAAGAGTCAGACAGGCCTACCTGAGACCTCAGCCGCCAGGTCAATGTTATCAGGCATCTCAGCGGACAGCCAGCACAAAATAAGGCTGAGACACACACACACACATACACGTAGGATCAATTCTTATCGACAAACCCAGTAATTACATTTCATTAGCTTTAGCTACTAATCCAAGAGTTCCTGAGAGGACCTGAATGAAACAAGGAGAAAGAATGATAGTGAGAAAAAAAGTGGCACGAAACAAAGAAAACAGAAAGATTGAGGAAAGTTAGTGGAAACAATCAGACAGAAAGATGAAAAAAGTAGAACATATATTTTGATACTCAGATTATGGATTGAGTGAAGTGCATTGTTAAAGAGATAGTTAAGAAGAAGAAAAATGGCCCTGCATCCAAATATGCCTAATTCCATGATATATAGGAGGCGAAAAACAATGTGTGAGCCGAGCAGTATGTCCAAATTCAAAGTATTCATATAACAGTAGACGACTAACCACTTCCGGAGCGATTCTGAAGCGTGCATCCAATAGACACTTTACCATCCCATGAGGCCACAGGAGAGGATTTGTGAATGGTAGTGAAGCAATTCAACTGACACCGTATGTCACATGACAGTGACAACATGGCAGATGTAGCACATACTACTACATTTCTTTCATACTACACACATTCACACTATATACTTTTTTAATGGTCACGAAGCAAGTTCCAAACCAAATGTAGTACCTACTACACAGGTTGGGTCTCATTCACAAATTTGTGCTTGAAATCTACATACAATGTATTTATGAACAACACATGATTTATCAATAGCTTCCGTATAAAACTGTATTCTAAATTTACAAAAATAAATGAAGGAAAAACTGAAACCACTTTATATACTTGCATGATAGCATGTGTTGTGAGGTTCATCTGCTGCTCTTAAAAACAACATTAATAACATTTTAACAATAAAAGCATTTTTATTAATGCTAAAAAAATGGCATCACTGAAAAAGTTGCATTTTCTCAATTGTGTTGTGTAGCTGGACACACTTGCGTCACGTTGCTAATGGTTGCATTTCGCTAACGCTAACTCTCGTGGAAAATGAATCGCTTCGGACACTTTGGCAACTCACTGACAGCGACTTGCAGCGACTATTAAAATGTTGCGGCACAATACTATACATTGCAGTTGCTTTCAGTGTAGACAATCGGCATGAGTGTGTGCATTCACACATAACACAAAAAAGCCTGTCAGCTGCTGACAGCAAACTACACTCACCCCTGTCTGTAAGATCAGTCTTTCACACCGAAACATCCATTCTTCACACACATCCTGAGATTTCAAATGCAACTGCACAGATCTCTCTCTCTCACACACACACACACACACACACTCTGAAGGCATTTAGACCCACATTAAGACCAACAAATATACTCTGCTGTCTGCTCCACTTTCTTCCTTGCTTTATTTCTCTGCTCTTCCGTTCCGTCTCTGCACATTTGTCCCCTGAAGGAGGGCAACAGAATGTTAATGAATTTTAAATGACTAATAGAGCAGACAGAGAAACCTTTATTCTTTAAAGGCACACTAAACGCTCAATTACTCTTTTTAAAGCTAGCATCACCATCTATGACTTCACACTAACTCAATTTCCTTTTCATTTTCCCTATAATCTTTGAAAATGTATTTAGAGGCAGAAAATATTTTTAATGTTCGTTTAACATGTTTTAAAACTCCATAGCTTTAGCACCAAAGC
>NW_015554106.1:111736-116618 GCF_001515605.1 Sinocyclocheilus anshuiensis | reverse complement strand
CAAAGCGCGTGATTACAGTACTAAGCCGCTGCAATGAAGCAGCTCTAATGTTCATTTAACATGTTTTAAAACTCCATAGCTTGAGAACCAAAGCAAACCTAGCATGTGTTTGTCTGTGTCAGGCTAGAAACATGATCTATGATATTAAGCTAACACACACTACTGTATAATGCTCAGACACTGTCCTGTTGTCAATTTTATTTGCCAGTAACAAACTCCAGTAGGGACTGAGAAAGGTACCTTCAAATGACATTAAACCAATGTTTTATTATTCATGTAGCTACCTATAAATGTCAACAGTTTAGCTAACTTGTTTAGCAAGTTTCTCTGCAAACTGCTGTTCTGCCAAGACAATAAGTGACCTGATAGGAAAAATTGGCAATAAAAGAAAATTGAAATAGAAGGTAATTTTTACTAAATAACAAAGATTACTTTCAAGTTGCATTCTGAAACATTTCAAACTGCACTGTAAACTATGTAAAATCAAGCTAGTATAGCTAAAAGAATTTGCATCGACATGTTTGCGCAGAGTATGTTTTAGATCTTAGTGTCTACACTGGATGTGACCGTTGTCAATTCACATCACGCTGCATGACGTGTCAAAGCGAACATTCCAAATCCATTGTACTTTGTCATGGGAAAATGAAGGAAATAGAGGAGGAGAAGGGGAGGCGGAGGCATGGCGGAAGAATTGCCTCCCAAACCTACGTTTGAAACTTCATATAGACGGTTTCATCGGATGCATGCGCCTGGCCCTATTTAACTTCCGGTCTGTGTTTGTTTATCGGTCTGGCTAACGTTAGTCTCTAGTAATATGGCGCCGACTACAAACGCAGTTAAAGTTAAGGTGATGAGTAGACTGAAGTTGGGATCAGGTTGTTGTGCTGTGGGATGCAAGCCAGTGTTTCGCATACATTGATTTATTTGTGGCACCCTGCCACAATATCAAAACTGACCGTCACAAATATATTTTCCAAAAGACTTTGACTTTGTTGAATAAACATGAGCACTGCACGTTTCAAAATCAAAACGTGGCGTGGGTGTTTTTATATCACTGTATCTCTGACTGTCTTCAGACAATTGTCATTTTAATTTCATCTTGAAAAAGTATCGGTATCGGGCGAGTACTGGAAAAAGTGGTATCGGTGCATCCCTATTTATAACGTTTGTAAACATTTTGTTTTATTTACCAGTATTTTACATAATTTCTGAAGGCACTAAAAAATGTGACTTATACAAAAACGTAACTTAACTGTCATTCATTCATTCTCAACAATGCAATCTGATTCGGTGAAACTTATTTTCTGGAAAATATGGTAAATAACAAATAGACATCAGTTTACTGTCAGCTACTTGACTTGTCGCATCACCAACCATTGTAGCAAAACTCAGTATTGAGAGCAACACTCATTTTTATGGGTTCTATTTTGTTTTTGACTCATGTTGGCGCAGGTCAACATGAAATCATAATTCAAACTACTTACATTCATAATACTTGTTTCTTGGTCTTTTTGCGAACATACTTCATCAGTGCACATAATTCATGCCTTTTTTAATTAAAAAATGCTTTACGTTCTGGAAGTAAATGGCTTGTGAATACCGTTTCACATTGACTTTAAGTAGCATACTTTTTTCTTGAGTTTGTTCTGACAATACATATCTGTGTTGCGTCCCTCACTGTCAAAACACATCAGAGAGAGAAAGAAAAGAGACAAGGCGAGACTCTAAAAGAGGAGGAGGGAAGGGGGCGATGGCTGTCTCTTATTTGTTGTCCTCATTGAATAACAAATAGAACAAGGAAAAGTGACAGAAGGAGAGAAATGGTAAAAAACACAAAAGAAAAAGAAAGTGAGAAAGGCCTTGACAGGTGTCTTGAGCCTTTCTCACTCTGGGCATCGATGTGTGTGTGTGACTGTAATTAGTTATATCTCAGGTGAGAGGTAGCTGACAAGGCATGGAGGACAAGTAACCACGGTGACAGCCGAGTGCACTTGTGGGCGGTGGCTCTTGCACCATTTTAGGAAAATGGCCAATCATGGCTGAGCAGAGAGTGCGTGGGCAATTAATTACAACCTCCTGTCAACTGAATCAGACATCAAACCGCACGGCAAGAGACAGAGCACCTGTGTGTCTATCACATTAGTTACCAGTCATGACTATATGCTTGTGTTTGTGTGTCCAGTCTTGGCCAAGCTGTCTGGGGTATTTAAAAAGCTAAGCCTTGCTAGTGAACACATATATCAACACAATTTGTGCAGAAATAAAGGCTGCTTGTCACGGAATCGGGTGTGTGGAGGCAGGCAGGACGACGAGGACGACACGGATTCCAATAATGACATTTATTGTAGACACAACAACCGTGGTGGAGCCGGGGACTCGGGAGGCCATGGCGGAACAGGGGACTCAGGTTGCCATGGCGGATCAAGGGGCTCAAGAGGCCATGGCGGAACAGGGGGCTCAAGTTGGCATGGTGGAGCCGGGGACTCAGGAGCCCTCGAAGACACCTTCCCTCCAACTTAGTCCAGTGGTGTCTGGGAGGTCAACGGGGCGATGGTAGTTGGCCCCCGAGCCAGAACAGCTGATTAAGGACGGCATCCTCTAACACCGTCACCGCTGCGAGCTTGCAGAACTCCCCGGCGTACTAGTAGAAGGGGAGATCCCGGCGGGATATGGCGAGGAAACGAAATTAGAGGCAGACAGGTGAGCACAATGACGGTGATTAACTAATGATTAGACGGGCTAAACCAACACAAAGGGAAGAAACCACAACAAACAGTCCACAGGGGCGTTACACTGCTAGCACCCACATGGCAGTGTGTGGGTGTGTTTGTGGGCTGGAGGTGGTGCTGGGAGATAAGTGTGTATTTGTGCTGTTTATTGATTTATTCCGTTCTCTCTTCCTTTAAGGCCGTCTCAGATAACACCCACCAATACTCAACTCACCCGGTGGCATATACGCATGTGTGTAGGTGTGTGTGATCTTTAAAGGAACTAGATCACTGCACAGTAGGGGGGGAGTCAATGCATTGTATCTTGATTCCCATGTCATCAGAGTAAACATATGTTGGCATCTGTCTGCCTCACTTTCCAAGTTTATAACCATCTATTAAACCTTCATCTCTCTTATAAGGCTTCTCACCTGTCTGACTGTGTGTAAAATTATCTATCCAACGGTATAACTATATCTAATTATATGTTCATCTGTCTCTGTCTGTGCCATACGATCTACCCCAAACACTCTAGCAATCAGTACCATAGCAACTGCATGGCAACAACTTGTATACCAAGCACAAAGATGGAGTTGTTGTTATGACATTATCTTTCCGAAACTTTTCAAACTGCTCAAGTTTTCAAAGTATATCAGGCCTAGAAAGAAAGAAAGAAAGAAAGAAAGAAAGAAAAGATAGATAGATAGATAGATAGATAGATAGTTAACAAGACATGCAGAAAGACAGAAGATGGACGGACAGACAGAGACAGACAGACATTAGATAGATAGATAGATAGATAGATAGATAGATAGATGATAGATAGATGATAGATAGATAGATAGTTAACAAGACATGCAGAAAGACAGAAGATGGACAGACAGACAGACAGACATTAGATAGATAGATAGATAGATAGTTAACAAGACATGCAGAAAGACAGAATATGGACAGACAGACAGGCAGGCAGGCACAATTTTGGTGAATTGTTAGTGTAGATAGATTTTCAGATTTTTTCTCAGCTCCTCTGTCTCCACTGAGAGGGGACTGCTATAATTGGTTCTCTCTCTCTGTTACTCATGAGACAAATGAAAGCAGGTGAAGGGTTTCTAAATGACAAATCAATAAAGTGCTTTGCTTACAACTGTGTAATGTCAGATTACTTTTCTTAGGGAATTAATTATTATTAATTAATTCAGGTTTTGAGAGGACTCGAATCTAAAAATTCGAAGTCAACCTGATTAGAACTGATTTCAAATTTGATAGTTTACACTTGATCAACTACTCGTCCCGCGAGACGTTAACGTCCGTGTATATTAACGATTCTGTTCATATTACTTCGTGGCCAACGACACATAAACAAAATGGTAATCTTATTAATTTTGAGCAAGGTAACAAGATCTTGGCAAGGTTCAACTTTAAAATTACAACACAAGACAATGATTCTTTATAAATGAAACAAGAATTTATTGGCTATTCTAGATTACATTAAACTAAGCTAAAACACACATACACACACACACACACACACATATACACAAAGGTTCAGGGAAATGATGTTACGGAGTTCTGAGGAAAGCCCAAAGTTTTAGCAAGATATTCGCTACAGTTCTTTTACTTGCAACCTGAGAAAATTCATAAAGCAGAGACTTGGCTTATGTTTACTGCTTAAAATTAGCTCGGCACCAATTCAGCAGATAGAAGCTTTGTTTGTTTACTTGCGTTTGGGTGACAGCTGGAAAGCTGAGTTTCCTTGTTTGGCTGCTTGAGGGAATTCCGTTGCTGATTGGTTGCTGAGATGACATCTGGATGGCGTCCTTTTGGGAGAGCCCTCCGTGGGGATTGGTTGGTTGGTTGCCGGGTTACGGAGGAGCCTCGAAGTTCTTCTGAGAGAGTCTGATTGGCAAGAATTTGAGTTCTGCAGAGTTACGAAGCTTCAACGGAGTGGTTGAGTTTTTGATGGTAAAGATGGCTCACACGCGTGAGCACAAGATGGAGTGCTATTAACACAGCGAAAGGCGAAACAGCAAGCAAGCAAACAAAAAAAACGAGTCTGTCTTGCATTGGGTTTTTGATCCGCGGCATAAGTCCGTCCCACGGCGCGATCTTCCAATCGACTTCTTGCAAGGCGGAGCATGCATACATTAACATGAGGCTTCAATTTATCATGTGGA
>NW_015554106.1:106721-110546 GCF_001515605.1 Sinocyclocheilus anshuiensis | reverse complement strand
TGCAGGTGTCGCTCATTATCAATTACTCCACCGGCCTCGCTCCGTTCCCATGGCTCTCGGCCCCGCCCCCACTCGTCAAAGTTAGCAATAATAATGTTATCTGCTTGACGGACAGGGTTGCCAGGTTTTCACAACAAAAACCCGCCCAATTGCTCGAGGGGGTCCCCCAATACAATACGTATTCCCGGGTGTCACGGTGCGTGTGGAGAGATGAGGCGAGGACTCAAATGCAGGAGAATAATGGGTCTTTTTAATAATAAAATGAATCAAAACAAACACAAACTACCCCGAGGGGGAAAAACAGGCGTGAAGGCCAGAACAGGGCATAGCAGGTAGAGCTGGCCCAATACCAGAAACACACAGACACATCTGACAACATACAACAATGAAGACTGCAAGCACTGCAAGCACAAGGAGAATAAATAGGGAGACAAACGAGGAGGGTAACGAGGGAGACACAGGATGTCAGATTAAAACAATAATGAGATAACAAGAAGGGCAGGGTCAGACAATAGACAGATGCCAACAATAGCACATGGCATCAACAACAAACAACAAGCCATGTGCTCAACAAAACAAACAGTGACAACTAGGCCACACCAGCAGAACCATGACAACTACATGAATATGTAACACCTTCACCCCCCAAAGAAGTGAAATGAACACCATTTTATGAACATACCTACGCCCCTAACCTATCCAGGATAGGGCATACAACACAAGACAATGATTCTTTATAAATGAAACAAGAATTTATTGGCTATTCTAGATTACATTAAGCTAAGCTAAAACACACATACACACACACACACACATACACACAAAGGTTCAGGGAAATTATGTTAACGGAGTTCTGAGGAAAACCCAACGTTTTAGCAAGATATTTGCTACAGTTCTTTTACTTGCAACCTGAGAAAATTCATAAAGCAGAGACTTGGCTTATGTTTACTGCTTAAAATTAGCTCGGCACCAGTTCAGCAGATAGAAGCTTTGTTTGTTTACTTGCGTTTGGGTGACAGCTGGAAAGCTGAGTTTCCTTGTTTGGCTGCTTGAGGGAATTCCGTTGCTGATTGGTTGCTGAGATGACGTCGGGATGGCGTCCTTTTGGGGAAGCCCTCGGTGGTGATTGGTTGGTTACCGGGTTACGGAGGAGCCTCGAAGTTCTTCTGAGAGAGTCTGATTTGGCAAAACTTTGAGTTCTGCAGAGTTACGAAGCTTAAACGGAGTGGTTGAGTTTTGGATGACCGATCGCTTTGATGGTAAGCGTGCAAGTTGGAGTGCTATTAACACGGCGAAAGGCGAAAAAGCAAGCAAGCAAGCACTGAGTCTGTCTTGCATTGGGTTTTTGATCCGCGGCATAAGTCCGTCCCACGGCACGATCTTCCAATCGACTTTTTGTAAGGCGGAGCGTGCATACATTAACATGAGGCTTCAATTTATCATGTGGAGAAATATCTTTGCGAAGATTTGGTTGATACTTCTATAAAGTTTCTTAATGCGAGTATTGTACATACTTCCGCGCGATCTTCCAATCGACTTGTTGCAAGGCGGAGCGTGCATACATTAACATGAGGCTTCAATTTATCATGTGGAGAAATATCTTTGCGGCGATTTGGTTGATACTTCTATAAAGTTTCTTAATGCGAGTATTTTACATACTTCGGGAATGCAGAGATTCCATCGTTCATTTGTGTGATGTTCGCAAATGCCTTACAACTGTCTTAAACACCAACAGAAACAGTGGCCTGTGGGAAGGAGCTTGTGAAGGCTTTTGTGTAGTCATAAAGAACAGTGCTGTGTTTTAGCTGTAAAGCTAGCACAGCACTGCAACAACTGCATTACAAAGCAACGTGTACTATGAAGGCCATGATCGCTTCAAAGGAAACAATTTTCAGACAAAAGGGCTAATAAGCTAATAGCCACTCGTTCAGACCTTCTGCTCTCGTCAGTGCTTCTGATAACGCTAATGTGTTTTGTTTTCATATGCAAAGTAATGGCATGTGTAAGAGAATAAACTCAATTACCTCAGTGTGGGACAGCTTTGAAAGTGGAAATCTTTGTAAAATTATAATAACAAGTTGTTTTGCAAAGGCTTTTCAAAACCCATAACCTTCACTATTTAACTTCAGCGCATGACGCATCCAGCACCGTGTGTGCTACAGACGTGAATTAAACCTCAAACGTGATTTACTGAAGAGAGTGTGCTATTATTTTTCTAAGTGATAAGACTGATGCTTTTCATCTGGTGGACATTAAACTGGGTGGAAAAAATCCTGTAGGCTTGCACTCAAGGATGAACCCAAGCCTTATCTTGAGATCATAATATCAGGGGTTCTCAACTTTCTTAACCTTTTTGACTGCAAGACCCCCTAATAATATTCAAAAACTCCAAGGCTCTTCCAGTCATTCATGATTTACTGGGAAAGGATAAGGTTTAATAATGATAATTTTACTACTACTATTACACTCTAAAAAAGATGGTTCTTTAAAGGTTATTTACATGCAGTAATGGTTTTATTTAGAACCATAGCATTCTGAAGAAACCTTTCATGCTGAAATGGTTATTTGTGTTAGAGTTCAGGGTTCTTTATTCCCGCCCTTTTGTTTTTCAAATCTGTAACTGACAAAGCACCTCATTACTGATTTTCTGGAGCTCAGTGATCCAACTACACTGAAAAAAAATATTAATTGAATTTACTACAATTTTTTAAGGTAAGTGGTTGCAATCAATTTATTTTAGCTACATTTAAATACACACATTTTGCTGAAAGTTAGTCAACTAAATTTGTTTATTTAAATGTAGCTAAAATAAATGGATTGCAACCACTTACCTTAAAAAACATTTAGTATGATTTTACCGACTGTCAACACACTCTCAACAGGTAAATGATTTCATTCTTAAAATTTAAATACAAATTTAACTTAAAAAATGTAACTGGCTTCCAAACAAACATGTTCTTATCTTTTTGTTTTAGTTTTTGGTCACATAAGTGTGTGCAGTTCTGCTAAGCTGTGGAAACCCTTTTTTGTGCTAAATAGAACCTTATAGAATATATATATATATATATTCTATAAGGTTCTATTTAGCACTAAAAAGGGTTCTGCTTTTTTTCTTAAGAGTGTACTGCTACTAATAGCAATTATTTTCTCTATTTCTGCATTAAAATATGTCAGCATAACTAGAAAAATCTATAATCATTATACAGATGTTAATGAAGTTTTAAAATTGTATTCATTTACATGATTTTCCATGAGTTTATATCTCACAATTCTGCCTTTGTTACTTGCAATATGGAAGTGAGATCTGGGGCCCAATGAGGATTGGCACAAACAGGTCTACATGTAGAGTTCTGCAGAAGCATCCTTCATGTCCACAGCAATTCACCTCCAATACATTCATAATGCATGTAGAGCAGAATTAGGCCATCTGTAACTGACAAAGCACCTCATTACTGATTTTCTGGAGCTCAGTGATCCAACTACACTGAAAAAAAATATTAATTGAATTTACTACAATTTTTTAAGGTAAGTGGTTGCAATCAATTTATTTTAGCTACATTTAAATACACACATTTTGCTGAAAGTTAGTCAACTAAATTTGTTTATTTAAATGTAGCTAAAATAAATGGATTGCAACCACTTACCTTAAAAAACATTTAGTATGATTTTACCGACTGTCAACACACTCTCCTAATTATTAAAAAAAAAAAAAAAAAGAGTTCTTCATTCACTTAAACTCTATTCTCTTCATTTTAAATGCAGTAAACACACACACACAAAATGAGTGCTCAAAAAAGTCATCTTTGTGTAATGGTGTCAGATCTG
>NW_015554106.1:104783-106700 GCF_001515605.1 Sinocyclocheilus anshuiensis | reverse complement strand
ATTTTCTGGAGTTCAGTGATCCAACTACACAGACTGTCAACACACTCTCAACAGGTAAATGATTTCATCTTTAAACTTTAAATACAAATTTAACTTAAAAAATGTAACTGGCTTCCAAACAAACATGTTCTTATCTTTTTGTTTTAGTTTTTGGTCACATAAGTGTGTGCAGTTCTGCTAAGCTGTGGAAACTTATCTCCTCTTCTCCACTAAGTAAAATAGACAATACATTTATAATTCATATTGTAAGATTTGGTAAATTATTACTTCATATTATTTATGTATAATCATACCCAGTCACAAAAGAAAAATATTAAAACTATCCCATGACTTTATCATTTTAAAGCACTAAAAACACAAAAGATGAGTGCTCAAAAAAGTCATCTTTGTGTAATGGTGTCAGATCTGACTAACAAAGCTTTCAATATCACCGACCCTGAAAAACCTGGAAGAATTAAAGAAATTATGAATAAAGAGAAAGAGACATACAGCACTGGAAAGAACAAACCAAAGACCAAAGTTGTCTCCAATGTTATTCGAAACTAAACAGAGAGTACAGTCTGGCTGTCTATCTCATCTCAGTCAGGAACATAACACACAGACACTTATGGTGCTTTTCCACTGCATGGTACGGCAGGTATGGTTCACTTTTGGGGGGTTTTCCACTGGGTTCCGTACCTAAGCTGTGGAAACTTATCTCCTCTTCTCCACTAAGTAAAATAGACAATACATTTATAATTCATATTGTAAGATTTGGTAAATTATTACTTCATATTATTTATGTATAATCATACCCAGTCACAAAAGAAAAATATTAAAACTATCCCATGACTTTATATCACTTTTTTCTTTTAAGATTGTGAAGGGCTCACATACTGTCCATTTTTGCTTTTGGCCTTCATACACATACTTGATTTTACACAAACACATGGATACACTGTAACTCTAAAGTCAATTGTGTATTTCAGATGTATCACATCCCACAATCTCATCATCTGCAGAGAAAAATCGCTACTTAATCACACCGAAATGATGGACTTTAAGGCATCATATTGATTGAATTGTAATTGTTTCACTGAAATTTGGTCTTCATCACATCTATTGTTTGTTCTTCTTTGTACTTTTTTTAGTACCACCTCGGTTGGGGTTCCAAGTGAACCGTACAGTTACCAAAACGTGACGTGTAAACTCTGCTGATCACTTATTGGCCGGAGAGAATCGTCACTACCTGTTCTATTGTTTGTTCTTCTTTTGTTTTACTTCATGTATTTATTAATGTTCAATGTCAATTGTCATTCATTAATGTATTCAGCTAATAACTGTTTTTAAGAGCACTGACGATTTTGCATGTCAATAAAAAAAACATAATTCACACAACATGCTGCTGTTGTGCAATTTTGCATGTTAATAAAAACATAATTCACACAACATGCTGCTGCTGTGGTTATTGTTGTTTTAATGTAAAACCCTAACTGAGGCTACACTCTAAGATGCCTCATTACTGATTTTCTGGAGCTCAGCCACTCAACTACACAGACTGTCAACACACTCTCAACAGGTAAATTATTTATTTCTTAAAATGTCTATGAATTATACATTTCAAATGCTAATTGGTTTCCTATGTCTTTTCTCTTTTTAGTTTAAGAGAACATGCAAGTGTGACCAGCTCTGTTCAGTTAAGGATACTCTCCTCTTCTTAACTAAGTAACAAAGATATTGAATGTTTGGTCAATTTTGTTAGATATTTTTTATAACTAGGGTTTATGCATAAACATACCCAACTATCCCTTGACTTTAAATTACTTTTTTCCTTTTAACATTGTGAAGTGCTCACATACTACTTTTGCCCTTCATAAACAATTGTTTTCACATAAACAAATGAAAGGAGACAAACTGTATATCTAAACTCAATTGTGT
>NW_015554106.1:103918-104655 GCF_001515605.1 Sinocyclocheilus anshuiensis | reverse complement strand
GAGCCGTGCCGTGCCGTACTGAGCCATGCCGAGCCGAGTCGTACCACGCAGTGGAAAAGCGCCATTACTGAACACCAGCAGGCCATAGAAAGAGAACGACCTATAGAAGAGTGAATCTGTAATGAATGTAGATCAGGATCAGTTGAGACGGAGGAACACTTCCTCTTCCACTGTGACAAATACACGTCCTTAAGAGACTCACTGTACAGTCAAATACAGCAGAACATTCCTGAGTTCCAGTCGCTCCATGAAAACCACAAATTAAGAATATTACTTGGTGAAGGACCTACTTCCTCTTTGGTAGCACATTATATTTATAAATGCCACAAACTAAGAGTTAAAGAGTGAACACATCTGCATTAGTAGTACCATCAATGTTTATATAAATATATATGGATAACATTGTGAAGTGCTCACATACTACTTTTGGCCTTCATAAACAATTGTTTTCACATAAACAAATGAAAGGAGACAAACTGTATCTAAACTCATTTGTGCATTTCAGATGCTGTCACATCTTACAACCTCGTCATCTGCAGAGAGAAACTGCCATTCAATCACACCAAAATACAGATATGATTAACTTAGAGGCATCATAGAGGATTGTGAATATATTTCACTGGAACTTGGTCTTCAATACACTATTTTATGTTCTATTTTGTTTTATTTCTTTAAGCATTTATTTATGTTCAATGTCCATTGTCATTCATTAATGTATTCTGCTATTAACTGTTGTT
>NW_015554106.1:100828-103882 GCF_001515605.1 Sinocyclocheilus anshuiensis | reverse complement strand
CCAAGTATAGACGGAGTGACCACCAACTGTCCATAGAGAGAGGATGACATAAAAAGATGTGGTTACCTAAGAGCGATTCTGTAATGAATGTAGATCAGGATCAGTTGAGACGGAGGAACACTTCCTCTTCCACTGTGACAAATACACGTCCTTAAGAGACTCACTGTACATTCAACTACAGCGGATTATTCTTGAGTTGCAGTCACTCCATGAAAATGACAAATTAGGAATATTACTTGGTTAATGACCTACTTCCTCTTAAGTAGAACATCATGTTAATAAATGCCACAAACTAAGAGGTAATGAGTGAACACATCTGTATTAGTAGTACCATTAATGTTTATATGGTAACACTTTAGAATAGGGAACACTTATTCACTATTAACCAGGACTTTTCCCTCAATAAATTCCTAATTTGCTGCTTGAGAGAAACTGCCATTCAATCACACCAAAATACAGATATGATTAACTTAGAGGCATCATAGAGGATTGTGAATATATTTCACTGGAACTTGGTCTTCAATACACTATTTTATGTTCTATTTTGTTTTATTTCTTTAAGCATTTATTTATGTTCAATGTCCATTGTCATTCATTAATGTATTCTGCTAATAACTGTTGTTAGAACACTGTCATTTTTGCTACAATTTCACGTCATTAAAAAATAAGTACCTAACTGACACATTGTTGTTGTTGTTGTTTATTTTATGTAAAACCCTAATAGACACTTCAAGATATTATAAGACCAGGCAGATAGAGGGGTAAAAAACAATATTAAAAAAATATATACAAATGATACTAATATTAATGATATTAAAATACTAATATTAATGAAAAAAGCTATCATACAAAATGTTATTTATAAAACCAACAAGGTCCTATATAGTATTTTCAAAGCATGGTTCTATATGGAACCCTAAAAAAGTGTTACCATTTATATATATATATATATATATATATATATATACACTGTATATATGTATGTGTATGTATTTTTTTGTTTGTTTTTATTTTGCTATGTACAATGCTTTGTGTCATGCCAATCTAGCAATATATGAATGAATTGAGTTTATATTTCACAATTCTGAGAAATAAAAGTCATAATTGTGAGATAAAAAGTCACAATTACAAAAACCACCCAGAACACCATATAAATTGCACAGTGACACACTAAACACTTCAGCAACAACAGAAATACCTGGCAACCACAGAAAACCCCAAAATTATGTTATACATTGTTATTCATTAGTGCACTAAAATGAATTTCTGTTAATACAGTAGCATCAACTGTGAGTGACACACTGTGAAACACACCAATTGCTTTACTTTAAAGGCTGCATGTTTTTATTAGTACTATTAGTATAAATGTTCATGTTCAGTCAAGGTTTTGTCATAGACGTGATATTGAACTTGAAAATGAGGCTGATAGAAGAATGATTCGTTGAATACGCTGTATTGCCTCAAGGCCTCAGAGCACATATAGAGATTTATTTAGTTAGTTAGTTAGTTAGTTTTTTCACCATCTGATCGTTCGAAAGCCAACCGTACAGACTGTACATCCATCCCTTATAGGCTCATTTTAATTTATGTCAAGTTAAATTGAGGTTAATCAGTCCAGGCTAAGGATATATCAGACGAGATGATAAGAGAACAATCTCTGTTCAGCAGATACACGTTACTGGTAAAAGAAACTCACATTTTGCCGTACATTTTGCATAGTGTATGTATAGAAACTCACAGTTTGCCATACATTTTGCATAGTGTATGTATAGAAACTGTGACACTTTAAGTGAAGTCCAGACTTCATCCTGTGCTCTGTCCTTCTATCAAACAGCATCTTCTCATCAACCTCCTCAGTTTGATATGTGCTTGTGTGTATCTACCAAGCACCGAAATGTATATGTGAGGAGCGATCAGGCGAAAAATAGCCGCCACACACCAGGACTGGATCTGATGAGCTGATGGCACGCACACACACAAACACACACACACACAGACTCAATATATTTAAGAGACAGAATCGTATTTGACACAGAGCGCCAGCCTATCAAATCAGCTGTGTGTGTGTGATGGATGTGTTTAGCATGAAGAATAGATCAGTGGTGTGTGTGTGTGTGTCCTAAGTTCTGGTCACTTCTCAGTGGAACATGTACAATATTTTGTCCTGTTTCTATGTATGTGCGCATGTTATTTACAGTGGTCTGTCATCTCTCTGTCTGTATCGATATAAGCACCCTCTAGCTTGGGTTGGAAGTGCTTAAATGTCCGACTAAAATGCCTGTTATACTTCAAACTACACAATACAGATATGTATCAGCCGATCAAACCAGAGAGAAAGAGATTGGCAAAGAAAGCATTACAGATGTCTACTGTATATGCTGAAGGCTGGTGAGTACCTGAGTCCTTTGAAATGACAGCAATGATTAATCTTGTTACTTGACTTTTTATGACCCTACAGAGGGTCATCTGGGTTGTAAAGAGGAACTACATTCAGAATTGTTCAAATCATGCAATATGTGTCAACACTGAACTCAATGACTTCAAAGATGATTATTATTATTATTATTATTATTATTATCATTATTATTATTTTAAATAAAAAAATGATTGTGTTATTCTAGTTATAGTTTTTGTCTTTTGATGAAACTGTTCTTTAGATATTGCATTCAGTATTCAGATTACATATATGCACAAAATTATGAAAATGTCAGATCAATCTTTTAAGCACCAAATGTAAGAATAAAATAAAAGATTTATCAACATAAACTTCAGGTTTATATGTGCATTTGCTTTATTTTCTGTACAAAATGTACATAAAATGTACTACTATTAGTATAAATTTTCATATTAGGGGTGTCAATTACTATAATAATAATAATGAATCACACAGATTTAATTAATCCCAACCTTATCTTAAAATCTGAACTCATGCAGTAATATATTTGTACACTCAGTCTCTTTCTTTCTTACATTTGAAATATTAGTATATTTGAAGGCTAGTATCACTTATACCAACCAGCACTAATACCAAACTATTAATTATAAACTAATATA
>NW_015554106.1:98338-100241 GCF_001515605.1 Sinocyclocheilus anshuiensis | reverse complement strand
ATATATATATATATATATATATATATATATATATATAGAGAGAGAGAGAGAGAGAGCTGCATTACTTATTTTTAACATGTTAAATAACATATTTTTATATGTCATTTAAGATCCGGAGGGCCAAGGCGGAGCAGATGACTCAGGCGACCGAGGCGGAGGCGGGGATCCGGAAGGTCGCGGTGGAGCCGGAGCGACAGGGGACCGAGATGGAGCCGAAGGGAAGGAGGAGCCTGACAGAGCTGGAGGGATGGAGAGACGAGGCGCAGCCGGTGGAGTGGAGTCCCGAGGCGACGGATACCACGGCGGAGAGGAGGGAGCTAAGAGCCATGGTGGAGCCGCTGGGTCAACGGGCCGAGGTGGAGTCCGGGACTCAGAGGCTGAGGGCGGAGGCAAGGGATTCTCCAGCCACGCTGATAATGGAGACTGGTAGACCCGCGGTGCTCGTACCGAACAGATGGTGGGCTGAGGGTTAGCAGAGGGGCTGCCAGACGACAGCAGTGGAGGAGGCAGGAGTGGGAGGGTGGGTGTGCATTTGTGAGACTCTGGGCTCTCAGGACTGGTGTGCGCTGCCCACACACACCAAATTGTGACTCCCAGCACCGGGAGCGCGTCAGACAGGGGAACGACAGGGCTGGCAGACAGTTCAGGGCAGACTGGTAAGTCCGAGGAAGGTGGGAGGAGAATGGGCATGTCCGCATATAAATCTGCCTCCCAGTCTATTAAGTCCCCAGAGTCCAGGAGACGCTCACCCTCAATGGTGGTTCAGTGGGCGGGGCTTCTCTCCAAGCCCTCACGCTCCCTCGCATAGTCCACCGGCACGGGTTAATTTGCCGGCTCTCGCACCTGGTCTGACGTCACTTGAAGCTCTGGCTCCGAGGCGATCCTCAGCTCTGTCGATCCTATAGGCGATGGCTCGTCGGTCGCGACGGGCTCGGGCTTTCCGTCATTGGTGGGCTCAGGCTCTTGCTCCACGCAGCGGGGTGATGGTGGGCTGGGCTCACAGAACTCCCTTGCATATTCCAAGAAGGGAAGGTCCTTACGGGCTAGGGAGGTGAACATCGAGGCGAGGGGATCCATGGGGGAAAACAGAAAATAAAACACTGTCAAAAGACAAGGAAACAAAATGGGGGGAAAAAGCAATGCTCAATAAATTTCTTTGTTTGGTCCGGTATTCTGTCAAAAACTACTGTGTGGAGTCGAGGAACGCGGAGACGAAGGAGAGTAACGAAGATCAGTCTTTATTAATCCAAACAAGGGCTAAGACAGGGCAGGCAGGAACACACACATAGCACATAGTATAGACGTATACCGGACAAAGGAATCACAAGACAGACTACACTATAAGTACTAATGCAAACGAGGGTAATTAACAAGACACACCTGAACCAAATAACACAATCAAACATGAGGGAAAACTAGGTCACGGAGAGCACATGGGGAGAAAAACACACAGGCTGTGTTCGAAATGCCATACTATCATATTACTCTTACTATTTCTGCAGTATCCAGTATTTATGCTGTGCATAGTATGCAAATTTTCTGTATGCATGTAATACCCGGATGACCTACTATATTCGCCAGAAATTGCTAAATATAACTCAAGTACACTGAAATCAGTACAGAAGCTGTTCGGAATGGCATACTACCATACTACATTGCAGTATGCTGTGTGTGTATACTGTGAATAGTATGTGAATTTTCTGTATGCGTGGAATGCCCGGATTACCTGCTACATTGGCTGAAATTTTATGTATGCATCTGATACTGTTTCCCAGAACGCAATGCGCTCCATGTGACGTTTCATCTTCAAACGCGTGAGTGAACTGGAGGTGGGGAATAGTAATTATAAATGTAAAACTTGTATTTGTACGTATATACATATACATGTAAACTACAAACTATC
>NW_015554106.1:97121-98245 GCF_001515605.1 Sinocyclocheilus anshuiensis | reverse complement strand
GTGTAACTAGAATATATCGCTTTTTAATATATCGCCACTTAGTGTAACTACCAAAAATATCAATAAAGACAGCTCAGTGTTGATTTAGTTATGTCCAATATGTAAAGTTAATCAATTATGAAATGAGTTAAATTGGGCAATATAGCATTGTTTACTAGTATGAAGCCTTATTAACAAGCCTTTGTAAAAAGAACAGTTAGCTCATTTGTTTCTAAGGTAACAACCTTGACAGCTGTGCTGAATTAATGTTCAGTGTTTGTCATGTGACAGCACTTAAGCATACTACTCTGAAACATTTATTGCTTATTGTATACTGTTTCACACACTATTCTTTAAAAAAATAGTAGGCAGTATGCACTGTGTACTGGGCAGTAAGCAGTAAGCAGTAAGGAAGTATGCCATTTCGAACACAGCCACACACAAACAGTCCAGGGGTGTGGCAGTTTTAGAGAGACAACAATTTAAAATTAATAATAAAAAAAAACATCACAGATAGAACCCCACAACTGAACCTACTTGAGTACAAACAAGTTAACAAAACGTCCACCCTTAAACCAAAATGCCCACTCCATATGTCATATTTTTCTAAATGACAGCGTGCATGGCAACATAACCCTGGAGCATTGATGACACAGAGTGATAGCTAAGCAGATTGTAAATGCAAGCACAGGCATCATACTGCAGAGCTGGTTAGAACATATCCCACAGAACTGCCAGTGACACACAGGAGAATGATGCAACACTTTCATGCCACAAGGAAACTATTGCCCTCGCACACACATACACAAGAGAGATGACAGCCCGAGAACCCCAAATCCCCTTGACTAATCCCACACCTTTACAGAAAGAGAGAGAGAAATATAGAATTTAATAAAATGAATGGAAGGAGGATTAATTTAAAGCAATGTGGAAGAAAGCCCAAAGTGCACACTAACTGCTGTACTGATGAAACGCTCAGTATCAGCATCACCCGTTAAAAATGACCATGTTTGCCATACAAATAAAAGAAAGACCAATCATAATTCAGCATGCAAATTACTGATTGGGAGACCAATCACATTTCAGTTTCAAAAAAATTTTAACGTGTTAATATAAGATTGGGTATATTTTCAAGCTTTAATCTT
>NW_015554106.1:90547-96911 GCF_001515605.1 Sinocyclocheilus anshuiensis | reverse complement strand
GCTTTAATCTTAATTATTATATATATATATATATATATATATATATATATATATATTTAAAATGTGTTGCCTGTCAGTAGCTGTACTATCAAACTTGTATGCCATAAAAAAAATAAATAAAAAAAAACTCACATGCAATGAATAAGATCTCTAGTAAAGGACCAAAAATGTGTTATATTATTTCAGGTTTTTGTCTAAATTATTGTCTATTTTTATTTAATTTATTTTTTTACTTTTTTTATTTTATTCAACTATGTGTATGCTTTTATCTTAGAGCAGCAGCACTGAATCAAGAAGATTAAAAATGACATATAATAAATTAATTAGCATTAATATATGCTATTTATTTCATTCATTTAGATTGTAATAGACATTACCTTATTGAACATCTTAAAGCACCTACAGAGCACATACTAATCACCAACCTGAGTGTGTGCTAATCATTACATTTATTCAATCAAGAAAGCATATACTTCAATTATTTGGAATAACTATACAGGTTAATTTTCTAATGTGGTGCTTGATATATTAAGTCCATTACAGAACAGAGATGCAATTTTTAATAATCATGTATTAATAAAGATGCATCTCACAACTTCCATAGAATTGTATTTCTTTTCCTTGAAAAACCTGATCCATAAATTTAAATAGGCTATTTTTGCTACTGCACTTTTTAGACCTCTTAATGCAAATTACCTCTGTTATGATTGGCTAAACTCTGTGCAATGGCATGCATACAGTTCACAATATTGTTCATCAGAGTGCGTCAAGTTACTTAAAACAGAATGAGTGTGGATATAGAAGTGGGTTGTCTTATGTTAATGAGGGTATGCTTGTGACATCATAATCATCTGAATGAGCTGTTTATGAATAGCAACATTTAGTAAAGTTATAGTAATAAATAGTTTAATAAAAAATGCTTCATGGGTCAGACCATACTCATTCATTCATTCATGAACTAACAAACAAACAATGAAAATAGAAAGCATGAAAACAAAAGAAAACCCTTTTTTTAGGAGATGCCCGTTTCATTTTTTGATGTTCAAGTTGCAACAAAAAGTGTATTGCTTCAAAATAAAGGGTCTGTCCTACAGTAGATAGCAAGTGCCAAAATGTGTTTGTGACTTTGCTTGCCCAGATTTTGCAACCTGTCATTTGACACCAGAATACTTTGAACTTTGCCATGTCCTGTGGTGTGCCTACCATTGCCAAAGTGTGCAGGCACAGCCAGATGCCACCAATTCCTGTGTGAGTGACAGGAAAAATGGAAGGACTGAGAGAGGAGGAGTGATAGAGAAATGGGCAATAAAGTGGCAAGACGTGGTGGGTGATGCGGAGAATGAAGGGAACTTGAATCAGAGAAGAGAATTGAAATGAATTAGAGAAGGAGAGATTCCCGGGGAGTTGCACAGCGAACTGTACACGTGAAAGAAAGCATGAACCTAGATGAGGAGGAGTGGAGAAAAATGTATAAAAAATGGATGGAAATGTGTAAATCAAAAGGGTATGTTTGATATTATTATTATTATTAGACTGTCCAACACTGTGAATATTTCGTATTTTTGTTTGTGTGTTTGTTGATTGATTGATTTGACTGACTACCTGATTGATCTTTTTATTTGGCCATTAGTATTACCACAGATTGTGAATATTAACATGAATTGTGAATATGAGAGTGTTAAAAGTTATATTTTAAGAAGCTGAAAGAGATAAGTTGACATGAATCAGTCAATTTCAATTAATCTTTCAAATTTGTTTGAATCACTCATAATAACATGCATTACCTTATTAAGCATCTTTAACCACCTACAGAGCACATACTAATCACCAAAAACCAACACGTTCACCAAAAACGGTCATAAATGTCCAAAACAAAACAAAACAAAACAAAACAAAACAAAACAAAACAAAAAACTGATTTTCAACTACATCTTAAACATTTTGAACCTATTTTGCAACATCAGCCTTTTTCAAGTTAACATGAAACATAAGTGAATAAAAGTAAAAAGAAAATAAAAGTAAATAAAGGTAAATAATTAATACATACATACATACAATCATACATACATACATACATACATAAAAAAGGCTAAACAGTACAGAAATACATTTTTATGAGCTTATGGATTATGAGAATAAAAGGAATGGAAGTGCATTGAGAGGTCAATTAAGAAAAATTAAAAATAGAGAATGTAAAAGATGACCAGGAAAAAGTATTGGAATGAAAAAGAAGATATATTAAGAAGAATGGACAGATATATGGAGATGCTCAGAGAAGGGCTGGAGTCGCTGCAGCACTGATCTGGGCTGTATAATAAATGGGCTTTCGGATCAGTGCTCAGCCAATCCCACAACCCCTATCAAACTGACAGCGTGCTGCACATACGTTACACACGACTGTCTCACACACACACAGGGGGAGATGGAGGGCAGCGTTAGCAGGTGAAGTTCTTTAATCAGTAACATGGATTTATTTTCAAACATTCACTTATATACATGATGGACTGGGAATACATGACCTCTGTGATGTGTCTGGAGATCAGAAATTAAAATGCACTGTTTATATAATTAGTTATTTTTCATAACTAAACAAGTGAGGCTTTTGAAGCAACATCTTAAAAGAGGATTAAAAGGAGGTCAGGATGCTTATATAGTCCACACACACACACTGACACTAGCTAAGTAAGGACATACCCTAACAGACTTCCGGTTTTATATTATGCTAATTATAATGACACAAAATCCTAAAAAATAAAAAAAAGTAAGCATTTTAGAAAATAAATTAAATTAAATTAAATGCAAAGCTATTTTTAAGCCATTGTTTGATACATACATATTTTTTGAGGATTCATTGATGAATAGAAAGTTCAAAAGAACAGCATTTATTCAAAAGTATACACACATACACACAGTGAAACATAAGCACCAATGCAAGTGATTTTCTGCTTGCTGTGTTAATAGTTATAGGTTCGTGAACACGCTTCTGTTAAGGTTTTTCTGCTCTTGGCTATTTAACCTCATGCGGAGTTCACAAGCAGCTGCATGCACACATATACAAACATATGTGTATTACACATGTCAGGTGAAGAGGGATATAGCATTGTTCCCCTACAGGAACTCGAGCTGTGTCGGAAAACGCTATGGGAACGCCTTCAGCGTGACCACGCTCTGAATCACGCATGTAATCAGTCCAATGGATGGGCAAGACGTCACGGGAGGGTGACGTAGCGACCAGGAAGCTATAAAAGCATGTGCGGTGAAGTTCTTTAATCAGTAACTGTCAGGTTGTCCAGCTGGAGTGCCCACAAGCTCCTCCAGAGGGCACTCCATCCCGAACCTTTACCATTGTCTCACAAACTCCATTTCCCATAACACCCCGTGCCTAGGAACTGATTGCATACACAGCTGGTTCCAGTCAGGATGACTATTTAAGACACACAAACACACACCACATCGCAAAGTCTTGTTTCACTGCTAGCGGACATTACTGAGTGTTTCTTTCCATTGCCATTGCCTTGCCTTGCCTTGCCTTGCCTTGTTTTTGACCTTGGACTGTTTCTCTGTTTATTGTGATTGCTTGCTGCCTGCCCTGACCATCGCTCGTTTTGGATTACTCTTCTGCTTTGCCCTGGATATCATTGTTTGCTGGTGTTGGAACCTGCCTGTTTGGATTACGCACAATTTTAATAAAAGCTTGCACATGGATCTCTGTTGTCACACTCTCGTTCGTTACAGTAATATGGATTTATTTTCAAACATTCACTCATATACACGATGGACTGGGAATACGTGACCTCTGTAATGTGTCTGGAGATCAGAAATTAAAATACACCGTTTATATAATTAGTTATTTTTCAGAACTATACAAGTGAGGCTTTTGAAGCAACGTCTTGAAGAGGACTAAAAAGAGGTCAGGATGCTTATATAGTTCACACACACACACACACACACACACACTGACACTAGCTAAGTAAGGACATACCCTGACAGACTTCCAGTTTTGTATTATGCTAATTATAATGACACTAAATCCTAAAAAAGAAAAAAAAGTAAGCATTTTAGAAATTAAATTAAATTAAACGCAAAGCTATTTTTAAGCCATTGTTTGATAAATACATTTTTTGAGGATTCATTGATGAATAGAAAGTTCAAAAGAACAGCATTTATTTAAAATTATACACACATACACACAGTGAAACATAAGCACCAATGCAAGTGATTTTCTGCTTGCTGTGTTAATAGTTAAAGGTTCGTGAACATGCTTCTGTTAAGGTTTTTCTGCTCTCGGCTATTTAACCTCATGTGGAGTTCACAATCAGCTGCATGCACACACACACACACACACACACATTCACACATGCACACATACACAAACATATGTGTATTACACATGTCAGGTGAAGAGGGATATAGCATCGTTCCCCTTAAGGAACTCGAGCTGAGTCGGAAAACGCTATGGGAAAGCCTTCAGCATGACCACGCTCTGAATCAGACGTGTAATCAGTCCAATGGATGGGCGAGACGTCACGGGAGGGTGAAGTAGCGACCAGGAAGCTATAAAAGCACGTGCGGTGAAACCAGCTATCTGTCAGCTATCTGTCATTCAGCAAGCACTCTGTGTGTGTGTCAGTAAAACTATCTGTTGTGAGTCTTATTTAGTGTTGTTTTTCCCACTGATAAGCTCCTTTATGTCTAAAGCCGAGGCAAAGACAAAACCTTTGGGCAAGAGCAGACAGCATTATAGGCTGTGTTCCTCCCTACCTGCGTTACATTACGGGTGGGGATAAACACAGTCTGTGCGTTGTCTGCTTGGGAGCGAGGCACGCAGAGTCGGCTCTCGAGGGACTGCCCGCATTGTGAGCGTTTGCCGCTGCGTACACTTAGCTCCCGGAAGGCTCTCTTCGAGGAGGGAGCCTTCGCCAGCATTCCTCGTGGTGCTAGTTCGGCCGTCCCCTGCCAGTTCGCCGCTTCAGGGCACCAAGCTGGCCGCTCTGATTACACCAGAGGTCAGTCTCGAGAGACTGATTCCCTTAGTAGACTATTTGGCAGCGTGGAAACTACTGCCAAATGTGTCTCAGTGGGTTCTGCACACTGTAGAGAGAGGCTACCGAATCCAGTTCGGTTCTTCTCCGCCTCGTTTCAATGGGGTCATTCCCACTCTCCGAGGACTGGTTTGTCACGATCGATCTAAAAGATGCATACTTCCACACCTCCATCCTTCCTCATCACAGGAAGTTCCTGAGGTTTGCTTTTGGGGCAAAGCTTACAATACCGGGTTCTTCCTTTCGGCCTTGCACTCTCACCCCGCACTTTCACAAGTCCACATACTGAATTATATCGACGATTGGTTGATATTAGCTCAATCAGAGCAGCTGGCGGTTCGGCATTGAGATCGTTCTTGCCCACATGAGAGAGCTGGCGTTAAGGCTAAACGCCAAGAAAAGTGTGCTTTCTCCATTACAGAGAACCACTTATCTGGGCGTGGTGTGGGATTCGACCGCGATACAGGCACGTCTGTCTCCTGCTCTGATCGAGTCGATCCTCACTGCAGTCGCGAGAGTGAAAGAAGGCCGGTCACTCACTGTCAAGCAGTTTAAAAAACTGCTGGTTCTGATGGCAGCTGCGTCCAACGTGATACCTTTTGGCCTGCTGTACATGAGACCCCTACAGTGGTGGCTCAAGACCAGGGGGTTCTCCCCGAGGGGAAACCCGCTTTGCATGTTCAAGGTCACGCAGCGCTGCCTACGTGGCCTTAAACATGTGGAGGAAACCTTGATTCTTGTCTCAGGGCCCGGTGCTGGGAGCTCCTTGTCGCCGCGTAAAGCTAGCGACGGACATGTCCCTGACCGGCTGGCGAGCGGTCATGAGTTGCCGTTCAGCCCGCGGTCTGTGGAGCAGTCGCCATCTCACGTGGCACATCAACTGCCTGAAGATGCTGGCCGTGTTTCTAGCATTGACTTCTCTCTCTAGTTGTGCTCTTCCCCACTGGCAGGGATTTGTAAGTCTGGCAGCGTGGGCATACTCATTCCCATAGCGTTTACCGATGCAGCTCGAGTTCCTGAAGGGGAAACGTCTCCAGGTTACCCATGTAACCCTAGTTCCCCGAGGGAATGAGACACTGCGTCTCAGTGCCATACTTCTGGCAACCCACAGCCACAGCCATATCACCCTGCAGCCCAAGACTGGATGCCCACTGAAGCTAAGCAGAGTTGTGCCTGGTCAGTACCTGGATGGGAGACCTCCTGGGAAAACTAGGTTGCTGTTGGAAGAGGTGTTAGTGAGGCCAACAGGGGGTGCTCACCCTGTGGTCTGTGTGGGTCCTAACGCCCCAGTATAGTGACGGGGACACTATACTGTCAAAAAG
>NW_015554106.1:86903-89770 GCF_001515605.1 Sinocyclocheilus anshuiensis | reverse complement strand
GTGAGGCCAGCAGGGGGTGCTCACCCTGTGGTCTGTGTGGGTCCTAACGCCCCAGTATAGTGATGGGGACATTATACTGTCAAAAAGCACTGTCCTTCGGATGACACTATGACTCTCTCCCTCCTCTCCACCTGTAGCTGGTGTGTGGTGAGCGCACTGGTGCCGCTGTCCTGTTGCTGCCGTCGCATCATCCACCCACATGATTGTAAAGCGCTTTGGGTGTACAGAAATACGCAATGAAGCGCTATATAAATGCATCATTCATTAATTCATCCCTGCGAGCGCTTGCTTCATTCCTCGAAGCTGACACCGGTTTCACCGCACGTGCATTTATAGCTTCCTGGTCGTTGCGTCAGCCGCCCGTGATGTCTCGCCCATCTATTGGATTGATTACACACATGATTCAGAGCGTGGTCATGCTGAAGGCTTTCCCATAGCGTTTTCCGACTCAGCGTCTCATTTCCTCTGGGAACTAGGGTTACATGCGTAACCTGGAGATGTCTTTGCACATACAAAAGAGAAACAAACTACTGCAGCATGTTTTGTTTTTATTGTAGAAGAATTTGGCAGTCGGATCAAATAATCAGTCTAGAAAGATGTTAAAAATCATGGCAGATATTACTTACCCAAAGGCTACATTAGGCACAATACTCTTACTATTTCCTATATCTACAGTATATATGTACTGAATACAGTATGCAAATATTCCAGCCTACAGCACTACATTTGCAAAAATGTGTGGTAGACAGTGAAATAAAAATGTGTGATTGCACACAATATGTATCCCGTAATGTGGGTATGTAAAATAAATGATTAAAATATTATAAACATAAATTTATAATATAATAAAACGAATTAAAAAGTCAGTGCTAAGGTGTATTTTTTTTACACAAATTTGAACTAAAAGTGCACAACTACCATTTTTGTCCACGATAAAGACAACTGAATTAAGTTCATAACACAAGCCTAGTGATGTCACATGACATCATAGCATACTATTGTTTGAAAAATGTATTTGCATAATATGTTTTCTTTTAAATACTATATAAAAATGTGTATAAGCAGCGAACCATTCAGTATTCTATTTTCAATTGTAGCATTTGGACCAATCAGACACCCCATTTTTCATTAGATTTAACAAATCAATTATTCATTAGATTAACAAATAGTCACAGACCCCTCACCCAATAAACATATTATAAAATGGCGCTGATGGTTTCGCTCAGGTGGTTAACTGACTCATTTTCCATAACTGCATTCTCTGGGTTCTCTGATGGCTTCATTCATCCACTTTAGCTCCCCTTTTGTATGCACGTGTGAGTGTTAATGTTTAGTTAATAAAAGCAGCTGATATAAATAATTGTAATTAATCATAAATAATTGTAATTATATATATATATATATATATATATATATACATTTCTCTTTTGAGCTGATTTGCTACATAAATGGTGGAGAACGGTGGCGATCGTTTAAACATTATTTGCAAGCGGACTCAGTAACTTGTGTGTTTGTCTCATACATTTTATTAACGTCTTACACATGCAGTTTCTGATAAAATCAGATAGACTATAGATTGAATGTGCCTTCCTACGAGCAGTAGAAAGTTTTCAGTGCTATAATGTGTTTAAATCGTACGATAAGAAACTAACCTGATTTTAGCGAAGAAATCCTAATTTCTGTTGTTAGTAGAGCATAAGCCTTATCAGACGAAGAAATCTCAGATTAGAAACCCATATAAATGGTACCAGAATAAATTAATCTGTTATTGGGCGAAGAAATCCCCACTTTCAGTTTTAAACGCATAAGTCTTAAGTCTGGTGAAGAAATCTCAGATTAGCGGCATTAATTAATCTGCGTGGCGAAGAAATCCCACTGGGATTCCTTTGAACAAGGGACACCTGCTTAATCATATCTCCTAGCTTAAACTAAATAAGGAAAGCCCTGCCTTCTTCCGCTGTCTCTTTCTGATTTTATTTTATTTTTGTTTATTTGATACCTTCATAGTGACCAAACCTGTGAACCATCAGTACTTTGAGTAATAGTTTGACCACACGTATAGCCCGGTCATTAGCTGACCCCTGCTTACAGCCCCATCAACAAAGTTACTAAAACTCTCTCTTTGTGTTCACAAACACAGAAACATAGCACCCTACCTTACTAGCTGCCCCTCACCAGCTATTCACACCTTACACAGCCGTTCCCCATACAGATAGCTTTACACCTCTGTACGTACTTGCACTTGCCTTCTGCCTCTCTCTCTCTGGTGTTCCCACAAGTGTGCCAGTATGTCGTAGACACTCCATAGACATCCAGCCCTGCCAGCTCACCAGGACCACCTGGAAACCCAGCAGAGCACTGTGATGGACATCTTTCAGCCCAAAGCAGCCAACGACCTGCAAGGGCAGAGAAAGGAACAGCGAGACTGCGACACAAGTGGACACCTGACACCCAGCCTGGACAACCAGGAGCTGGCCAGCATCATCTTCTCCTTGGCCCACACCTTCAAGGGCCTCAGACAGGAAGTAAATGAACTGAACCTGCAAGTCACAGAGTTTTACAGGGAACTGACACCCGCTCAGTGAGAGAAGGCACAGAACAGATGCAAAGAACCTTACAGAATAGTGCAACAGAAGTAAATCACCAGTCTTCACGAGGCTCTAACAGCTGCTGGACGCTGAGCACAGCTGGAAAAAGCCACCAGACAGGACTTGGAAAGAGAACAAAGTTTCCTGACCAGCATCATCCTCTCCTTGGCCCACACCCTCAAGGGCCTCAGACAGGAGGTAAATGAACTAAACCTGCAAGTCACAGAATTCTACAGGTAACCGACACCTGCTCAACGAGAGAAAGCACAGAACAGATGC
>NW_015554106.1:83788-86757 GCF_001515605.1 Sinocyclocheilus anshuiensis | reverse complement strand
AACTGTTTCACACAAAATCACTGTTAAAAACAGCATATGTGGAACTTAATGAGAGAGACACTAGAGTTAAGGCCTTAGAAGGCCATCTGCATGCAGCCAGAGCTGAAGTCCAAACCCTGACTCAGCAATTCTGCAACATTAAAGAGGAGCTATACATGGTCCAGAAAGAACTGGAACAGTCCTACAGACTGTGCATGGACTCAAGTAAAATTCACCCTGCTGCACGTCACACTGCCAGCAGTGTAAATGCCCCTCACCCCTGTACACAGATACAAGGGGGGGAGCCAAAGCCTTATGCTTGACACTTCACAAGTCAGTTTCCTGGAAACCTCTGCAGCCACAGAAGCAAAAGGATCAATTCAGACAAACTCTGAAATGACACATGGCGTGACACTCAAAGACCTCAACCGAATGGCCAGAAACATCCCTGCATTCACACCAGAACTTGCAGGAGACCACGACGTCCACGCCTACCTGCGAGACATTGACTTTTACCTGCAGTCTTGGACCAGTGTGAACCGCCAAGATAGACTCTATCTGCTCTGGATCAACTCTAGCCCAGAGGTGCGATGCTTCCTGACTCGACAGCCAGGACACATCCAATCAGACTACCAGCGGCTTGTACAAGCCATCATAAAGGTATTCTCAGACCCAGAGTCTGAACACAGACTGATCGCTGCCCTAGACACCAAACAGGGCCGTCATGAAACTCCCCATGCTAACTACCACAGACTTCTACGAGATTACTTCGGAGCTCGCAATGAACCTGGGATGGAGGACGACACCAGCTTCAAGAGCCTTTTCCTCCGAAACCTCCACCCTATTGTAAGTCACCATTTAGGCATTATGGCCTGCCCCCAATCAATTCCTATTCAACAACTGTGTGACCTGACACAAAAGACATTTAACAAGCACAAGGCCTCCACCAAAGGTGTTTGTGAGACCCCACTGATTCTGAACTGCACATCCCAGAATCCAAAGCAGGCACCAGAAGGCACCCAGCATTGCCACAATGCAAGGCCCTTCTGCAGAAAGCCACTAGCCAGCGGAGGACAGAGCCGTCACCATGGCAAAAGACCCAAGTCCCAGACCAACCACTGGCAGAAACCATGGAAAAGGACATCCTCATCCTGCGAACACCACGGGATGTCCAAAGACAGTCCCCCACAACATCCCCCTCCACACCCTTCACACAGGTGCCGAACAGAGGCTACACAAGGACATCTGGACATGCCTACTTCTGAGTTACAGGAGCTGCTGACACTAGCAAAAGAGCTCCTTGAACAAAACTCAACTGAGGAGTACTGGGAAGGACAAACTTCTGACTCCTTGCCTGACGCAACACAGCATCAGACCCAAGGGAGGAGCATCCCTTAAAACCGGTCTACACATCAGAAGCAGCCAGACAACGTTGGATGGAGCAACGGGCCCACATGCCCAACAGCAAAACCTCTACCAACACAACTCAGGCAAGCTCAAGTCGAAGCCTAGCGACACCGCAAACATCAGATTTCTAGTGACGTTCGAGCAAAACAGAGGGCTAACAACCACCTGCTGCCCTCATTCCATCATCACTAGGTCAGTCTGAAACTCTCTGCACACTACAAAATCTCCATAACAATTCCCTGCAATCCCTGGATCCACCTGCACTCTCACAAAAGAGTGCTAACCCAACGTCTAAGCAGAGTCTGAGAGTCTAACCCGGCTGTTCCACATCGCAGGTACCACGGATAGCCTAGATAGATAGGCTAACATCGGCAAACAAACATCTTACCCAGACCAATTCACTTCAGGGTGACAGGTGACACAGCCTTGACACCTGCTGCATAAGCTCGAGGACCCGCACCTTGCTACAGCCTACATCACCACAGCACACCACCTGACAGCATCCACCACGGCACCACAACCACTCCTGGAGGCACCAACAGCCAGAGAGCCACCACTGTCTCCCAGCCATGAGTGGCAGGTGCGTGTCCAATTGTTCTGCACCTTTGACGTCGCTCGCTGTTGTCTATTGGACGGACAACAACGTTCGAAAGGGGGAAATTAATCAATTATTCATTAGATTAACAAATAGTCACTGACCCCTCACCCAATAAACATACTGGGTGCCAGGATGTCTGTGAACGACACCAGACCCCTGGTTACCATGGCAACTTAACATAAATGGTTAACTAAATGGTTCATAATAGTACCATAAGAGCACATATTACTACCATAAGGGTGCATATTATTATTCTAAGGTGCTATTATGCATATTTTAGGGGTAAAGAAGGTACAAAGGTGTAGTTTTTTGGGTACGGCCCCAGTGACAAGCTGTTATACCCTTAAAGGTACAATTTTTGCAACTTCTGACAGTGCAAAAACACATCACATATCATAGTATTTATCATATAAATAACATAGGCCAAATATAGACATGCACGAAACACTAATGAAATCTCGCTTACATTGCTAATACTCTATTCACACACATTACCATTGTTTTACTCACTGTTACTTGCTTTAATGGCGGATGTGTGTCTACCTTTGAGTGCAGGTGAGGACACATTCGAGCTGCATTCGGTGCAGCTCGAGCTGGAGGCCGTGGAGAAGCAGATCCGCGACCTGGTGGAGAGGCAGACCCAGCTGAGAGAGCGGAGAGCTGCGCTCGAATCATCCCAGGCTGACGCTCACAAGTCCGAGGTAAGTATACAGCCCGCTGCTAACTCTCCCACCACCTCTACTCCGTGTGTTTCTCTGCACAGGCCCGGTGCACCCAGGACGCGATCTTCCCAGATGTCCTTCACTCCGGCGCCGGGACACCATGGACCCTGGGTGCACCCACCATGGAAGACGCGAGCCAGGCTCCGGGCGACGACCTCTCCACCTCCACCGCCTCCGGTCTTCGAGATCTCCACCCGGAACCGCTTCGCTCCCCTCCGAGAGACGGAACGCGACGCTGTGATCATCGGAGACTCCATCGTCCG
>NW_015554106.1:83394-83721 GCF_001515605.1 Sinocyclocheilus anshuiensis | reverse complement strand
AGCTACCACTAAATATTGTAGAAACTTAATTTGCTGTAAAGTTGCTTTGCAATGATTTGTATCGTGAAAAGCGCTGCACAAATAAAGTTGAATTGAATTGAATTGAGCTATAGAAACAATGGAATGAGGACTAAACGGAAACATGAAGAAAAATGATGCGAAAAAGAGATGCGCGGGTACTAACAGAGGAAAGAAGAAACAGGCAGAGCAGCTGAACAACGCTGACAATGTGGAAGGAGAAGAAGGAAGACCGGAAAAGAACGTGTGTGTGTGTGTGTGTGAGAGAGAGAGAGAGAGAGAGAGAGAGAGGGGGAGGTGTGAGAGAAC
>NW_015554106.1:80254-82086 GCF_001515605.1 Sinocyclocheilus anshuiensis | reverse complement strand
ACGTGTGTGTGTGTGTGTGTGAGAGAGAGAGAGAGAGAGAGAGAGAGAGTGGGAGGTGTGAGAGAACTGAAGGAGGAGAGATTCACACTGAATTTGTGAGAAGAGGAAAGAAAAAGACAGAGAGAGACAGAGAGAGAGAGAGAGAGAGAGAGAGAGAGAGAGAGAGAGTTCAATCCAATCCAGAAGGTCCCTCCCACGATTTAACAAAACACATTCTCATCAAGGCTACACACACAAACACACACACTCTCTTGAGGAAATCTTGCATCGCCACCATTTCATACTTAGTTTACTGACACTTCATACACCTCGTTTTGTGTTGCTCTGACAAAAATCCTAACTAGGCTTTCATTAGCAATGCAACACATGTGCAAGTGACTGAAAGCGAGGCTTTCGTTTGGTTCTCCGCTCTTGTTTACAGGGTTGTGCACCGTTCACATCTGAATTAAGAATGACGTTTAAATTACAATTAAATTCTAACTGAATTTAAGTTGAGAAGGCAGTTAAATCCGTATCTCATTCGATCATTCATTTTTTGATTTAATATTGAAAGTAGAAAAATGAGAAAACGGCTCCTTTTTCGTTTTTTTCCAAAAAACAAAAAACGAGAATTCAGCTTAAATTTTCGTTTTTCGTTCATGGGTGGAAAAATGAATAAACAGCTTGAATATATGATTTATACACGTGGGAGGGAATTAAACACCCCTTTCTGCTGATTGGTCAGCCGAAGATCAAACCGTGCCGTCATCAGTTCTTCTGCAGTGTCACGCAGCAGAATATTAGTCCTCCACTGCTGCAGTTGTACGGATTCTTAACGCATTTATTGCAACTACATTTAATCTTTTTTTAATCAAACAAACAGGCTAATGAATAGCTCAACAACTCATACCGGGGCAGAGTCTAGACAGGGCTTTCTTCTGTGTAGACATAAATTCTATTCTTTGCATCAGCTGGGCATGGCAGGGTATGATATGACAGCTGTCTTAGCCTACCCTGCTCACCCAGTAAGTCTGTTTGTTTAATTAAGAAATTAATTAATTAATTTGTAAATAAATAAAATAAATATTTTAAACACTAAGACAAAAAGGAAAGAATAATGAATTGGCTTGGGTATATTTATGCCTAAGTTCACGCAAGAACTGTCATTCTGACTGACAACTGGAGAACAACAGATATTAAATAGCCTACTGTTAGAGTTATATAATGTAGTCTTGTGTTTTATTAAAATTGATATCTCAAAAGGAGCACTGCAACGCAAGATTTTCATAAAATATAATAACTTGCCATTTCAGTTTGTTTCTCACCAAACCCTCGGTATACCTTCAGAATGCTTGGAATATATGCCACGAGATGCATAGGATTATTTTACGACAGATATGCATCCGCTTAAAAAAAATAATAATAAAGTCACCATTCTGTGCAAGCAGGACATTTTTGGTGTTAATTAAGTAATAAGCCTTTAGAACAACATTAAGGTGAATAGTCACTCTAGTTCACACAGTTCCAATAAATTGCGATGGGTTAAATAAACTCAATAAGCAGACAGACGTGACTACAGTCAAGCGCAGACCAGTATTGAAGTGCACAGGAAATAAGCAGCAGTCATAATTAAAGCAGTTTAAATATGTAGTTTAAATTATTATTGAGTACTACTGATTGACGTTCACTTGGATTTTTTTCCCCATCGAGGGGAAATAACTTAATACTCTGTCATTTATAGTCGTATGGTAAAATGTATATATTTTAATTGTCTATGGCTGGGTTTAATCTTCGGCTGACCAATCAGCAGAAAGGGGCGTTTAATTCCCGCCCACGTGTAGAAATCGAATATT
>NW_015554106.1:77763-79195 GCF_001515605.1 Sinocyclocheilus anshuiensis | reverse complement strand
TTATGTTCAAAATAACTACAAAATGTCATGCCTTTGAAAAATAAAGAGAACAACAGAATGCGCTGCTTTAGCGCGTCTCGGTCTCCTTGAGCATCTTTCTGGCGCATGCCACAAACATGAACCACAGGGAATACTTGTCTTTTAAAAGGCTTCATTTAGATTATTTGACGTTAAATGCATCATATAAGTCACTTTGGAATAAATCACAGTAGGCCTATGTATCATGATTAAAAAAGCGACTTTACAGTCTGGAAATACTTTAGGCTATAGCAAATTATTTTGTGGACCTCCTATCACTTTAAGAACCGCTGGTCTACACAGAAGAAAGACCTGTCTAGACTCTGCCCCGGTACGAGTTGTGTCGAGCTATTCATTAGTCTGTTTGATGAGAAAAATATGAAATGTAGTTGCAATAAAATGGGTTATTAATCCGTACAACTGCAGCAGTGGAGGACTATTATTCTGCTGCGTGATACTGCAGAAGAACTGATGACGGCACGGTTTGATCTTCGGCTGACCAATCAGCAGAAAGGGGTGTTTAATTCCCGCCAACATGTAGAAATCGAATATTCAAGCTGTTTATTAATTTTTCCACCCATGAACGAAAAACGAATATTTAAGCTGAATTCTCGTTTTTCGCTTTTTGGAGAAAAAACGAAAAAGGAGCCGTTTTCTCATTTTTCTACTTTCAATATTAAATAAAAAAATGAATGATCGAATAATACACGGATTCAGTTAGGAAACAGAATTCCAATTTTAATTTAAGTAAAGTTAAATTGGAATGAAGTTCAAGTGCTGTTATTAGTTTGTTTGTTTATTTATTTGTTTATTTAAATTGCACATTTAATTTTACAGTACGAATTACACATACATATCATCACTCAATAATAATGAATGTTTAAGTTTATGGGAAAATAAATTGTAAATAATTTAACTGTATACAGACTACCATTTAAAATGGGGTTAGTAAGATTTTTTCTTTAAAACAAATTAAAACTTTTAATCAGCAAGGATGCATTAAATAGATCAAAAGGTGACAGTAAAGACATTCATGTTAAAAAAATATATTTGTTTATTTGCTTATAATAATAATAATAATAACAACAACATTATTTGAACAACAAACTTTTGAATGGTAGTGTACATATCTCAACGTATTTTGGGTGTGGCCAGATTATTGTATAACCATGCTTGGTTAATATAGTAGTTAAATTATTATTATTATTATTTTTTAAAGCATTTGCATGTCTCTTTGGATGGTTCTTCAATTGTTTTTGCATGTACACAATGCAGCACACAGAGATCTTGGAGACAATCCTACCTCTATTTTCCTGACAGAGCTTTGAATAGATTTGATTGACAGTATGGGTGGCATCACCAGACAGACCAATTAAATGCATTTGCATACAGCTAAAAAAAAAAAAAAAAGAAG
>NW_015554106.1:77243-77536 GCF_001515605.1 Sinocyclocheilus anshuiensis | reverse complement strand
AAGCATTTTCAAAAACGAAAAAAAAAAAAAAAAAAAAAGAAGAAACCTCGTGTGTGTGTGTGTGTGTGTGAAAGAGACAGCCTATATGCATATGAATTATACTGTGGGGAGCCAGTGTATGTATGTGTGTGCTTATGAAAATGCTGGAATGTGTGTCTCGTCACAGGCAGTAATTAGTGCAGAAAGTGTTTTGATGAGCGGATATACTGCTGAAGCTTACTTAATGAGAGTCTCTGGGTGTGTTTCTGTGTGTGTGTGTGTGTGTGTGTGTGTGTGTGTGGGGAGAAAAAACA
>NW_015554106.1:65752-75698 GCF_001515605.1 Sinocyclocheilus anshuiensis | reverse complement strand
ATGGAAAAAAAAAAAAAAAAAAAGAAGAAACCTCGTGTGTGTGTGTGTGTGTGTGAAAGAGACAGCCTATATGCATATGAATTATACTGTGGGGAGCCAGTGGTGTGCTTATTGTGCTTATGAAAATGCTGGAATGTGTGTCTCGTCACAGGCAGTAATTAGTGCAGAAAGTAGCGGATATAGTTTCTGTGTGTGTGTGTGTGTGTGTGTGTGTGTGTGTGTGGTGAAATAACAAGCTTTCACAAGCTCTCACAAACACCTGTGCCTACAACTCCCATGACCTCTCAATGTAAATTGGTCATGTGAACCTGTTAATTCCATCAGAAATAAGCTTCAATTGACTGATCAAAAAAAGAAAAAAACATTTTCAGAGAAATGAAACATTAACTTTTTTAGGTTTAGTTCAGTCAAACAAATAAATACTGTTATTATTTACTCACCCTCATGTCGCTTTGAACCATATGACTGACTTTATTCTGTGGAAAATAAAAACAAATATAGTGGCATGTACAAGCTGCTTTTTTCCATATAATGAACCCAGCTAACAAGGAACATTCTCAGAACTTTAGATAATGTTCTGGCAAAGTTCTCTCAAAGTTATGAACAAATGTAACCGTACGAGGTTATCTTGTCTTTAACATTGTTCTCAAAACGTTAGCACAAAAATGTTATTTATACATTGTTTAAGGAACTTTTTGACTGAAACATTTTAGTTGAATGGCCATCTAATATTTTTAAATTTTTTTTTTTACAATCAAAGAACAATCAGAAATAACATTTTCATAACTTAATGAGAATGTTAACCAACTGGGTAGCTCTTTATTTTACAGTACGTATCCTTCCCTGGTACATACATGGTAAATATCTTGTACCTACAGGCAAATGCGTGGTAACACAAGGTACTTACCTGAAGTGTATGTACATGGTAACAAATAAGAAACACGGCTGTACTTAACAGTCGTACATGCATGGTAATTAGTTTGTACATACAGACAAGTGTGGGTAATAACGGTCACTTACCGGTAGTGCCGGTACATGGTAACTAATTAGATACTTTACTGTACTTACTAATGTATATGCATGGTAAATATGTAGTACTTACGGACAAGTGGGTACAAACAGGCACACCCTTAGAGTATCCGTATAAGACACATAACTGTACATACATAGTAATGATATGTACATGGTGAATGTGTAGCTTTGGGGTCTGACAAAAGTTTTTATGTTCAATTCTGTTGGTCTAACAAGGATTTTTATTTATTTTTTTAGTATTTGAGACTCAAAAGGTTTCGTAAGCTGGAAAATATGCAGTTGCATTTTTTACAGTGTAATGTATATACATGGTAAACATGTTACGGACAAGTGGGTACAAACAGGCACGTCCTTACGGTATCCGTACATGGTAACTAATAAGACACATAACTGTACATACTAATGATATGTACATGGTAAATGTTTAGCACCTATGGAAAAATGTGGTATTATGTGGTAACAAACAAGACACATACTGTACTTGGTATATACGGTATGCTTGCTAAGTCCTAACCTTACCTAATAAACAGAGGACTATTTTTCAATCGCTTGTGTAGGACTGTTAATGCTAAATTGCTCTCCACAACAGTGCTTACAAAGTTTGAAGAACTGGTCATTCCTGTGTAATGTTTATGTAAAATGGTGCAGTTTATTTTACAGTCCTATCTCCATATACTTCCTATGTATGTACTGGTGTATGTAGTGTTGTCAAAAGACCCGGTACTTCGGTACCAAGTCGGTACTAAAAAAAATGAAAATGTTACGGTACCAGGTTTTTTTAAGTACCGGTGGTACCGAGTACCCGGTTAACCCGGTTCTTGATGCGCTATCCGAAAGCTATCCTCTTCATAAAAGCACTGAGACATGGTGACCTCAAAAGGAGGAAACACACCAAACTAACAAAAATTTTAAAGACAGACACCCAAATCAAATGAAAGAGTTCAAGCAGGTAAGTTTCATTAAAATTTTTTATATTTAGATCTTCTCAGTGTTTCCCATACATTGATTTATTTGTGGCGGCCCACCACAATACCAAAACTGACCGCCACAAATAGATTTGCCAAAAGGCTTTGACTTCGTTGAATAAACATGAGCACTGCACGTGTCAAAGTCTAAACCCGGTGCGGGTGTTTTTATATCACTGTATTTCTGAAGGAAACCGACTGTCTTCAGAAAATTATGGATGTCATTTTCATTTCATCTTGCCTGTATTGCCTGAGCAGCGTTCGTGAGCGCAGCGCTTATTTGATTACAGCCGTTACCGGGGAAACCTCTATCTCTCCCGCTCTACAAGCACCTCCTGCTGGCAGAGAATGAATTTGTAACAAAGGTAATAAAGAGTTGGTTATTATTATTAAGTCTCTTTCCGGCTCAGACTGCATAGGTTAAGCTTATGGGGCTGTCACGTGATGAACGAATGACTCGAAAAACCCGAAGACTCGAAACAGGTGAACTACTTGACTAATTCCAGTACAGAACCTATAGGATGTTGCGCATGCACGACTTAACGAATCACTCCCCGAGACGACTCGTTCTTCCCGAGTCACATTATAGATGTGTTCAAAATGAACGAATCGTTAAAGAACGACCCATCACTATAACTTAGTAGTTATTCTTGGCTGAATAATTCTAGAAGGTTTTCAAAAGCCCTTTAAAATTAAATATGTACACAGTTTGGATTAAATGAAAATATAGTCACATTTTTTAATTAGCATGTTTTTGTGTTTTGCTTTGGTACCGAAATTGGTACCGAGAACCATGGATTTTCATTGGTATTGGTACCGAATACTGAAATTTTGGTACCGTGACAACACTAGGTGCATGTGCCTATTAGTTAATGTACATAAATTATTCGGTCCTCAAGTTGGGGGGTATAAAAATGGACCAAGGTACTTATTGAGTAATTGATGGTAGGTGCCATTGCAGTTTGGAACTTTGGAAGTTGGTTGGGAACACAGCAGTAACTGTGCAGCACTGCATAGTGTGAATACTTAGCAGGCACAGTCCTTTTAAATAGGGATATAGACACATGACAATCAGGAGTTGCGAGTGCAAATATGAGTCTAGTAGCTACTGTATAATTCCAAAATAAAATCTGTCTAAACACATAATTATTAGGAATGTACGTCATCAAAAACCCCTATTGGACCAATTAGGTAAGAGAATCAGTGTCGTTAAAGATTAGGCAAGTTAACTGCAATGGCACCTACCATCAATTACTCAATAAGTACCTTGGTCCATGTTTATGCCCCCAACTTGAGTACCGCATAACTTATTCTGTACATTAACTAATAGGTACATACACCAGTACGCACATAGTAAGCATATGGAAATAGGACTGTAAAATAAAGTGCACCATTTTACATAAACATTACACAGGAATTACCAGTTCTTCAAACTTTGTTAAACTTGACCATGTATAGACCATTATTAAGTATAGTAATGTTTCTTATTAGTTACCATATACTGACACTACCTGTTAGTGACCGTTATTACACACACTTGTTGGTAAGTACTACATATTTACCATTTATATACCAAGTACAGTATGTGTCTTGTTTGCTACCACATAATACCACATTTTTCCGTAGGTGCTACAAATTTACCATGTACATATCATTAGTATGTACAGTAATGTGTCTTATTAGTTACCATATACGGATACTGTAAGGATGTGCCTGTTTGTACCCACTTGTCCGTAAGTACTACATATTTACCACATATATACATTAGTAAGTACAGTAAATTATCTAATTAGTTACCATGTACTGACACTACCTGTAAGTGACCGTTATTACCCACACTTGTCTGCATGTACAGACTAATTACCATGCATGTATGACTGTTAAGTACAGCCGTGTTTCTTATTTGTCACCATGTACATACACTTCAGGTAAGTTCCTTTTGTTACCACTCATTTGCCTGTAGGTACAAGATATTTGCCATGTATGTACCAGGGAAGTACACGTACTGTAAAATAAAGTGCTACCAACTGTTCTTAGAACAATTTTTGATAGCTGGGAAAGTGTATGTGGACTGGGAATATCCAGTTCCAAAAAATGTATCATAAATGTAATAAGTACAACCACTGTTTTATATTCTAATTCAGTTTTTCATTTTTTTAATGAAGTCCCATTAAGAGCACGTGATTGGATGAGATAGTTAATATGCATTAATTATTTTATTCAGTCTCTGAAGTGTCACATTGAACTTTATTTTCTCTGTCAAGTGTTTACATTTTTAAATAAATCTAAAATGAGTGGAGAAAGTATAGATTCATCTTAAATCCACTGGCGTCTATTAAACAACTATCAATTACATATTTAAATGTTATTTTTACTAATTTATTTTATATTTATTACATTTTATGTTTATTTGCAATAAATAAAAATATTTTGTATAAATTTGAATAAGTTACTTATATTTATCCATTGCAAAGATCAATACTGCACATTGCAAAGATAATTGAAAAAATAAAAAAAATGTGCCGATGATAACCTTCAAAAATGAAATAATCGACCCTTGAGGCATCTCTATTTTTACTTTATTTTTCTTATTTTGCAGTAAGGTGTGAGTGTGCAGAGCTCTCATTGATTTGCCTTTAAAATGATTAACAGTGCTGGATTGTCACTCAGCCACAAACACTCGGCTTATCTTGCCTTGCAGAAAGGCCTCTCTGAGTCTCCTTATAACCGCAATCAGGGCTCGACTCTTCTGACTGAGCGACATTCAAAGACTGCTGGCTCTCACTAAAAGACTTCCGAGAACATATCTACACACAAGCACACGCAGACACCTTTAAAAAGAAAAGACGGTTATAGCCATCAAAGCAGAGAATGCATTAAGTGTGTATATTAAGCAGACTACGCGCACGCGCACGCACACACACACACACACACACACACACACACACACACACACACACTCGAACATGCTTGAGCCCAAAGTGACATTAAAGCACTGCCATTACTGTTTTTATTACTGTATTTTTATGAGGAAAAAATTGCTTTTCATGTGCGAGACATTTTCAGTTGAAGAAGTGCACAACTGCCGGTGAAGAAAGTATTGTGTAAACTGTGTATTTAGAAAAGTATTTAGCAATCATTGATACTCAAATCTGAGGCCCCATGAATAGAAATGGAACGCAGTGTTCTACATTGAATTTGAGCCCTAATCTAATCTTAGCCAGTGAGTTTACCCCCTGAAAGCTAATACATACACAATCAGATCTCATTAAAATTCACAATAGTAGCATATACAACAGTTAATCTGTATTATTAATAGAGTAGATTTAGGGCACCTTCACACTTGGTTCGATTTCCTGGTCTGAACCAGAGTTCGATTGCACCCCCCCCCTTGCCCCCGCTGGACTGTGTTCATATTAATGCTTGGCTTTGCTTTCTTCACTTTTATATTTATGTTTTTAAACCGCTGGTTTTGTTTTCAAAGCTTCAGTGCATAACGGCACTTACGTATGTCTTATGAATGTACTGTAAATGCTCTAAATAGCAGTTAACTTCCACGATTTGGTACAATGCGTTCACATCAGCAGCACACCGTACTGGAGTTCACTTGAACTGTATCCCAGACCACCCCTTTTAAGCGGACTCGGGTGTGTACCAAAAGTGCTAGTGTGAAAGCAACCTTAGAGTAGGTAGGTAGTAGGGCTGCACGATATATCGAAATTATCGAAATATCGCAATGTAAATATCGCAATATGCATATAGCAAGGGCGTGCGATATCTGAATCATTTGAATCACACAGAGAGACGCGTATCAGACGGCGCGCGAACACCGAGTTGATTCGTCTTTCACATCTCCTCATGTTTGAACAGACACATACACACAGAATTATGTCAATAGTACCCATCTCGACGATCATTCTCGTAAACGCAGTCGGTTATGTTTTAAATTAATGTAAACAGCTGAGAAACAAATCGGATGTGTATCATTATACTGGATCCGTGCAGTCGGATTTAAAGGGACAGCAGCCTATAAATACGTGCTGCTGAATATGTCACTAATGTTAATCAAACAACAAAACAGCTATAACAAAGATTAATCTAAATTTAATTCATACAGTGAACAGTATGCAGTGTTATTTCATTATTAATTATTACATTTATGTATCTGAATACTACTGTTTATGTTATCTATGCTTGTAAATTGTGTATTTATTTTTTTTCTTTTTCTTTCGTTTTTTTTTTTTTACTTACTGTTCACTTGCCTTTAATCATGTCTGAACTTTCTCAGACTATAGTTTTTGCTGTGGTATATTAAGAAGTACTTAAAGTGTATGGGAAGCAAAGTTACAATGATATAAAATTAGTGTCATTATTTTTTTTTGTTTGTATGTTCACACTGATGTTAAAATGACATTTTCTGATTTGTGACATTACTTTTTATGTAATGCTAAAACACTTTCAGACGTTGTAGTGATTCTTTCTTTTCCAAGAAAGAATGTGAAACAAATTGGTTATATAATTTTCATTTTTAAATATTTTAAAATATAATTTAAATTGATTTTACATACTTTAAGCAATATCGTATCGCATATCGAATATCGCATTTTTTAACAAGGTATTGCATATCGAATTTTTCTTCAATATCGCACAGCCCTAGGTAGCTAGGTCGACAGACAGATAGACAGATAGATAGATAGATAGATAGATAGATAGATAGATAGATAGCAGTTAACTTGACTAACTCCAACATAGGCTCATTCAAAATACGTGCCTCTAAATACATTTCTGCAAAACTGAAAAAACTTACCTATACAAACGAATCACTGCGGTTTCCAGTTGAAATAAACACTAGGCAGAAAAACTCTAACAACTTTTATTCCTTTTCTGACAAAGTATGATGTACAGAGCAACACTTTTGATCAATAAAGCCTAATTTTCGCACAATTACTTGAGGAATATTATGTTATATATTCAAAACAATTTTAACATGCTGTGAGCCTGCGAGATTTAAAAACTGATATGTATGGGTTTTGATATGTAGTAGAATTGTTCGGTAGCTCACACAGTATGGATTTGCACTTGAGTGGTGAAGAGCCCCGGTACGAATCCTGTGAAACTATGCTTAAACAAAACAGTTCAAACCTGCATATAAGGAAGTTCAAATGGCACAGTTGCATCAACAAATGCATTTTTATATCAGTTTTGCATGTGTTAACACTATCGGGTAGGTTTAGGGTTGTGTTTGGTGTAGGGGATATTTTCAACACAATAGATCATTAACTTTTAGCAACACTCCCTGGATATTTGAATTATGAACCGCTGCAATACGTACCTGAAACAACGTAATAAAAACACAGCAATACGTGCCTATAGCAACGTAAAAATAAAACGTGACAGGGTCACGTATTGAACCCGTGTTTTAGCGCCACTCACTGGACATTTCATTTTGAAACTGCCGCGAAATGTGCAGTAAGGTATGTGATAACGGTGTTGCAGAAATGTAATTAGAGGCACGTATTTAGAATGAGCCTGGGTTGAGTAACCCGTTGCCCAGCAACCTAGAGTTTCATAGTAGCTTCCCTGACAAACTTAGACAGAAAGAGAAAAACCAACATACACAACAAAATCCTGCTCAAAAACAAACCCAAGTATCTGGAAATCCGGAATGAACTAGTCACAGAAAAACACCAACAATTTGATCATCTAACTGTGGCTTCTCACCCTGTAGTGAGAAGTTTAGCAAGTGCAAGACTTTCAGTTTCCAGCAAAGCTTTGAGGAAACATGTCTAAACGAACAACACTGTTTAACTTTCACCACCTCGGCTGCTGTTGAGAGCCTGTCAGCCATCTTGTAAACACCAGTGGGGCCTAACTGAAGAGTTTTCTGTTGAAATGCTTTGAAGTCTAACAGCAACTGGCCTCCATTTCTATACGCAGGTTTATCCAGAATGAAATGAAGCAATGGATGACAGAAGAACGAGAGAAAAAGAGGCAGTAGAGAGGGAAGAGAGATATTGAACCCGACAGGCTGAGAGTAAACTTGAATTAAACACACCCAACACTATCAGATGTTGAAGGGAGGAGAGCTGGCTGACGGAAGGTAGGCATATGAGTGCAAAAGGAGGGAAAAAAGAGATAGATGGGTAGATGGATGTATACTATATGTGTGAGAGAACGAACCCCAGAGTAAATGTGCTTGTGCTTGAGACAGACTGTCAGGACTGCTAGAGGATTTCATTACAAGCCCACTTTGACTGGCAGCATGCTTCAACATTCACTTTCTCTGTCTCTGTCTCTCACATGCAACGTCATTTCGGCAGCTCCCCAGTGCTCAATATCTACTTGTTAATCAATCAATGGAAGTAAACATAGAGCAAGGCATCAAGGAGGACAATTAGATAGCCAGTAAACATAAATACACGTTGCACTTCAGAGAAACAGATCCAGTCATGCAGCATCAGAAGGGATTTTCAAGCTGAACTAAATGGAAGCGTCATCCTGACAGACAATCAACAAACACCAAAGTTTATCAAACTGTACTTTAAAAGAATAGTTCACGCCTAAATTGTATGTAGCTTATTCAGCTTCATGAATGAAATGAAACCCCTTATGGAAATTAACCATAGTTTTATTATAGTAAAAGTGTAGTAACCATGTTTTTTGGCGTATTAATTGCCATTTGTATAACCACAGTTTTACTACAAATATAATGGTTAAACTATGGATAGTTAATTTTGCAATTATTTCTTGTAAACAATCAGAAAGTGATATGTTGTTTTTGTCTTTGTTGGAGTTTCGAAAGCCCATCATTGGTGTATACATCTCTTTTTGTGTTCCATGGAAGCAGTAAAATCATAGAGGTTTGGAATGACAAGGGTGAAAAAAATAATGCCTGAATTTTCATTTTCATTTGAATGATTCATGGTAAATCTGTCAGATAAAATGCTCTTTATTGCATATAATCAATGCTCTGTAACCACAGTATTAGGTGAAATGTGTGATAAACTTTGAGGAAAAATGAGGTGAATTTGAATGTGGAATCAGTCTTGTGTAAAAGAGAGAGACAGACAGAGTGCGTGGGCAGGTAATAAGCAGACATTTTTTTTCAATATAGCAGGAAAAGCAACAGCAATATCTTTGCACTAATGGTCTTGTTAGTAACAACGGTGGTAATGCACTCCACATCTCACACACTTTCTATTAAACACTCATTCACAAACAGAAAGAAATAAGGATGGGGACATCTTGAATTCTCCTCAATTTAAACAATGTACAGGTGCATCTCAATAAATTGGAATGTCATGGAAAAGTTCATTTAACCAAACTGAGAGACCATTTTGAAGGCTCAGGAAACCTTTGCAGGTGTTTTGAGTTGATTAGCTGATTGGCATGTCACCATATTCTAATTTGTTGAGATAGTGAATTGGTGGGTTTTTGTTAAATGTGAGCCAACATCATCACAATTAAAAGAACCAAAGACTTAAACTACTTCAGTGTGTGTGCACTGAATTTATTTAATACACGTTTCACAATTTGAGTTGAATTACTGAAATAAATGAACTTTTCCACGACATTCTAATTTATTGAGATGCACCTGTACAGTGAAATACCACAAAAAAACAAACAAATAAATAAAACCTAGTTTTACTAAGGAGCTAATTCACACACAGTCACACAATTCCAGAAGATTGATGTAACAACGCGACAAACGAATACAAAAGGCAGTGAAGAAATTCCTGTGGGAGCCATTTTGTTGACTCATCTTGTGGAGTGGAGAAAGCAGAAGTGATTAGATCACATTATTATCTCAGACTGCCTCAGGACCATTAGGGACAAAACACAAGCACACATCAGCGCAGAACACATGCTTTCAGTCAGATAACAAACCCTTACAGCACTGACAACTCAATCAAACACACTCACACACACACACACACACACACACACAC
>NW_015554106.1:54618-65735 GCF_001515605.1 Sinocyclocheilus anshuiensis | reverse complement strand
ACAAACACACTCACACACACACACACACACACACACACACACACACACACACACACACATACATACGATCGGCTCAGAGTGTCTGTGGTTTGTTCTTCTTTCATGCTTCTTGAATATTTAATTTGTGACCTTTTCTGCTCTATGAACTTTACAGGGCATCTCTTACATTGTGTTTCAAGAGATTCTATATGCAGTATTGTTAGTCTTAATGTTTTTTTTTTTAACTTTCATTGATTAAAACTTGCAAGTGAAGCATAAACTTCAAATCAGTCAGGAATTTTTCATATTTTGAATATTAAAGGGGGACATATTCTACACGTTTATAGATACGTTTAGCTTTTTTCTCCTTGTTAGCCAAGTTTTCTTTTAGTTGAATGTATTATCATTTTGCACACTTTGGCCTGAGACATACTCTATTTAAGCATGCTTCAAGGTATGCTAGCTCAATGTGCAAGAAGGAACTGCATTCTCATTATTGCCACAAGGGGCGGCACGGCAGGAATTAGAACGATCGGTCTTCTACATTTATTTTCTTCATTTGCATACATGTGTAAGCCTTGGACCCAAACAGGCTGTTTTTGCCATCGCAACTTTAAGATTTCTATATTTAAAATGTTGTCTCTTGTGATTGGCTAACTTCTCTGCATGTAAATTGAGTAACAGTTCCATTTGCAAGCTGCTGGACATTACAGTTTTTCTCGGTTGCTTAAACACATTTCTTGAAACTATGCCTCGTATTCTCAAAACAGTAAACACAAATCCATAACGTCTCACCCAATTCCCCAAACATCCTATTTTCAGGTCAAAATGAAGCTTTACACTCAAAGCCATTCACTCTCGCTGAAAAACCAAACTTTTCCCTTATCACATATCACACACGCTTTCAAAAACACACACACTACAACATAGTATTACACACTGGTGCAATAAATTCAAAACAATATATCCAAAAATGGTACGTTATGTTGCTTGTGGTTCTCCCCCTCAAAAACCTTTTCACATGAACACAAAAGACACAACCAATGTATACATTGGCACATTTTTATTCATTCATGTACTATACAGCACAACTGTAAAAAAAAATAAAAAATATCGAGGCTGCTCTGGCTGTGCTGGTTCCCTGAGGTCCAGCTGGAACATATGCTCTCTTAGGAGAGTAGGAGGCTGATGGCATCAACGAGGCTGATATTCCACTCGTTGGTCTTTCACTCTGTCAGAGTTTCGTTCTGCTTATCCTCAATCACTCTCCTTTGAATCTCTCGCAGGCGGATTACATTATTGGCAATGCCCATGTTTACAAGCTCCCTCTCTTGCTCCTCCGACAAAAGCCTTAGCCTGCCTCCACCAGGTGGTCGTCTCTGTGTCCTACAAAAATAAAAGCACTCATTACTGTAACTGTCACACATCCTTTTTACAGGAAAAGATGGAAACATACTGAAACTCTATCTGCATCCTCTTCCTCTCCCTCCTCCTCCTCCTCCTCTTCCTCTTCCTCTCCCTCCTCCTCCTCTTCCTCTTCCTCTCCCTCCTCTTCCTCTTCCTCTTCGACGTATTCCTTCATTTCTCTGTGGATCCATTGTTCCAAAGCTCAGTGAACTGATTCGGGCCCTTTTATCTATTTATTGAAGGATCTGATTGATGTGTGTTCAATTTTGACTCTTAGTGTTTCCACCTGGGTAATTGTTTGCTAATTGAGCTCAAGCTCTGCTGACTTGAGTGAACAGTATTGAATGCTAGTGCTTTCTAAATGACCACATGGTGTAAGCACTGAGAAATGTAGGGATTTGTGTGTAGAGTTTTGCAGTAACAGTTCACCAAATCTGACTCATGTGTTAAAGCAGGGGAATAGTGTTTATAGTTCATCAAAATGGGTGTGCTTTTTGAAAAATGGCGTTATGGTTTTGAAATTTTAGTTCAAAAGCCTGGTTATAGTGTTTTAGCAATCAAGAAAAACTGTAATTAGATGGGGATTTGTAAACATAGACAGACATAGGTGATGTCATAATTATGGTGATTTCTCATTGGCTTGATTTTGGATTTTAGTTTCCATATATGGTCTGTGTAGACTAGGGAGGAGCATGCCATTATGAATGTTTGCGTAAGTCTACATAGTACATCAACCACTAGATCAATGATATCAATTAATTTGTCTTAATTTATTTTTCGAAGCTTCACATTATACCCAAAAATTAATGTACAAATAATGAGTGGTACTGAATAGTCGCTTCCGTGTGTGAACAATATGAAAGGCCTGTACCCTGTTAATCCTGTTTAGAGAGAGCAAATGACACACACTCCAGAATGTGGTGTATTGAAACAGCATTGTGCTAAGAGGCTTACAGGAAAAGTGACACACACGTCGGCGTGTGTGTGTGTGTGTGTGTGTGTGTGTGTGTGAGTGTGTCGGGCATTGCAGAGAATCCTGAAGTATTTGTAATCATAATGGTGTCTGTACAAAATGGCAGCACTTGACTGGACGGTGAGGGTTTCTTTAAGTGAGCAAATGTTGCGGCGTCAATATTAACAACACACACACTCCCACATACACACAATTTTTATGCTGTTGTGTTCCTTGCAGTGAAACGGATTAAAATGACCAGCTTTCTGTACAATGCTATGGACCACCATCACCATTCTTTCTCACTTCCTTTTTCAAGTTCTTTTTTTTTTTTTTTTCTCCCCTCTCTCATTCTGTGTCACTCTCTAGACCCTTAGAGGCATGTCCCGTAGTGAATTGTTCGTGAACTTCACACCGGATCAGGTCTCACACCCACTGCAGCTGCATCAGTAACGCTTTTTTTTTGTGTGTGTGTGCGCATGTTAGTGTTGTGTACTCGGCTTTGATGTTCTGTCTCCCCTGATTACACCCAGATACCTTCTGTCACCAAGCCTTCTGTGTCAGTTCAGTCGTTTCATCAAGCTTCACAAACACTTATGTGGACGCTCACATGACACCCACACACACCCACATGCAAATGCACATTCAGGGAGACCGAAGATGGGCTTCTTGTACCACATAACACTGTAAATGGCAAGAGACGAAAAATTGAGGGAAACATTTACAAGAAATTAACAATAACTAGATTTTTACATTTTTTTGAAAACATTGCTTGCCTGTGCAAAACTGGCTCTCATGATACTAGAGCAGAAGTGTACAATCCTGGTCCTGGAGTGCCAAAATCCTACAGAGTTCAGCTATACTTGTCCCAAAACCCCTACCTAGAAGTTTTTAATAGTCCTGAAGACCTTGGTTACCTTAGTTAAGGTGTGTTCAATTGAGTTTGGGGCTAAACTCTGCATGACAGTGGCCCTCCAGGAGCAGAATTAGACAACCCTGTACCAGAACATTGTGGATGGTTGCCAGGGTGTTGCTCTGTGATTGTTATGGTCTACTGACCGAGTCCAAATAACCCACCCTCTAGCCTCTGTGATGTTCTGGTCACCAGATATGTCAGCGTCCAACTCTGCACCCAAAATCGTGTACTAATAGAATACGTACTGCATTTGAGCAAGAACTGACTTTGTTGACCACAATCATGACTTTGTACAACTACAACATTGTCATTATTGGCTTCTTGACAATTATGTTTCATAAGTATGCATGTGTGTAGTACGTTTTGTAAGTATGCATGTGTGTAATATGAATGCAATATGGACATCTGCCATGTTGGAATTATCATGTGACCTATGACGTCAGCCACATTTATAAATATGACAACCCTCATGGCCGCATCCATTGGATACAAACAGTATACACAGTAAGTCACCTGGGTATATTTGTCGAACATTTGCATTAATAACAAAAACAACTGTAATGTCCCATTGTCTGATGTAAAATGTGAGGCTGTTTGCCTGTGCAATACTCTCTGCCTTGGTAATAGGATGTTGTGAGTAGTTGTCAGACAGTTGTTAGGGTACTGTGGGTGGTTGATAGGTGACTCAAGACAAAACAGCAGCCCCCAAAGTCTGGTACCTACAGTAGTACCAACCTAATTTTCTAGTCCCTAGATATGATTCGGGTTCCTTCTTCAATATACTGCAATTGGATTTTTTATTATTTTTTGGTGGCAATGTTATTGCCCAATAAGCAAGACTCAAACTCTGTAAACCGGGAAGTAACAGCACACCTTTGCTCAACAAGCCACTTGCTTTGCGGTACCATTCAAGCCCATAGTACAAACGCACTGTATGCCAACGTTTCAAGGTTTATCTAATTCAGATATGAAAGTTTCAGACAGGGAGGTGTGCAACTTCTCTGATGTACTCTAACAAGCTCTACCGTAGAGCAAGAAACAGCAGTCTGCTCTCTCACCCTCACACTGTGGGAGAAACACTATAATTTTAAATCCTTTTTCAAATGTGTAGACAGGGTCGAGTCTCCAGCCATTGAGAAAATGCTTGTCTCTCTGTATCCGTTTCTCTCATGACCTCAGTCTGTGACTCTGTCTTTCTCTCCATCTGTCGCTCTCTCTTTCAGAATGTCTTGGCTTGTCTTTGTCTATTCATCTCTGTTTTTCTCTTTCTATCTGCCTTCGCCTCCTTCCCGTCATGTCCTCCATGCGCTCCCGAAGCATTTCTTTGAAATGCATCTAATTAGCACGGGGCTCGTCGTGCGGGTTAAATTAAATTGCAGAGATACACGGAGGATGGAGGTCAATAGCTCCATAAAGACCGGCAGAGCTGATAATTGGCTGGCTTCTCGTTTCTGTGCATGATCAAAATGCCAGTGGACAGAGTGTGGTCTGCCTCGGAGAATGCCTGGGAGAGTGACAGAGACCTTCCTTCCTTTCTTTTTTTATTATTATTATTTTTTTTTATATAGGAGAAATCGAAAGAAAGCATTTATTTTAGAGAAATGAAAGGGAGAGAGGACCAACCAATCACATCCCGCCACTGCACACTTCCCGGTCTGGGTCTAAATACCAAACTGTGAAGGGAAGAAGTTGGGTGGGTGAGAGAGAAAATGGTAAGAGAGGCCATGAATGAAAATGAATGAGCGGTTGGGTTGAGCAGTTCAACAATTTCCAGCATGTGACAGTAGAAATGTGTCAGCCATAGAGATTTTGCTATACCGTCTATACGGTATCCAAGGAGGACTATGACACCTGGAGAAGGCTAATTGTAAATCTTAAGGACAGATGCTCAGGGTGGCGCAAATTCAGAAAAATTATAGGAAAATATTTTGATTAAGGGATGTAATTGACTTGACTGACCCAGCTGGTAACCATGAACACTACTCACGTTTTCTTCTTCAAATGTTAAAATATAGTATAAGTTCTACTATTTGGAATCGTTCTTTTTAGTGTAGCATATTGTGAAAGGTGATAACAGACTTAAAACAATACCATTTAAGTAAGTAATTGGTAACACTTTAGTATAGGGTCCAATTCTCACTATTAGCATGCCTATTATTAACCTATTGGCTGTTTATTAGTGCTTATAAAGCACATATTCTGCATGACCATATTATACATCCCTAATCCTACCCAATACCCTAAACTTAACAACTACCTTACTATTAATAAGCAGCAAATTAGGAGTTTGAGGCAAAAGTCGTAGATAATGGTTTGTTAATGGCGAGAATTGGACCTTAAAATAAAGTGTGACTGTAATTTTTATTTGTTATGGTTATGGTTATTAAATTGAAATGAAGAAATAAAATGATACATTGTGATATATACCGCTAATATGTTATAAAATGTGAGAGAGAGAGAGAGTTTGAGGGCTGAAAGCGGTTTGAGGCGGAGAGCAGTGTGTCGCGCTGCTCTCACCTCTAAAAGTCACGGAAATGCCAGGTCACCTGCTCTCATACAGAGGAATCAAACGAACGTGAAGGTGTGAGGTCCTCCAAGATCACAAAACCACACACACACATCCATACACAAGCTCCAAACACATCACTCGCACCTCTCTTTCTGACAGGGCTGTCGACAACTCACTTCCTCGACTGCCTTTGATTGCTTTGTTATGACTGCCCTCATCCCCTCCCAATCCCTCGCTACTGCTCCCTTTTTGATGATTACTCTTTAATAAAGCATCTCTTTGAAGAGCGTTGGCTCATACTCCTGTTTGCTGGCGCAGGTTGATGACATGGAAGCTCAGAGACTGTCACCAGGACACGACATCACAGAGGCCTTAGATAGCGGGAAGTCTTTTAAACATTAATCAGTGACTTTAATAATTAAGATACAGTATATGGAAATGACATGCATTACGGCCTGGGTGAATGATTATGTAGGCGAAGTGATCTACATCAATGAGGCCGTATAAATAATGTTTATATTCCACATATGAATTAATCTCTACAATAAACATCAAGAAAAAAAGCTCATATCCTACACTAAGTGCCCTCGGTAACTTCAGTGTTTTATAACAGAAAGTGACAACATAGGATTCATAGGACCTGGAAGATACTGCCTTGTATGCTTCTTGTGTTATCTGAAGTAGCTTTAGTAATCATTTAATACCATGGATACATAACACAGTTCTATTATCATCTGATACCATGACAGTACCATAGTACCACCATTTTTTTTTCTGTAAGAGAAAAAAAGGACCCACATTATTCAAAGGGTGTTTCTTTCAATCCATTTTGATGTTCTAGAGTAATATCACACCATACAATACTATAGCTGTACCATTAAAATGCTATTTATCTATTTTTTGGTCAAATTAAATAGAATCAAATCTATAAACTGTTGTAATTTACAACTATCAGAATATGATGTGTTTCACCTGTAGTTACAAGTACTACATATTGCGACATAGCAGGTGAAAGAAAGAAAGAGGGTTATTGATAATTATAGTGTATATTGTCCATGAGTTGGACAAGTTGTAGTGAACCAGAACAGGAGAAATATGTATTCTCGGTGAAAAATCTTTCCTTCACACTCACAGTCTCACAAACCCACACAGAGAGGTAGGCCACAGAGAGCCCTTTAAAGTTACTGTTTACTATTGATCGTTGAGGTCTACGGTATGAGGGCAGTGTGGTGGAAAAACAACTGACCCTTATGCTCTGGTGTGTGAGAAATCGTGTGATAGCATGAACCACCACTACAACATGAATTGAAATACACACTATGTCTCTTTTTCTTGTACACATTTCTCCGGAGCTGGTGGTTTTGATTCAGTGGTCTAATCCTGTGTAATCCATCTGTGCAAACATGTAGATTTACATACAGTATTCTCTCAGTTATTGGCCTGGGTGCTAATGGATTCAGCTTGGTATCCTTCTCAGAATAGTGCCCCTCTGAGTCAAAAAGCTGAAGCCGTTTGTCCAGCCCGGCAAACCCTAGAACTACTTTAGGGTAGTTGCCTTGTCTTGTCACACTTTAGACGTGTCACATTCTTTCTACTTCCTTTTTTGAATTCCTGGCATTTTTCAAGGTTCGGATACTCTGCTGACTGGATGCTACTGTTATTTGCTGTGTCTGTTCCTTAGTCAGAGTCATCTAAACCTGCTCCTGAACGGCCAATGTCCTACAAAGTTTAGGTCCAACTTGCCCCAACACAACTGTCCAGAGGTCTTTAGTTAGGGTTGCCAAATGTCCCGTATTAGCTGGGACATCCCGTATATTATGTACCTTAGGGACCTTAGGTACAAAACAATCCCATTCTTCCTTTTCACTACATTCTGAGGAGACGTTCCTATACACCAGGGCACTTCAACTCCTGGGATACCACTGTCCTGAAAAGTTTAGGTGCAACTTTAATGAAATGCAACTGAACAAGCTAATCAAGGTCTTCGAGCTTACTTGAAAACTACAAGCAGGTGTGTTTGATTGGGGTCAAAGTTGAGAAAAAAAAACTCAGGACAGTGGCCTCCAGGACTGGTGTTAAAGTCCTGCTATGCATGATCCTGGTGACTTCATGGTGCTGTCCATTGAATGATGTCTTGCTCTTAATCTTTCATCCTACTATAAGGTGCTTCACCCTGGGCCTTCGGATGTTGTACAGCCACATCTCCCAGTTTGCCATGAAGCCATATGACAGCCATATGACATCATGGATGTCTTATCCAGAATTGCAGTGAAATTTAAAAGGTGGTCTTGACACTTTCTTACAGCCAATGTCTTTGATGTATATCCAGATCAGGAGGATTATTAAGTCAGTGTTCCTTGTGCTCCTGGAATACCGCTTGATATCATCTATAGACTGCTGATGGCAGACACTAGCTCCAGTCTTTGATCAATATCCAATCATGATGATCATCTGGTTCAGGAGGTTTAAGCCTGTGAATAACAGCAGTACACTTTGTAGTCTTCTCTGAGTTGGCTTATAGTGCTATTGGATTCCTGATAAAGGATTTGTTTCTTGTTGACCTTGTACAGCACCAGGCATCCAAGGATTAATGTGTGTAGTAATGACTCATGCTTTCCTGTAGACAATCCGGACTATGATGTACTGTGTTGTCATGCCTGATGCAGTACTGATGAGAAATGCATTATGAATAAAGCTTAGAGAAAGCCAAGCCATAAGGTCAACCTTTTCTGGGTCTGTGGACTGCTTCTGGAGACTTCATTTTAAAAGTACCTTTTGTTGTGTTACATTGGTGTGTGTGCCCACAGATGTCCGTCTGTCTTGCGGAGCTCTCCAGGGTGCTGACAGCACTCTGTTTCCTGGGGAGTCCTTCGGGGGAGCTATTGCAGGCTCTCCTAGCTCAGTTGCTTTGATCAACTGTGCCATGGTCCATGGTCCTCTTATGCTGGTTGCTATATATTCTTGGCAAGGAAGGGGAATTAATAACTTGTCCATGTTTGACATTTTCCACTACTCCCTCTGCTTTGTTGAGGAAGGGAACAACCATTACTGCAAGAAGGAAGTAGTTGTGGCATATGTTAGAATGTGGAGTCAAATATGAAGGCGTAAAGCTGCCGGGCAATACACACCAGAAAGTCTTCAGAGCTGTGCAGTTTCTGGAAGGGTTAGCAGTGCATTAAACTTATTATTTTTGGCCAATGTTATGAGAAGCTGGTGCCCTACATGTCCATTACTGGGCAGGGGTGTGTGTCTGTCATCCTTGTGAGCTGTTTTATCTACTTGTTGCCATGGTACAGACCTTTGGTTAGATGCTTGGTCAGCAGCAGCTGCTACAAAGTAGCCTGGGTGAACTGTTGAATTTAGTTCATGGTTTTGAGCTGTTTTGTGCTGACCTTATTTAAATCATGTCCACATTTGTCAGTGGTGGTGTGTATTTGGGTTTATGTTGCTGAGTTCCAATGTGCTTCTTTTCCAATTTGCTTCTTTCATAGACTCTGTGAGAACTTTGTTATATTTTGAATGGGTTTTTCTTCCACTTCAGTTGCTGGACTTCATCTTTGAACTGCTACATAAGACGGGGTAATGCTCATTTGTTTAGCTCTAGTATGACCAGGCCCTCAATTAGTATTGTTTTATTCTTTTTCTGTTCTTATTTGATCCTTTCTTATCTGTTCAGACATGCACTTTGGAAGTAACTCAGCTTCCCAGCATTCTATGTGGGCTTTGGTCTCTGTGGTCACCAAATGTTGTTGTTTGCAGGTCTTCGGAATTGTAGACATGTGTCTAAAATTTAGTTAGTGTCTTCAACCTACATTTGTTACCAAGTACCAAGAACTTTTGACTTTGTGATGTTTACACAGTAGTATTTGTATGGCATTGTTTCCAGGATCCCCACTGTTTTTATGTCCTTAGTATGATGTTTTCTGTTAGCAGTTAGTTGCAGAAACTCTAACTATTTGCCTTTTTAGTGGAGGATCTGTACAGGTCATTAGTAGCTCATGCTAACTGCTCCCTTGCTCTCGGTCTATACATATCTGTAAGGCTTACTATCCAGAAACTTCAAAAGCATTTCCATATAAAAGATGTGGAGGAGGTTTCAGAGTGATACACATTTCTAGAACACAAGCAGCAGGGTGTCATTTTTCTAAACACACTCCCTCAGATTCATTAAGTACACCTGGATCAGACTACGCTTGAAGTATTTATAGCCAGGTTTCAATGTAGAGAGCAGGACTGAATTACTGCAATTTGGATCTTCCTCACAAATGAGACTGAACAGAGGAATTATAAAGTGGGAAGAGAAGGGCTGATAAGAGCACAAGGAAAGTATGTTTCTGCGGAGTTATGGGAAGTAAAGACAAACGGAGGAAAGGTAGACAAAAATGGGATTGATTTAATGCATCATGGCAATATAATAGCCAAAACACTATTAAATTGAATTGTCCATTGCTACTGTATGAAACAGAAAATATACAACATGACCAGTGTAGTCGATTTACAAACTAATGATGCCAACTTTTTTAACAAATCAGTCAAAATGATTCACTGAGTTAAATCTCGAACTCATCAGTTTAAATAGCTTGCAGAAATTGCACACTTCACGTTGTAATCAATGCGTAATAGTGCATTTATGATGTAATATAAATTTGTGTATATATATATACTGTGTGTATATATATATATATATATATATATATGCTGTGTGTATGTATATATATTTATTTATTAGATGCCTATTTATGTGTGTGTGTGTGTATATATATATATATATATATATATATATATATATACATACATACATACATACATATATATTAGTGCTGTCAATGTTAACGCATGCGATTAATTTTACAATCCTTAACGCATTAAGATAATTTAACGCAATTTCTATTCTAACCCTTTAACCCAATTTTGCTTCTCTGCTTGCGATCAGATCATTTTAAGCTGCTAAACTCCAGGAAAGATTTCAGTCCAATGATCCAGTAAGAGAATGCATTCAAACAATCCGTCCAAAACAGCGCTAATATAAAGGAAACCAGGCTGATTACATCAGAGATCGCAGAGAGAACAGAGACTCGTGTTGCGTTTTCAGTTAATTATTCATTCCAGTGTGTTTCGCTTTTAAACACGAGCTCTGTCATATTCTGTGATTGTCTTTGAAGAGCGTGAGCCCTCACACGTCGCGCTGTGTGAAGTACAGACTGAACCAATTGTCAACACAGCACATGCAAACAATGTTTTCTCGACTGGATAACCAGTGTCTCGCTAGTAAAGTTTTGATGGATGAAGACTGTCATCAAGGTAAAGATGATTGCGGTGGCATACAGGAGTCGTACAGTAAGCACGCGTGAGTC
>NW_015554106.1:46020-54608 GCF_001515605.1 Sinocyclocheilus anshuiensis | reverse complement strand
CGGTCCAATGATCCAGTAAGCGAGTGCATTCAAACAATCCGTCCAAAACAGCGTTAATATAAAGGAAACCAGGCTGATTACATCAGAGATTGCAGAGAGAGCAGAGACTCGCGTTGCGTTTTCAGTGAATTATTCATTCCAGTGAGTTTCGCTTTAAAACACGAGCTGTGATCATATTCTGTGATTGTCTCTGAAAAGTGCGAGCCCTCACACGTCACACGTGCTATGTGAAGTACAGACTGAACGGAGGGAGGGGAGGGGAGAGGAGAGGAGAGGAGAGGAGAGAAGAGAAGATATCATGTTGTCCCTAAGGAACCACAGAAGACCGAATGAGGCAGGAGATCAGAGTCAAGTGATGGGGAAAGGACTATAAAAGAACGGAGGGATGAGAGGGAGGAGTTCGCAGAGGTTGGTGGCTTCTCTCTGATCCTTCGTTCTGCACTTTTGAGGGTGCGAGTTTCTAATGAGCTCATCTTATCCTTTTCTCATAATCTGCTGTACGCTTTATCACACACATCAAACACGTACGCACACACCTCTGGCAGCGGTCCTGAGAGGTGAGGGAGCATTGTTCTTTAATATTTCCTTCTGTTTACCGCTGCTCCTCCGTCCCGGAGGTTAAACTATCATTTTACACACATTGTCAGTCTCACACTACAGCCCATGAGATAAAAATTAAACGAGGAAAGAAAGATGGTGAAATGTGTAGAGCCAAATAATTGAAGAAAAGACAGAGAAAGTTACATTGACGTTTGCAGCTAAAAAGAACACAGTTTACAAAATTTTAAGTGTGTGATTTCTGCACTGCTAGCGCCACTAAATGGAATCACAAAATCGTATTACTGTATTAAAACAACTTTAAAAACTACAGGTGGCTTGAATGCAAGTAAGTCACGTTGGATAGACTCATCTGCCAAATGCGTTAATGTACAAGTACATACATTTAAACAGTTACTGCAACATGGATTCATTTCTGTAGGCAAAGGGGCTAGAAATGATCAAATTAATTTGGTTAGCGTGTACTGTTGTGACAATTCTTCAAAAATTATCTTCTTCCCTAAATCAAATCTTCGGTTGTCCCCTCACTTGCATTCACCCTTGTTCGTCCATCATTATTCTTCACTAAATGCTTTGTATGTTTAGAAATATACAAATAATTCCACCTTTCATTCAGACTAATATTCTAATAACGTTGCTGATTTCTTGAAGACATGTAATTGCATTATGGGCTGTTAAGGTGCTATATTCGTAATGGAGAAAGAAGACACGTACCCTTCAAGGCAAAATCATGCAACTCTCGCATATCCTGGTGTGTGTGTGTGTGTTCACTCACACAGTCCTCCTCTCTGTACTCAGGATGACAAATGTCTTTCGAAATAAACCATAAACACAAGCAATAAATGTAAAAAAATGTCATCCATGTGAAATTTGCCATCAATCACAATATGTGGTTGTCTCTGTGTGTGTATTGAGGAGAGAAAGAGTTGTACGAGATGGTCGAGTGTGTTCTGCAATGTGATTATCTCTTCACACAATTGAACCCACAAAAAAAGAGAGAACAAGATATCTATCTATCATCTATACATACATACATACATATATATATACCCATATATATACACATATATACACACAAAAAAAAAAAAAAAAAAAAAAAAAAAAAAAAAAAAAAACATGTTGAGAATATAGCTTGTAAAAGTAGGAAAATGAAAGAAGATGTTTCCATGCAAATTGTTCCCTTTTCTTCTTTTTCATGATTTAAAATTATAAAACCTAATATGATAATGGAATCAATAACAGGAATGTAAATAAAAATTGAACTTAAAATGCATTAAACTCAACAAATAAATTGCTTGTTAACTCACTAGTGATACATTGATGACAAACATAATACAATTCAGAACAAAACAGTGCATTGCCAAGAGGAGAACGGTGAGGGCAAATGGGAAGGAGGTTGTGTCAAAATCTGATTCGAAACCAAAGAATCAAAATAGCCTTAAAGGGACAGGTCACCCAAAAAATTTAAATTCTGTCACCAATTAATCATCAGTGGTGTGATGTAACGATGTAATAATACTTCGTTACAGTACTTAAGTATATTTTGGGAGTATCTGTACTTTACTTGAGTTTGATCAACCTTAGTGAAATACATTCATATGCATAACTGAAAAACCTCTTACAAACACTAGTGAAAACATTGATCAACCTTAGTGAAATACATTCATATGCATAACTGAAAAACCTCTTACAAACACTAGTGAAAACATTGATCAACCTTAGTGAAATACATTCATATGCATAACTGAAAAACCTCTTACAAACACTAGTGAAAACATTGATCAACCTTAGTGAAATACATTCATATGCATAACTGAAAAACCTCTTACATACACGAGTGAAACGAAAAGATCAACCGTAGTGAAATTCATTCATATGCACAACTGAAATAAGTAAAGATTTCAGTAGATGATTTCGGCACGAACGTTTAGAGTTCATGTGTTTTTCCCTGCACATAATGATTTGAAGACCAGTATTACGTTGCTGCATTTCTTTGACTTATCATTACTACATGTAAATAGTAGTGTTACCTGCTTTGAATAGGCCGGAAAGCTACAAAGCACGTAATGATTTACAATACCTAGTCCTCTTAGAATTAAAAATGTTTTATGGATTCATTCATCAAGGCATTAGGTAAATTTTACATTTAAAGATATTTGTGCAACTGTAGCACATACTGAAAAAAAATGAGTAAAATGTACTGATAAAAAGTGTTGAACTTGAAAATTGTTTATGCGCGAGTGCACTTGCTAATTGAAGGCGGATTGTATAAAATGGATTTAAAAACAAACAAAAAAAACGTTTATTAATGAGCTGCAGTTTTATTACATCACGTGCTGGCACAAATGCCGTATATTAATGCCACGGGTCATCAATAAGGTGCTGATTGGTCCTCAATCTGTGTTTCCAACACAATTTTCACAGCGCGCATCACGCGCTCAAACTCATCAAAAGTCAATGAAGAATGAGTTAAAAATTAATATCAGATTCACATCTCTCTTAAAGGTGTTAACCTCATCTTCAGCTCTCTGAACTGTGCCTTGAAAGGTTTTTTTTCTTCCAGTGTGATTTTTCTGCTGCTCTTTCAGTTCATCATCTGTAGTAAAGGACTTCCTCTGCACTTAAACACACCACTGTGTCTTTTCTGGTCTAATATTACAAATTAATCTTCTTTGTGTGAATCTTCAGGACTGACGCTCAATGAAACACTTCACTGCACTGATCACAGTTAAATGGTCTTTCTTCAGAATGAGAAGCCAGATGTGATTTCAGATGAAAGTCTGAGCCGCTTCTTCCCAGTGTGAACTCATAACTCATAACTCATACTAAATCCTGAAGAGTCAACAAGCTGCCGACTTCTCCAAGTGACTGCTTTGCAGATTGCACATCTCTTTATACTGAAGTAAATGGGAGTTGGAATTTACTGCATTATGAACGTGACACTTGTGGGAGTTATTAACCTAGTACGCAATACTCGCAACCTCACGCCAAACTTCAGGCCCTGTAGAAAGGCTAGCATTTACAGATCATTTAGTAAGCAGAAATCAGAAATTTACCTTAACATATTAGAGGAAGATAACTCGACTGAATTGATGCTTGAATGCACTTCCACAGCAGCCACGATTAACAGCATTTGGCGGTTAAAGTTTTCTATGCACAATTTGATTTGACGAAAGTCACGAGACCTATTACTATTTATCCAATCACGTTGATCAATAAAAATAGATATAGTTAACTTAATCTATATCACACAAAGAGTACAGTTTTTCTTCAGATATCAGCATGAACATATTTAATAATATAATCAGTTGTTTGAATGAATCGGTTGAATCTCAATGACTCACTCATTAACAGTCAATTGATGTCAGCTACTGGCGGTTTTAAATTCACATTTCGACTATTTTTTTATGTTTAAAAATAATTTCAAATAACAGTATTCAACGTTTTATGTTAAAAACAAAACATTATTTATGCATCTGTAACTGCAGATTAAGAGCCTATGGCGGCACAGCCCGCCAGATCCCGCCAATTTGGGCGGGGCATCTGGCTATATAAGCGTGCATTTCGCCATAGGATCCTCAGATTTCTTCTCCTTCAGCGACGACTACAGATCTTCGCACTACGAGACTAAGAAGCCGTCGCTGTGAACAAGCCTCGCAGCAGATCAAGACCCCTCTCTGCTCAGCTGACTTCGCTGCTCTTCAGCTGCCTTCGGCGTCTGCAGCAGCGTGGTCTCCCGGTCCCCTGCCACTATCCGGCGACTATAAGAGCAAATTTCTAGAGCAAATTACCGGCGTTGTTACAAATGCAGCGCCGCTACTGTCGTTTGTGCAGGGCTCCCCTGCATGCCGCTGACGGTCATGGCCAGTGCGTTTCATGCTTGCACTTAATGAGATGGAATGTCCTCATTGCGAGGATATGAGTCTCTCCTCTCTGCGCTCGCGGATAGCTTTCTTTTCAGAAAGTGACTCTGCCCCTCGCGCCCTTCCGCTTCCTTCCTCCCAGGAACCTGTGAGGAAAAAGCAGGGGGGCAGAGGATCTGAGCCCCCACATGCCTCACTCTCTCCACATAGAGAGGCTTCCCCCATTCCACTTCTCGCACCCAGACCAGCATCCCTCTGCGGCTGCGAGCGATCTGGTTTCGCTCGGTGGGAGTGAGTGTGATGCCATGGTCGACAGTGTGTCTCTGGCTGCCTCAGATGCGGAGGAGCTTTCGGGCTCGTCTTTCCACCCCGCCCCCCTGCCATCTGCAGAGCCCAGCGCTGCCAGCACAGGCATGGACGCCGAACTCTTCTGCATTCTGTTTAAGGCTGTTCAAGATCTGGGTTTGGATTGGTCTCCGCCGGAGGAGCCCACCCGCAGCCGCCTGGACGAATGGTTCTTGCCGAGGTGCCGTCAAGCCCCTCGACAACGAGCTTCTCCATTCTTCCTGGAAGTCCATGAAGACATCACCAGATCTAGGCGCACCCCCTACTCGGCCCGCCTGCATACCTCCTCTTCGTCTGCCCTCACTACGGTCGACGTCGTCGAAGAAAAGGGGTATGACAAACTGCCTCCCCTGGATGAGTCAGTGGCCGCGCATCTCTGCCCGCCCACGTCCATCGGCTGAAGGCAAAGGCCGCCCACCCGTCCAAGCCATGCAGGACTGCTTCAGCACTCGCTGGAAGGGCCTACTTGTCACGCGCGCCACAAAGATGACAGCTCAGGCGATCGGTAGATCCATGGCCAGCCTTGTGGTGCTTGAGCGCCACCTATGGTTGCATCCCCGATAAAGTCCCCTTCCTCGACTCTCCAGTCTCCCCCTCTGGCCTGTTTGGACCTGCGGTCGAAGGGTTCGCAGAGCGCTTCACTGCTGCACAGAAGTCATCCCAGGCAATGCGACACTTCTTGCCAAAAAGCTCCAGCTCTGCGGCTGCTGCCAGTTGCCCCAAGACGGTGCTGACTCAGCAGCCCGCGAAGCCCACCTCCGGGGGCTCATTTCACAAGCGTTGTGTCCCCGCATGGCGGCCTGTCGCTCGAACCAACCCAACCCCTTGCCACGCGGGCCGAGGCCTGGCGAGCCATCCCCGGGGTGTCAAGGTGGGTTCTGGGGATAATAGAACGAGGTTATTCACCGCAATTCGCTCGAAGACCCCCGTGATTCTGCGGCGTGGTCTCCAACTCGGTTCAGAGCGAGGATGCACACGTCCTGCGCGCCGAGGTGATGAATTTACTGGCGAAAGGAGCCATAGAAATGGTTCCCCCAGCTCAGAGCGAGTTAGGCTTCTACAGCCGTTATTTCCTACTCCCCAAAAAGGATGGCGGCCTAAGGCCCATCCTAGATCCCAGACACCTGAACTGCGCCCTCATGAGACAGCCATTCAGGATGATTACATTGAAGCAGATCCTCTCGCAAGTGTGCCCAGGGGACTGGTTCTTTTTGTTGGACCTGAAAGATGCCTACTTTCACATCCAGATAGCTCCCCACCCCAGGCGGTTCTTGAGATTCGCCTTCGAGGGAGTGGCATATCAGTACACGGTCCTTCCCTTCGGACTGTCCCTAGCTCCCCGCACTTTTACGAAGTGCATGGATGCGGCTCTTTCCCCACTGAGATGGATGGGAATACGCATCCTGAATTGTCTCAACGACTGGTTCATCCTCGCCCAGTCAGAGAACGAGCTAGTATCCCACAGATCCTTACTCCTCAGCCACTTACAGTGCCTGGGACTCAGGGTCAACTTTGCCAAGAGCGCGTTGTCTCCCAGCCAACGGATATCGTTCCTGGGAACAGCTCTCGACTCAGCCCGAATGAGGGCGGTAGTCGCGCCAGATTGTGCACTGGCTATTCGGCAGCTCGCGGCCTCATTCGAAATTAGCAGGGCCTCATGGCCTCTGCGTCTCCAGTACTTCAGCTGGGCCTACTTCGCATGCAGCCCATTCAGTACTGGCTGAAACCACGAGTTCCGTCACACGCCTGGCGCCATGGACGCATGCGTGTCAAGGTGGAAAGACTCTCAGTGGATGGATTGGGGCATGCCCCTGGGTATGGTCTGCAGAAGGAAGGTAGTCTCGACAGACGCTTCCAACACGGGTTGGGGAGCTCTGTGCGATGGCAAACCGGCTTTCAGCCATTGGTCGAAAGAGGAGAGTCGGCTTCACATCAACTGCCTGGAAATGTTGGCAGTATGTTTGGGCCTTCGCACCTTCCTGTCCAGACCTAAGGGGACACCACGTGCTAGTCCCTTCCTATCCAGACCTAAGGGGACACCACGTGCTAGTCCGCTCAGACAGCATGACAGTGGTGTCATTTATAAATCGCCAGGGCGGTCTCTCCTTGAAGTGCCTCTTCATTCTGGTAGAGCGCCTCCTGGAATGGGCTCAGCTACACTTGCGTTCGCTAAGAGCAGCACATGTGCCGGGCAAGTTGAACCAGGGAGCGGACATGCTATCCCGGAGCAATGTCCCCTCAGAAGAGTGGATGCTCCATCCGCATACGGTTCAGAGAATCTGGGAGATCTTAGGCAAGGCAGAGGTCGATCTCTTCGCCTCAGAAGACAACTCTCACTGCCCAATTTACTTTTCTCGTGGCCCCGCTCTGGAGGACCCAACACTGGTTCGCAGAGCTGTCCCGGCTGCTCTCGGCAGCCCCGTGGCCCATTCCCCTGAGACGAGACCTCCTCTCTCAGGCGAACAGAACGATATGGCATCCCCAGCCCGAACTGTGGGCCCTGCACCTCTGGTCTCTCGACGGGAGCCTGCGGACCTCCCCGAGAGCGTGCTAAACACGATATCTCAGGCTAGAGCACCCTTTACAAGGTGGCTCTATGCCCTTAAATGGTCTGTCTTCTCCGCCTGGTGTATGACCCGCGGCGCATATGTTCGATTTTTAAAAAAGGGTCTAGGAGGCTCAACCCGCCTCGCCCTGTCACCGTCCCTACATGGGACCTGCCTACGGTGTTGAGGGAGAGCCCTCCCTTTGAGCCACTATAGTCTGTTGACCTTCGTCCCCTGATGCTAAAAACCGCTCTGCTACTGGCGTTAGCATCAGTAAAGCGTATGGGTGATCTGCAGGTGCTATCGGTGAGCCCTACTTGCCTCGAATTCGGGCCTAACGACTCAAGGGTCGTCCTGAAGCCGAGGCATGGTTATGTACCTAAAGTGCTCTCGACTCCGTTCAGAGCACAGGTCATAGCTCTTTCAGCACTTCCTCCTTCGGAGCAGGACCAAGAGCTAAATCTACTCTGCCCCGTCAGGGCATTGAGGATATGCATTGAGCATTCCGCCCCATTCAGACGGTCGGATCAGCTTTTTGTATGCTTCGGTGACCGCACCAGAGGGTCTCCGGTCACGAAGCAGATACTTTCCAAATGGATTATTGACACTATCAAGTTAGCATACTCTTCTTTGGGCCTTCAATGCCCCATGGAAGTAAGAGCCCACTCTACGAGAGGTGTTGCCTCTTCCTGGGCTTGGTCTAGCGGAGTTTCCATTGCAGAGATTTGTGCGGCGGCCGGCTGGGCCTCGCCGTCCACATTTACCAGGTTTTATAATCTGGACGTCCCGGCTTTACAAGCTCGGGTCCTTTCTGGACTTACTCTAGCAAAACCAGTGCTAAATCAGGCATTTGCCTTCTCAGTACGCTCTTGGCCCCCACTGGGTTCCGAGGTTGTACGATTTTTCTGGGAACGATTACTTAGCGCCGGGCCGACCTCTATGAGTTTGGCCCTATCGCTTCCGGTGGGGCTTCCCTACAATTACTTGGTCCCTTCTGGGCCCTTGGTGCTCAAGGCAAGTTCAATCATTGGTCGTTCCTCTAACATAGCACGGCGGGATTGTACTGGTTCCCCTTAGCGTCTTAAGCAAGACGCAGTACGAGTGAAGTATCGATAGGGAACGTACTCGGTTACTAACGTAACCTCGGTTCCCTGAGATATGGGAACGAGTACTGCGTTGATGGCCATGCTATGTAGCTGCACGACTCGGTCGTCGCTTCAGTCGAAGTAACCTGAGGATCCTATGGCGAAGTGCACGCTTATATAGCCAGATGCCC
>NW_015554106.1:22593-45393 GCF_001515605.1 Sinocyclocheilus anshuiensis | reverse complement strand
TGTGGTCCCTCCCTGCCTCGAATTCGGGCCCAACGACTCCAAGGTTGTCCTGAAGCCTTCTTTTATGTACCAAAAGTGCTCTCAACTCCGTTCAGAGCACAGGTGATGGCTCTTTCGGCGCTTCCTCCTTCAGAGCATGACCAAGAGCTAACTCTACTCTGCCCCGTCAGGGCATTGAGACTATACATTGAGCTGGGCCTCGCCGTCCACATTTACCAGGTTTTATAATCTGGACGTCCCGGCTTTACAAGCTCGGGTCCTTTCTGGACTTACTCTAGCAAAACCAGTGCTAAATCAGGCATTTGCCTTCTCAGTACGCTCTTGGCCCCCACTGGGTTCCGAGGTTGTACGATTTTTCTGGGAACGATTACTTAGCGCCGGGCCGACCTCTATGAGTTTGGCCCTATCGCTTCCGGTGGGGCTTCCCTACAATTACTTGGTCCCTTCTGGGCCCTTGGTGCTCAAGGCAAGTTCAATCATTGGTCGTTCCTCTAACATAGCACGGCGGGATTGTACTGGTTCCCCTTAGCGTCTTAAGCAAGACGCAGTACGAGTGAAGTATCGATAGGGAACGTACTCGGTTACTAACGTAACCTCGGTTCCCTGAGATATGGGAACGAGTACTGCGTTGCTGGCCATGCTATGTAGCTGCACGACTCAGTCGTCGCTTCAGTCGAAGTAACCTGAGGATCCTATTGCGAAGTGCATGCTTATATAGCCAGATGCCCCGCCCAAATTGGCGGGCTCTGGCGAGCTTCGCTGCCGAGCCATTGGTTCGTTTTTAATACACTGCATGAACCAATGGCCGTGCAGTTTCACTGCGTGATTGAAAAAGGCTTCAGTATTCGGAGAAAAAGGAGTTTTCCCCTTAGCGTCTTAAGCAAGACGCAGTACTCGTTCCCGTATCTCAGGGAACCGAGGTTACGTTAGTAACAGAGTACGTTCTCTGTTGTTTTCCTTTATTTCCAGTTGTTGGATTCAATCGTGGGCTCTCTTCAAAAAATGGTACTGTCATTCTTTTGACAAACTAAAAGGCATAAAATTAAATTTGTATATATACAGCAGGGGTTCTCAACTCTGGCCCGCAAGATCCACTTTCCTGCAGAGTTCAGCTCCAGCTCTAATCAAACACACCTGAACAAGCTCATCAAGGTCTTCAGGATCACTAGAAAGCTACAAGCAGGTGTATTTGATTAGGGTTGGAGTTGAACTCTGCAGGACAGTGGACCTCGAGGGCCAGAGTTGAGAACCCCTGATTTACAGAATGAAACGTAGATATTAGTATGTTAGATTGTTTTTTCTTCATGTGCATGCATATGTCATATTACCAAGAGACTATATGCTTCTTACCACATGTCGAGAGCTGTAGTAGATGCTGTTTGTGAATATTTGTTACAACTATGGCTTTGGGAATCACCAAATCATTAAAGCTGTCATGAATTGAGAAATCAAATTTCCCTTGATCTTTTGACATATGAGAGGTCATTGTAGTATGAAAACATCTTGTAAGTTTCAGAACTCAAAACCTTCTCGTTAGTCTAAAAACAGCTTATATTGCAGCCAAGCTGTTAAAATTACTCGTTTTGGAATGTGTCACAATATGTCGTCGTAATGCGATGAAAGTCTGCCACTGGAGAAGAATATCAATGTCTTACGTCTACATCACTGCCTCTTTAGCAGTGGATAAACCGTCTTTGCATTGTCTTCCTTTTGGTCCTAAGATCGGGAAAGAGTGGATCAACTTTATTTTTAATAAAGTTTCAGATCGCAGCAATAAGAACCTGATCGTTTCGTTTGTTCACTTCATTTTACTGTGGATTTGCTTTTAAACAAGACACCATTCAACGCAGGCTTTTCAGAGAGATTGAAACTAAATGGCTTTGCTGTGCCGACTATATTGGATCCGACAGTAATGATGCAACACACAAATGTGAGTAACAGAATTCGTATCATGTGTCACCACTGCTTTGTTACAGACAGTTTGATATGTACTGAGTATTTATATGTTACATAACCTAAATCACAGCAGCGTCCATTAATGTAGGCTGTCAAACAGACATGCATAATTGTACATAGTTTACATGAATACTTAGTTACATGAAACATCTTAATTTATCCTTTGTTAACTGTAACTGTAGTAACTCCAAGTAACTTATTTGCCACAACCAGTGAAATACAAAACGTGTAATACACATAAATGTTAACAACATAACGAAATGAACAGCTTTCTGCAGTGTCTTTGGTTAAACACTAATATAATATAATAGGCTAACTACCTCACAAATACATAAAGAATACTGTAAATATAAATAAGGATGATTGATTACCAAAACTGTAGTATCTTTGGCATTTGAGGTACAGGTTCATTGTTTAGTGATTCGGGATCAGACTCTGGCTCAAACATGTATGACTGAATTTCACCGCCTGCCATTTCTCAACATAGGAAGATTTCAAAACAATTGTACATGTGTAATGATGGGGCGTTGAAACTTATTTTAGTATGCAAAACTCTTAGCCAGTCATAGTGGTGGGCGTTTACTTCCGAGTGTAGAATTCTCCACGCCCCTCCAAATGGAGCATTCCGACGAGGGGGCTCAAACACAAGACAGAAAATTGATTAGTACTTCTAAATTATGATGTTTTTTAATGCAAACATCTTGTTAACATTATAAGTGAACCTCAGAGAACAGTATACTTTTTTTCAAGCCAGTTCATGACCCCTTTAAACTGTGTTGGTAACAACATAACTTGGGACCATAGTTGGCTAACAATGCTTTTTGGGAAACGCACACCAGGTTTGGATTTGGAACAACATGAAGATTAGTACATGTTGGTTTTGTCAGAATTTTCAGTCTTTTTACCATTAGTAGTTATTTCAGCCTGGCCGACTTTGAACAGTAAAACGGGCTAGGTTTGCACAATTGATGTTGTCTATCTGTATCTGCCAAGAGTAGTTATGCCATTCTGAAATCTTCTTGCATCCTACCCCAAACTGACCCAGGATAACAATAATCCCCATACAGACTGATCCAGGGTCAGATTAACGTCTACCCACTGTGATCTGCTGCTCTAATCTAATAAACCCAAGAGCTAAACTGACCCAAAGAGCAATCCTTCTATAATATGCTTTCTCAAAAGCGCACCATGCTGTTTATTTCCTCATAAGCGCCAATTGAAAAGGTCCCTAATCCAATAGTGTGAAAACTAGAATCTTCTAGAGAGGCACTTTCAGACATTGCCTCATTCTTTTCAAGTCCAATTAATTTCCTTCCAGCAATAAAGCTCACATCTTCAAGGTTGACACTGCAAAGCAGCATCTTACGATTTAATATTTCAGAGATTTCCAAAAGTCCTCACCGCTGCCACTGTTACTCCCCCCTACTGCAATCAATTTCATGTAACTTTGTAATGTTGCAATAATTTGGGCTCTTGAGTTAATGTCTCTTAAAATGCTCTTCTACTATTAGCAATTAAGTATGCAATTAAGAATGTTTACATGATGGAATGGCATGGTAATGGCAATTTACTTCAGATCCCACTAATTAAAAAGGAGCCTTGGATTACGTGATTTTGCTTTATTGATAATTTGATGACTTTCAGCTCTGGGTTTGATTGTGTTATGACGTAATTTGGCTTTAATCATTTGATATCAGTTTTGGCTGTAACCGAAAGACTGAATGCAGACAAACAGTCTACGACTCATTCCTTTTTTTTTTTTGTCTCCCCTCATTTTCATTATATCTGCATAATTTATTTCATTAGCAGCAATGTGTAATTAAAGTGTTATTAAAATTTCCCAAATGAAAGTTTGATTATGAAAAGCTTTGAAGTGAAAGGGAGCTGACCTGTTGCACACTTGAAGTCATGACCTAAACAATCAAGACCTGCTTCCATCTGTGCTTATGTGTTTGAGTGTGTAATATAGGTGTCTATGAACCACTGGCTTTATGCATTAGTATCATTAGTACTCTACATGCTCAGACTACCGGTGCTCTGCTTTTTGATACAGAATATACTAAATTAAACATATTTGACAAGATCATTCTATAATATGTCAATATTTTAATATAATACATGCAAAAACCAGAACTGTTCAATAAACTTTTACACACAAAATGCGTACCAATGTGTTTTGATACTACAGTAAAACATAAAAATGTATTTAACACTACTATGATTGGTAAAACCGTGGTATTCTTTAAAGTACTTACAAGCAAAAAATGGCACAATATTATTTTTAATTTGTTTCATTTTTAATTTTTATTTTTTTTAATTCTTAATTCTGTATTTTCTTTTTTCAGTAAAAGAAACCAATAAATACAAATCTTAATATTATTTGAGATTATATGAACACTGGACATCAAGATGGAAATGTTAGGGATGAGACAGTCATGTGTGCATCTTGAGTTATGGAATTTTCATCAGTTATATTTCTAAGCCTCAAACAAGCATTGTTATTATTTTTGTGAAAGGAGCTGCTGCACAGAGTGACTGTCGAGAGCAACAGCAATAATGACTGCAGTGTGTGTGTGTGTTCTTCACTGCCTCAGAAGTATTACTTATATTAAAACAAGCAGCTGTATGAAAGAGCTTATTAAAACTTCAAACCTGTACCCAAACTCAATATATACAGCCAAATAGACAAAAAAAAGAGAGTGAGAGACAGAGAAATAGAATGTCACAGATGCATCTTGTTCCTTTGGTATGGGTGAAGGGCTGCCAGCATGTCCTATGAGACCGCTAAAGTCAGAAGAAAAAAAAAAAAACAGAACAGAACAGAACAGACAGACAGAGAAATGAAACAAGGGATGGTAGGGAAAAGAGGAAAGGTCAGAAGAAACAGAAGAGGACACTGTTACAGAGGATACAGGACAGATTTACCATTTTAATTCCAACAAGAATCGAAAGACCAATTCATTAAATTCACATAAAATTTCCTCCAGGTGTCTCAATGCAAAATCAAACCTTTGATATTCCCATATAAAACCTCTTAAAACTTGAAACCTGCTAAAACTTAAAATTGCCCAACATTACATCTCTTTCTTTCTTCCATTTCACAGCCCACCTTTTTCCTCCTACATTCATAATTCATCCAAACCTCTCCTTCTCATCCTCTTCTCCTCTCTTCCTCTCATCTTTCCATCCCTAGTCCATGCCTCCCACTCCTTCTCCAATTGTACATATTCACTCCTGCTTTCGTCTGTCTGTCCATGCATCTCCCTATCGATCTGTCTATCATCTCTTCCCCCTATCCAACTTTATGTGGTTGGAGTGTGTGAATATTTACCTTCTCCCAGGTGAAATGATTCTCTCATAATGTTTTTATTGGCGGTAAAAAAAAAGCCAGTCTGTACAATCTCTTTTCCAATGTTTGCCTAATTCTCTCTCCTCGGATTGCTCAATTTAATGAAATCTGAAATATAAAAAAGAAATCTTATTAGTGCAAGAACACACAATGCTAAAATCCACTGACATTTCAACCAATTACATAACGTAAGCCTTTCTGTTCTGTTCTCAAGGGCTAAAAGACTTGTGGTGGGGTCTATGTAATGCCACTTAATTAGGAGATAAAACCATACATGAACACACACCGTATCAAAAGGATACATACAGAAATTATGCCATATAAAAAGAGCAATGAAGCCTTCTAAATCATAGTGATATTAATACATTGTAATTAATAATTTATAACAATGTTATAAGTAATAAACTTATATCAAAATTAAATTATAAGCCGCATAAAAATTATTAAAATACATTTTGGCCTTGGGAATGGGAATAAAATTGAGTAAGAGTGCAAGTATTCTGTTTATATATATATATAAAAAAAAAAAAACTTAGATATTACATATTTTTGAAAATTGTGAGTACAAGCCATGCAAGAGTGTGTAATTTACATCTAATGTTTCACGAACACAAGTACCTTTTTATATTTATGACTTTTAAATGTAAGAACAGTAAGAAGGGAGCACAATCGCAGTAGTAATTCAAAGCGATGAGGCAAGATTATCCTGACTAATTTCATTGCAATTGCACGTCCTCGCGCTCGTGTGTATCCACACCACCCCTGCTGCTGGCATTCATCAACTATATTAATCAATGTGTCAGCCTTCAGTCCAATTAGATTAACTCTGTTCTACCTGTAAACACAACTTTGCACTCACCAGCCAGATTCCAGAATAACTACATCATCCAAGTAAACAAAAGTCTCTAATAGAGACAAGGTGAAAAATTAGAGCAACAATGCCAAGTTTTTGATCACTTGATATCCCATTGACATAAGAGGACATACAACCAACAAATCACGATCACTTGTGAAATCTCTTAAAGGGATAGTTCACCCAAAAATGTAAAAGTTGTTTCTTTCTTCTGCTGAACACGGAAGAATACATTTTGATGAATGGTGGTAAGCAAACATTCTGTATCGAAAATGCTAATGGCTACCGTCAACTGTTTGGTTCCCAACATTCTTCAACATTCTACAATTTGAGGGTGAGTAAATGATGACAGAATTTTTATTTCTGGGTGAACTATTCCTTTAAGGCTGTGACACACCAAACTGAAAATAAAGAACTTGTGGTGACGAAAGCTGACTGTGTTGTCTCGTACCTCATGTTTTAGCTTCTGGGCTAAATTTTGCACCTAAACACTGCGATAACTACAGCCAAAATCTAACTAGCACATAGGTTCTGCGCTTGAGGAAATAGCTATCTACATTAGCTAGTGGAATACTTGTCATTTCAATCAAGTTAAGAATATACACATGTATTGGGATGCTCAGATAAGATGACGTAACAGTTTTAAGAGTGAGTCCCCTTCGTCATTTGATCGCTTTCATCATTTTCGCTTTTCTTCTCATTCAGTGTTTAGCGCGAAGATAAACAGCCAATAAGGGGTGCATTTCCCAAAAGCATCGTTAGCCAACTATGGTCGCAAGTTCCATCATTACCAACATAGTTCAATGATTCTGTGTTTCCTGAAACCATATTTCAAACGAACATTCAAAAACAGTGTCACAAACTTGCATGGTTGGAACTACAGTTCCCCACCTGTGGTTAGATGCATAGTTTCTTGTTATTAAGACACATGGACTTAAATAAATTATGCTCTTGGGCACAATAAGCAAGCTAACATGTAGTACAGTCTATGTCTTCCATTCTATTTAAAGGGGTCATAAGATGCAATTTCATGTTTTCCTTTGTCTTTGGGGTGTTAAAAGCTGTCTGTGCATACAGAAGACCCGTAAAGTCGCAAACATTAAAGTCTCAAACCCAAAGAGATATTCTTTATAAAAGTGAACGCTCAGCCATGCATATATATATATATATATATTAGGGCTGGGCAAGTTAACGTGTTAATAAATTAACGGCGACAATTATTTTATCGTGCGTTAATGCAGTTTTTATTATTATTATTATTTTGAAAGTCAGTTGCTCACTGGCTCTGAATACACATACAGACAAACCATGGGTCAGGAGGGGTGGGATGTTTATCAGTACTGGTTTGGGATGGGCGTCATCATGCATCTCAACCAATGAGAGCATTTGGGGTGGGCTTAACACAGTGTAAACACCGGACGAGAGCGGCGTGGCTTGACACGACAAAATAGCCTACTATAGAACCCATTATAATCAGTGATGCTGTCTACACTGGATGCGGCGCAGCGCGACACGACAAATTCCCTACATACAGAAATTATGCCATATAAAAAGAGCAATGAAGCCTTCTAAATCATAGTGATATTAATACATTGTAATTAATAATTTATAACAATGTTATAAGTAATAAACTTATATCAAAATTAAATTATAAGCCGCATAAAAATTATTAAAATACATTTTGGCCTTGGGAATGGGAATAAAATTGAGTAAGAGTGCAAGTATTCTGTTTATATATATATATAAAAAAAAAAAAACTTAGATATTACATATTTTTGAAAATTGTGAGTACAAGCCATGCAAGAGTGTGTAATTTACATCTAATGTTTCACGAACACAAGTACCTTTTTATATTTATGACTTTTAAATGTAAGAACAGTAAGAAGGGAGCACAATCGCAGTAGTAATTCAAAGCGATGAGGCAAGATTATCCTGACTAATTTCATTGCAATTGCACGTCCTCGCGCTCGTGTGTATCCACACCACCCCTGCTGCTGGCATTCATCAACTATATTAATCAATGTGTCAGCCTTCAGTCCAATTAGATTAACTCTGTTCTACCTGTAAACACAACTTTGCACTCACCAGCCAGATTCCAGAATAACTACATCATCCAAGTAAACAAAAGTTTCTAATAGAGACAAGGTGAAAAATTAGAGCAACAATGCCAAGTTTTTGATCACTTGATATCCCATTGACATAAGAGGACATACAACCAACAAATCACGATCACTTGTGAAATCTCTTAAAGGGATAGTTCACCCAAAAATGTAAAAGTTGTTTCTTTCTTCTGCTGAACACGGAAGAATACATTTTGATGAATGGTGGTAAGCAAACATTCTGTATCGAAAATGCTAATGGCTACCGTCAACTGTTTGGTTCCCAACATTCTTCAACATTCTACAATTTGAGGGTGAGTAAATGATGACAGAATTTTTATTTCTGGGTGAACTATTCCTTTAAGGCTGTGACACAAAATAAAGAAAATAAAGAACTTGTGGTGACGAAAGCTGACTGTGTTGTCTCGTACCTCATGTTTTAGCTTATTTTGCACCTCAACATTCTACAATTTGAGGGTGAGTAAATGATGACAGAATTTTTATTTCTGGGTGAACTATTCCTTTAAGGCTGTGACACACCAAACTGAAAATAAAGAACTTGTGGTGACGAAAGCTGACTGTGTTGTCTCGTACCTCATGTTTTAGCTTCTGGGCTAAATTTTGCACCTAAACACTGCGATAACTACAGCTAACTAGCAACTAGCACATAGGTTCTGCGCTTGAGGAAATAGCTATCTACATTAGCTAGTGGAATACTTCAATCAAGTTACAAGTTAAGAATATACACATGTATTGGGATGCTCAGATAAGATGACGTAACAGTTTTAAGAGTGAGTCCCCTTCGTCATTTGATCGCTTTCATCATTTTCGCTTTTCTTCTCATTCAGTGTTTAGCGCGAAGATAAACAGCCAATAAGGGGTGCATTTCCCAAAAGCATCGTTAGCCAACTATGGTCGCAAGTTCCATCATTACCAACATAGTTCAATGATTCTGTGTTTCCTGAAACCATATTTCAAACGAACATTCAAAAACAGTGTCACAAACTTGCATGGTTGGAACTACAGTTCCCCACCTGTGGTTAGATGCATAGTTTCTTGTTATTAAGACACATGGACTTAAATAAATTATGCTCTTGGGCACAATAAGCAAGCTAACATGTAGTACAGTCTATGTCTTCCATTCTATTTAAAGGGGTCATAAGATGCAATTTCATGTTTTCCTTTGTCTTTGGGGTGTTAAAAGCTGTCTGTGCATACAGAAGACCCGTAAAGTCGCAAACTTATTGTTGCTGCCGCCGTCATGTTGTGGAGACGCTGTGTGTTTCGTTGCGAAAGCCAAACTACTTTGTTTTGCCTTCCAATAGAGGACACAACTAGAAATCAGTGTTTAAGTTTTATTTACAACACTGTTCCAGAACACAACTCTACCAGGAGCATTTCAGAAGTGAAGTGACAGGATTCGCGAGACCACGTGATTTGCCTGTCCGACGTGGTTTGTCTTGATTATTTGTGTTCTAACATGGCTGTCCGGTTTGACAGCATTGTCCGGTTTGATTCTGTTTATAGTTGTATTTATTGCTATGTCCTACTTTTTTGTGCTGTAGACTACAAAGTTAATACAATTTAAAAGTCCAGTTATGAACGACAAGGATACAATATTTGTAGCTGTGTATAGTCGTCTAAAATACATTCTCAATTATCTTGTTTCTATATTTCACATACCATTTCTGGCCTCCTAACAAGGATATGTGAAATACGATCGGGAGTCTGCGCAGGGTGTTTATTTTGAAATTGACAGGATTTGTTGGCTTTTATTTTGTATCTACTGTGCGGCTTGGACGCAGCGTCCGTCAAAAATAGGTAAGCATTCTTAGGATCACAACAAATGACGGCACGTATGAGCCTCCCTCAAGATGCACCATCACAAGAAGATTACACGAGTTGTATGAAAAGGAGATATTAATTTGATTACATTAATGTTAAAGTTGAAATTTACAAGAAATGTTTTTAACTGCTACTATGTGAAGGAATACTGCTGTAGAAAAGCACCTTATTTGTTTTAAGTGTTTGCAAACCAAATGTTATTGCACTTTTGTTCATACAGCAGTACTTTTAAAATAAAAGTGTGCAATACACTACTTTTGAATTCATTATTGAATTTTGCGCATAACAATGTGATAAATCGTGATTAATCGCAGAAAAATCATGTGATTAACCGTGATTAATTTTTTTTTAATCGTTGCCCAGCACTAACATATATATATATATATATATATATATATATACATTTTAATCTATATATTTTAGCGTGTCCTCAATAGGCGCCGTTTTTGAAGAATGCACATGTGCATAAAAGCGTACGGGAACCCCGGAGTATGACGTAAGAGGGAAACCCCGATGAATCAAATATCAAATAAAGCAAAATGACAGGGAACAAAAAAAATAGTAAATTAGTAATTAGGTGCCATGCTCAATGCAGCATCTCAGAGATCTCAAATCAATTAATTAGCAGAAGTTATTACTCCACCACATGTGTGTGACGTCCATTAACTACGGCCATATTTTGTTGAACTAATGTGGTTCAAACGACCGTGTTCGGGAAACAGTTGTGACTAGCTAGCTCATTTCAACAACAATGAGTCGTACTACTATGGTGCTTAATCAGTAAGTTACGTCGTTGTACGGGAAACACACCCCAGAGCGATCTTTCTCACCAACTGCCCACTGCAGATTCAACATACTCAATCAGCCAAAAAGCTGCTGACAGTCGGAACACTGTAAAAAAATAAAATAAAATAAATTACATACGATTTGAGGCAGGTCAGGTCAATAGATTCGGTTTTCCTTAACTCTTGTCCCTGGCCACCATATTCTAACCCAAATCTGATGTGTATTTTAGGTCATAACCTTGCTAATGATTAAATGGCTCTCAACTATGACATACTGCCTATTCCACGTCATAAAGCATGCATAATGTACATCTTAACCTGTGTCTTACAAATATTCTGTGGTCAGACTAAAGATCATAAATTTGGTTCACACGTCTCTTGTTCTCAATTTTGCGGTCTTATCATTTATTCATAACCAACATTTTTTTTTTCTCAAATAGTGCAGATTCACAAAATCTCTTCTGCACTGTTTAAAGAGTCAGTGAGAGAAGAAGAAAAAGGGGGATTTTTTTTGTTTAATTCTAATATTAAAACATTAAAACTTTAGACCAATTTTAACAAAGGTTTATATTAAAGGCCCTAAACGGTAACACTTTAGAATAATGGTCCGTTGTTAACAAGACACAAATGTATGACTGCACAGTATGTGTCAGATATAAAATATGTTAAATAACTTATTAAATTACTTAGTAATTACTGAGTGGTTAAGGTGTTTTTCACTTTAAAATAATGGTCCAGATCACTAGTAGTTCCTGCAGGCTGACAAGGTAACGCTTGAGTAATTAGTGAGAGGCTAATGTATTTTTCACTTTAAAGCTAAAGTGCTACTAAGGAACTACTAGTGATCTGGACCATTATTTTAAAGTGAAAAACACGTTAACCCCTCAGTAATTACTCACAAGTAAAGTAATAAGTTATTTAACATTTTATATCTGACATACTGTACAGTCATACATTTGTTTTTACAGCACTAGTGATATTTTACCAGTAGGTCTTTTGGAGTTGGATACATTGATACTGAACTGACACGAAGCAGAGATCATAATTGTGAACTAATTCAATCATGAGCTTGTCAGCATCACTTCTTAATTATTAAAATTTTTAAGTGAATTTTAATTTTTATTATTATTCTATGTTTAAGTTTGAACATCCATCCTTTGGTAAGAGTAGTAGTCACGATTTTAAAATGTAGCCGACTTATTTGGGGGATATCAAATTCATAAATTAGTTTCCACAAATAACCAAATTGTTCACTTTTAAGAAGTTACTGTTGTGATTAGTAAGTACCAAGTAGGGTTACTCAACTACTAATTTTCACTCCTCACCTAGAAAAGTACTTGACTATTTAACAGGCCAGTGTTTATGATATGTTACATAAATTAATCATTGTACATTCCATAGTGGCTAAACTAACTAACAAACAGTTTGTGCAGTATGACATCAGATGCTCCACTAGCTGAGGGTGAGCTGTTTAGGGCTGGGGGGGAAAAGTGTGTCAGACTTTACACTGATGGTCAAAAGTCCGGCTATGTGAGGTTAGTTATTAATATGCTTGTAGCTATGAATAGATTTCTACTCAGTCACATACTAGCTGTCATACATTCTAGCTGTCAAATACACATCTTTCAAACACACTCAGACATGCAGATAGGTCTCCAAAACTGAAATCACACTCACAAAGACCTGTGGCAAAACTCCAGTTGCATAACAAACATCAGAATAAAGCATCATGGCATATTCAAGCCGTAGGGTTTTGTTCTGGTTTATTCCTCTTATCCTCTTAAACTCCTCCACAGCTCTGCATATGGACAGATGCACTCAATATAACAATGTGTCATTAAGACACTACAATTCCCAGAGTCTCTTGCAGCTTGCAGCCATCATTTACTAAAAGAAATGAGCCAATCCAAACCTTAACTCTTGTATCTAATGATTCCAGACTTGATAATTAGTATGTGTTCGTTACCTATTACGTTAAATCTAGCATAGCGTTAGTTCTGGCAGGTCACATTAGTCAAGCTTGCATCAGCTGACTATCAGCTGATCCCCATCAACCTATGGGAATACGACACCTATCTAAGCATTCATATATAAGGTAATTCAGTATTATCAGCAGTTTTCGCATTGCTCAATAGCTAATTACCCTCCTCCATCCCCAACTCCTCCTCTGTCAGTCAGGATTCAGCCTTCTGATTCTCTTTGAATCAGACTAATTCTAAAATGTGTACATAACTTTATTGAACTTTAACGATATCTGCAATACATTTATGTTGGTTCTGTTCTGTTTACCCTGGGGGGGTTATCACTGCTCTCCCTGCTCTCATCCATGCTAGGCTGCATGGATGCGCAGGGAGTTCTTGCCCAGAACGGATCCATATCGCCAATCCAAACTGCATGCTAATTGTCAATCATCTTTGACGATAGTGGTCCTGACAATGTAGGAAGTGTCGAAGCAAATCCACTGAGAATGAAGAGCCCTATGTGAGCAACATGTTGCATTTTGCCCTGGAGATGTTTTCTCAGATATACTGTATATCAAATCAAAATTCAGTTTGCTGGCGAGTGCCATAGCAGCCACTGGGCTTCACTGACAAAAGTTTGAATATCATAGAGGAATAATCTGGCAGAGTAGATGTCCTTCACTCCTAAAAAATAATGGTTCGTTATTGGCATCTGTGGTTCCATGGAGAACTTTTAACATCCATGGAACCTTTCCATTTCACAAAAGGTTTTTCCCAACCAGAAATCCACGAAAAAAATAAAGATAAATAAGTAAATAAAAAAATAATACACAATTACAGTTTCATGGATGGTAAGAAATAATTATTACTTTTTTTTTAATATTCCAAATTTTTACATTGAAATAAATAAATACACACACACACACATAAACTGTCGATTTATGTTTGACTCTCATTCACTGTTGGGTGTTGTCTCATGACTCAAAGTTGTCCCACAGTTAGACTTCTGTCTGATGATTTCTATCCAGGCTATGCCCATGCTATCTTCAGACATGACTACTAAACCCTGCACACTAGCTCCATATGTCTGCTTGAATAATACATAAACCCTTCAAAGGGCCAGGAACGGGGAGTTCTGTATGTGTATATCTTGTTCTCTGTGATCTACAAGCATTAATCACCTCAATCAGCCTTATACTCTGTGTCTAAAAAGAGGACGAGATCTCAACCGTCAGAACTAAAGTGCAACCTCTTCAAAAACACTTGTGTTAGTATTGATACACTGTCTTGTGCCCTTCGTGCTACTGTGTTTAATAATAATAAAAAATCACTTTGCTTTTGCAAGCAATTGTATGAAGTGATGCAACCTGATCATAACCTAAATGTGACTCTACATATACAGGTGCATCTCAATAAATTAGAATGTCGTGGAAAAGAATTCACTAAAAATGTTTTTTTTTATTGGTCTTATGAAGTATTCTAATTTGTTGAGATAGTGAATTGGTGGGTTTTTGTTAAATGTGAGCCAAAATCATCACAATTAAAAGAACCAAAGACTTAAACTACTTCAGTCTGTGTGCATTGAATTTATTTAATACACGAGTTTCACAATTTGAGTTGAATTACTGAAATAAATGAACTTTTCCATGACATTCTAATTTATTGAGATGCACCTGTATTTTCAATAATTGTTTCAGGGTAAAATGGCCACTACTAAAATAATTTTCTAACAACTTTTAAATCTGCAAGCAGACAGCCTAAAACACTTTAAAGAATTGAAACATAAATTAGTTAATGAGATGATGTGTCATGAATCATATTTATTCTTCAATATAATTGGCTGAGTAACCTACAAATGTGACAATGCACATCTCACACTTACAATTTGTCCATACATCATTCTGAATAGGTCAAACTGCTGAAAAAAAAAGACTAATTGCTAAGTAAACTACTCGCCCACTCAAATGTCACCATTTTTGCTGATGTTTGAATCAAAATTAAATTGACTTCAAATGGTCTGAGAGTGAGTCGATGTTTAGCGAGCACTTAGCTCCATTGAACGAAGTGTATTGTGTGATTATTATTATTTGTTTTTTAAATCAAATTGTTTGATAAATCAATTATCAAAATTAATAAAAATTAATAAAAAATAAATCAATCAATCAAAACACAAACAGAAGCCTTTGCTTCTTGATTTCTTAAGTCCACCATACGCCACTAGTAAAGTCATATTTTGATGAGACCAGAGAGGATTAATGGCTTTATCAATAGAGTTGTTCAGTTTGTATTACATTAAAATGTGGAAGAGAATTAGCATCTCTATCTATCTATCTATCTATCTATCTATCTATGGATCACGTGCAGCCCCTAAAATACTAATGAATGATCATTTTAAATATTTACTAATTTTTGACACTTTTTCGTTCAAACCACTAGGTTTTACCCATTTATGAGCAAGAAGTTTTAAATCATTTAAATTGTAATAAAATTTAGTATGATCACTTTTTCCTTTATATATTACAAGTACAGGTTAGAATAAGTCGTTTCATTTTCACATAAATATATCGCTGAATAACAATGGAACACTATTTCAGCCATAATTTTACATTTTATTTTCACAAAAGTTCTTTGAAACATTGAAGTAGAAACTTTACTTGCATTTTAAAAAGCTTTCTATGTATATAAAATCACGTTTTGTCTATTTAATTTGATGCAAACTCCAAAATGGAATGTCTCTGTTTAACCCAAACACGACTTTGCCTTCAGTGGTTTGTTCTACTCGAATCGGAATACATTCTGTGTGCTCATGTGTTTCGCTTCCCAATTGTTAGTTGTTTGATGGAATTAGCCAGCTATTGCCAAACTGCATGCAAAGTTTGTAATTAATGAAGACTATCTGACTAATAATTTCTAAGAATATAAAATTAGTGATTTTTAGACTTCATTAAATTACAATTAAAGTACACATTGTTTTGCTTCTGTTCAGTGTGTTTATACTTCATTTAAAATGATCTGCATTTAATTAGATTTTAAAATGAATTGATCAAGGTAATCTGACACTATTTAAATTATACTTTTTTTATGCTGAAGACTGACATTTGCTAAGGTGCATTAATTTTGTAGCAGTATAAGGTCACCGTGCACTCAGAGTCTGCTTTATTAGGTAAAAAAGTAGGTGGTTAATGTAAACACCAAACAGCAATAACTGTGCAGCAATTCAACTAAAAACCATATAAAGATTGTGAAGTGTAGTTTTGTTGGAAGTTGGAAGAACATACTTGCCCTGAGTGACTTTAACTTTAATTCTAATCTGGTGGTTTCAGTTTTTCAGAAGAAGGAGCAGTAGAAAACCTTGCTGGATTTTTTTTCCTAGTCATTTTAAGACTCGTTTAAAGGCTAAAAGCCCATTATAAGAGGTAAAGACAGTCTAAACCAGGATGCCTTTTGGCTAGACACAGTGAGGTTACATTCTGTAGGGGTTGAAATTAGATATTGCTATTTCTCTTTCAAAAATGACCCTCCTGAAGGTCAAAAATGTAACTTCACAGATTCTCTCCACTAAAGCCCTGCTTATAATCTGTCTTCACAGTATTAGTGTTAAAAAGTTGAGATGTAGCATGGCTTGTCATAGCATATAGCAACAATTCCATCTCAATCCCACTTAAGTGCATATCTTCAAAAGCGGCACTAGGCTATTTGAGTATAAAAAACTATATTAATTTATATATGTATTTAGAATATATTAATTTAACTATATTTATTTAGAATATAAAACATTTGTTCATCAGCTGAGGGGCTGGAATAGAGATGTGAGCCTTGCCTGAAAATACTAGACAAAGTTGAAAGTTATTTCATTTTTATTCCCCTCTTTGCCTCAGTGTTTCTTTTTGTCTCACTTTGTATCTTTTGCCTTATTCTTTATTTATGAATACATTGCAGCCTTTAGTGTCTCCTCATAGTTTTACTTGCTTGTGTAAGACAGTAGCAAAGATCCTAGACTGAGGAATAGTGTTGTGTTGAACAACAGCATCAGTCACTGTGTAAGAGTGTCCGGGCAAAGATGAAAGCTTTGAAAATAGAATCAGGACTGCTGAGGTTAACATGTTAACTCAGAACGTTAATAAAATATGTGTGAAACTAGTAATTGTATTTAACACCATTAACTGATTTGACTCTGTTTTCCTGTTCTGTGTGACTTTCAGAAAACAGAGGTGTTTCTGTATAATACAAAAGTGCACATGATGATGACAAAAAATTATAAAGACCTTAAATTTTATTTATAAATTAAATCTAGATGAAGCTTAGATTTGTCATATTTTAGTAATCACTTAACATGTCTGAAATATCACTTGTGAACAAAACATGGCATCAAAATTGAACATATTACATTCAGAAAATGAATGAATGAATGAATTAATGCATACATAAACACATAGTAAAAATGTGTTATGTAAAATAAGATAATTATTTACATTTTAAGTAAGCTAGCAATTTGTGGCACTAAGCATGTGAACTCCTTTGTACAAAAGGTCAGGTTTTCACTGAAGCAAATCAGTGGATCATTTTGCAAAATGCTTTCTTTTGCAAAATCAATAAATAAATCAATAAACTGCAACAGACCAAACAAACAAATAAAATGTGAGGTTAACTATTACAAAAACAATAAATTAATTGTTACTAATTATTTTAGTCCATTGGCCCATGGATGGATGGATGGATGGATGGATGGATGTGGCTACAAACGATACAGAAAGTGTTTGAATCGTGTCATTCGTTTGGTCTCATTTATTTCTAAATGGGCAAAACTCTCTCCCTCCCTTTCTCTCACTCTCTGAATTAGCTTAGCCTTCTTTAATTGTGCCCCCTGATGATGGCAGTTAGACCACTGAGATGCTCCAAAAAGCAAACCAGACATGTACAGGCTCACACACACATCCTAAAAGTGTCGTCACAGAGAGCAAGTGCGAGAGAGACAGCAGTATGAATTACTGTAAATTCTGGGTAGCCATTCCTCATCTAATTACAAGTGAGCACAATCATTTTCAATCATTTTACTCTTAAAAGGCTCTCTGCCACATGTAATTCACATCCATAATTGAGCCGATGGGTGCTAAGAGGAATGTGCCAGGGAAAAAAAAAAAACGAGGATGAAAGAGAGGGGAAGCAGGTGTACTAAAAGAAAAGCAAGGATTGAGGGTAAAATATTGGTAGTTTAGGGAGAGAGCTGAATGGAGAATGAGAGGAAAGCTGATGTTTATTGGCAAATATTTCCCAGGGATTCTGACACTGGTCTATGTGCAGAGAGCTGTCTTAATCAGACTCTGCTTGCTCTGCTATTGATTAATCTTGCCTGGACATCATATTATTGTTTACTTTCGGAGTCTCTCCAGACCAAGTGAAAGAAAAACCTGGCATTCGTCTAACGCATCCCCCCCAACCCCAACTGTCACTCAAACTCCTCTCATTTGTTCCCCCATCCCCTCTTTTCCAAACAAAGGAGTTATGAAGCCATGGCTCTATACCCCTGTGGTTACTGTGAGTGACGCCCATGACAGCTGCCCGTATGCGCCCCCTCTGAGCTCGGCATGCTGGGGGATGTAGGCTGTCAGGTCACATTATGAGCTCGCTGAGACAGTACCAGTAGGCACATGGGTGTGTGCATTTACAAAACACACACACCGAACAACATGGAAAACAAGAAGAGGTATTCATACAGACACAACAGCACATGTAGGTTTTTAAGGTGCAGTGAAGAATACCCTTCTCATTCATTTATATTTTACAAAGGGTTCTCCTGTGACATCTTATGGAACTTAAAGGTTGGAGCTTATAACATTCTCCTCTGACATCATGAGGAACTTTAAAAAGGATATATATATATATATATATATATATATATACAGTATATATATCCTATGACATTATATGGAATTTAAAAATATGACATCATAAGGAACTTTAAAAACATTCTCCTGTGACAATATATGAAAATTGAAAAGGGTTTTCATGTGACATCACGTGAAACTTGAAAAAGTTCTCCTATGACATCATATGGAGCTTACAGATTCTCCCATGACATCATAATCATGTTCTACTGTGACATCATATGAAAACGGCATGTTCTCTTATGACATCATATTCAATTTTAAAATGGTTTTCCTATGACATCATTGCAAATGGTTCTCATATGACATCATATGGAACTTCAGAAAGGTTCTCCTATGATATCATAAAAAAAGATGTCCTATCTCCTTTCTGTTCTAAGTGGAACATTTATTTTTAAGAGTGAGAGTATCCTGATTTCAAACAAACAATAACACTCATCTGCACACACACACAACTGTGACCCTGAGCTCTAAACAAATAAAGACGACATCATCAGGTTTTACAGCAAACAGAATAGACTGCCCTGAATTATTAGCATAGGTTTTTGTATATTACCATGGAATCGAATGCAAGCGAATGTACATGTGTGCTTATCCAAAAGACAGAAACCCCTACGATCTCAGTCACTTTAATGCATTGGCTGTAATGATTGTGAATACACACCATAAAGTGTGAAAATGTGAGTTTCATTACCATCTTATAAAGCGTCAAGCCCATTGGTCATGAACACGTCTGAAGAGCACGGGGGCGGCTTTGCGCCCTAAGGCACGTCTGTGTGAGGAAACCAACACCGATGTAACAACTCCAAAAGCACAATTGGTTACAGCTCAGCTCCATTTCATGCGCTTTCAGACCACACGAAACAAGTTAATGTTCGCTTTTACTGTGTCAGAGCGGAGATGCCACTAAATAGAAGAGCATGGAGAGACGTGTGATTTATCTGAGAGATGGTGAAGTGATTTCTGTGGCAGAAACGTTTGTACTTATTGAGGCAAAGCAGGTGCCACTGTTATTTCCTAAAGGGGTGGAAATGTAGAGAAAAGGACTAATTTACCTTAAAGGTAGGTCTCACATCTGTCAGACCATGTGTGTGTGTGTGTGTGTGAAGTGGCCATCCAATTTATTAGATGCAGAGATGTTATAAAAAACTTGTGACTGTCACACAAGCAGACATTAATACATACTGTCATATAGAAATAAGAGCTCTAGAGGACTTTCAACCTTCTAGCCAAGAAACGTACAGCTCAAGTGACAGTAGCCATTGTCTTGCATTTTATGAATCACCAAGGACCATGGTTTCAGCTAAAAATCTTGTTTACTAGAGATGCACCGGACCATCAACCAGAAACATTACAAAGTTTGCAAACAGGACGTTAAGAGGCGAGAGGCCAGAGACGGGACACACTGAAAACGGATACAAAGAGGAGAGAATAGATGCGCTACCAGTCAGAGAAAAATCACTGTTCGCGTGGCATGAAATATATTCTAATCACTGAATTCAGGGTGGGAGATTATACGAATGTATCTCTGAAAGGAAATAACTGTCTTCATAAAAGTTTCGATGGCATTTTCTGTTCATCTTACCTCTGTGTATTGCCTATTTAAAGTAGTGTTTATGACAGAAACACTTTATTGCTGCTGTTCCATAAGTGCCACCTACTGGCAGAGAGTAAATTAAATTCTTGAAATTATAAAATCTTAATTTGAATAGCAAAAAAAATACTGTACATGGTATATATATGTTGCACCTTTGATCGGATCGCAATTAAAATACAGTGGTTGCTCCTAATTTAAAATGGCTACAGATAATAAAGGCCAGTTTGGTCTGTAGAGCAAATAAACATTTGATTTATGCACTCGTTCATTCTTTCATGTCTCATGTTTTTTTCTTTATAATGTTAATGGCAATGTTATAATGTAATGCTCATATTGTTCATATTGTACATTCAGAAGTACAGAAGTAGTTGTATATTCTTAGTAGTTATTGTCTAGTCATAGTCAAACAAATGGACAGTAACATACAGTAACTAAACAATGAAACTGAAAATCGATTAAAATATTGATGGATTAAAATAAGATTTATTTGTACCAGGATCACTTCATACGAATTTCAAGGTCAAACAGTCAAAAGTTGCCCTTCTTGACGCAATGTTATTCAAAACTTAAAATTATATGGCAAGTGATGATTTTTCTATGAAAAATACTTTACATATGAGGCTTGGTGTTGTTTATGTGGAGTCAACTGGGCTGTAGCACTCTAATCTCACTCTCTGCTTCACTTCATGTTTTCTATTCTTTCGTTGTTTGCTCCATCCTTTACCATTGTCCACTTGCCTGACATCATAGTGCTTGTCCTTGGAGTGACTTATTTCCTGGGCTAGTTTTTCTAACGCTCTCTTTCTTGCTACATTTCTCATTCAGACACATGCTTATGCACATACTCAATATTCTCTTAAACCCAAAAGAATTATCAGAAAGACAAAGTAAGTCTCTTTTAGGTTTTGTCCAGCCAATGGAAATTCAGCTTGTATCACTGAAGAAAGTACGTTTTCAAACTAAAATGACAACAAGCTTTCAACAGCAGCACTACTTATTCTCTACATTTCCCACACCTTTCATAAATTCATATTCATCACAATCTCAGATGATCAGCAGGAATTCATACTCTCTAAGACCATAGTGAGTAAGACCATACGACCATAGACTGAGAAGTTTCAGATTTCAACTATAAATATGTTTCACTCATTCATATCAAAAATGTCCTGTTTTACCCAATATTTGTGTCCCCATATTTTTCGCTCATACTGATACCATATAAGGAAGGCTATGTAAATGAAGCATAAACATTTTTTACGTCATTTTGGACCCGTATCCGGGTCCGCAGAGTTTAACTGGTCATACTGTTACAACAACTGCTAACAACAAAACTCAATTAAAATCAATTATAAGTCAAGTCTCTTGCTCTGTTCATGTAAGTGGTATCTGTGTGCTTCCCAGGGTTACTGCCTATACAGAGCATTCAAAATTAGCCACTTACAGTATATTCTATTTTAGTTGGCATGCTAGCTGTTTATGTAAACAACAAAGTTGCTCATTCTGTTTTGCACTAGAACTTTGTCTATCAAGACTAATTTACACAATAACTATATTAGCAGCCACACCAATGGATGATTACCTTCTTTTTTATTATTAGTGCGTGCTTCAGTTTGCCGTGTGCCACTTTACAAGCTTGAGCTCTTTAAAGTTAGATGGATTCCAATTGGCTGTCAATGTTTTACTTTTGATCAGCTAGAAAAAAAATTGTTCTGACAGTGATTCCAACAATATCGTTCCTCTGTGTTGTTATAGCTGTGGTGTGGACGTCCCTATTCACATTAGAACAATTATTAAAACTATATAGTTTATCATCAGTGGTGGAAAGAGTACTGAAAATTTGTACTTAAGTACAAGTACTGTTACATTGCTGAAATAATACTCAATTAAAAGTAAAAGTACTGGTGTCCCAAAAATGAAAATTAGCCCATAAATTACTCAAGTCATCCTAGGTGTATATGACTTTCTTCTTTGAGAATAATCCAGTCGGAGTTATATTAAAAATGGTCTTTGATCTTTCAAGCTGTTTAATGGCACTCAGCGGGTGTTGCATGCATCAGTACAAAAGCAGTTAAATAAAATGCGCCCATCCATAAAAAAAAAAAAAGTGTCTCACACGGCTCCGGGGGGTGAACAAAGGCCTTCTGTAGCGAATCGATGCATTTTTGTAAGAAAAATATCCATATTCAAAACGTAATAATCACTTAATGTAGCTTGCGCTCACTGTTGTACACCGGAAGCAGTTCCGGGCAGATGATGTATGAGGTCAGTGCTGCGCATGCACCGGTGAGTCTCGTGAAAACCAACGTTTGTTACGTGACCGTTGTTTTGTTTTGATCTCTCCCCTGTGCTTCCGTGTGTGTCACTTCTGAGCGGCGCATGCGCAAAGCTGACCTACATTTACATTTAGTCATTTAGCAGATGCTTTTATCCAAAGCAACTTACAAATGAGGACAATAGAAGCAATCAAAAC